>NC_133903.1:9363362-9663928 GCF_964199755.1 Larus michahellis | reverse complement strand
AGCAGTCCCAGGAAAAAAGATTGTTTATTGGGAGGAGAGAAAAAGGTCATCAGTCCAGCAAGCGTGGAAGGCATAGAGTGGTGACGATTGCAGTGGTGCTTGGGTGCGTGAAAAGGTTAAAGCCCATTGTTAAAACAGCACCTGCAAGCCGGGGTTTATCTTGCAGCATGCACTGGGGGTGAAACCCTGGCTTGGTCTGAGTCTTATTTTTGTTTACTCTCAGAAGTCGGCTGTGCTGCTGTGGCCGAGATAGGAATGCTTAATCTCCTTTCCCTGGAGACTAACTGGAACGTGATGTCAGAGGAAGCTTGCACTTGTCCCCCATATTAGCTATGTTACAGGCTGTCTTATCACTTGAATAGCCACACTGTAAATGTACTTTTAAAATACTTATTTGCAGAGTGAACAGCTCTTCTTCATTCCCACGTGTGTATTAGACACGTAAGGCCCAGTGATGGCCTTACATTATAATTAGAGTACAACTGATTTTGGCCTGGGAGTGGTGGGTCAAGTGTGAGCTGTTGGTGACGTTTTTCTTTACATCTAGGTTGGAAATAACTGTAAAGCAGAGGTATGGAAATACTGACAGAACTGTAGCAGAGTAATAGAAATGTTATAATTATGTACCCAGAAAGAGGTAGAAAGATTTTTCACCCAGATGCTAATTAACCCATGAAGCAAGTGAGCAAGGAGAATCGTTGAATCATGGGACAATAGTAAATTAAAGAGGCCATTCAAGTATAAAGAAAAGGAGCTGGAGGTCAAGAAAACAAAAGGAATAACCATGTGGATTTTGCTGGTCTCTGTCTCTTGCTGTGTTGTATCTCATTAGATGTCAAAGCTTCTCCTTGGAGTAGCACAATCATAAATTAAACTCATTCTTAATTTTTTGTTTTTAATGAATCTGTTCTTTTGGGGGCACATAATATCTATAGAAGAGCTGGCTACTTGGCACTGCTGAAATTCTTACTGAGTTAGGTCTCTGAGCAGGAATGGAATTCTTGAAAGTTTGGATTGGTTTTTGTGGGATAGATATGTATTATATGGGGGGAATGCTGTTTGTTTTCTTTGTGAGTCTGACTAAATAAAACCTTGGTGTATCCACTGGTTTTACTCATTCAGCTAAGGCCTTGGTGTGTGCTATAAATATTCTCAGGATCCCGGATGAAACGGGAAAGAACCATTAGCTGCTCTGCGTGTTTCAAAGACTAAAAAAGAAAACAAGAAGTTATGGAGGGTAAAATGGAGAGAAAACCTTTTCAAATATGTTTTTCTAGACTTTACTTGGATCTCTTTCTGCCTTAACTATTGTACTATAGTACTTAACTGTTGCTGCTGCTAAAGGAAAGTACCATGTGGTAGCCACGATGGCAGTTGCTTTAGGAAGCAGCTGTCCTAAGTATTTTTGTGAGTTCATATTTTCATTTCCTGTTTTAATCATTACTACTACTCCATAAAATTAAAAGGAATTAATTTCATATGTGAAATTATGTGTTGTCAGAGATAACAACTTGTTAGAAAGCTTGTTAGAAAGGATTTATAACTCTTAAGTATCTTTTGAAATTGTCATCAAGTGCTAGCAAGGGAAGTTTTAATCCCCCTTTTTTGCCTTCCTACACTGTCAAACGTGCTTTAAAAGCCTTTTTAACATATAAAATTATATTTGAGCAGTTAAACCCAGGATGAATGGTTTATTTTGTAAAAGAGCAGTGTCCTTAGACTGTGGTTGATAAATTAGTGTGTGTTACTGTTAGGTCCTAGTGGCAGTTTTATCTTATTCAAATATCTTTATTTATGTTATTTTCTGGAATGAAATCTTTTTCTAATTAGAGATGGAGGCCATAGTTTCCACAGTTCTCTCTCAACATCAGATTCAAAATAAAGCCTAAAATACATATATTTTTGTGATTTATTTCACTTAATGACATAATTAATTTTCTTACACGAGTCAAAGCTTTTATACAAGGATTTACCCACAATGCAAGCATATGAGTACTGATAGTTTCTTTTTTATAATTTGACTTCTGCAACTTTTGTTATGAGTGCAGTGAACAGATAGAAATAGATTTCTCAGGGAAGAGCTTTGCAGCTACACAAGTTAATCTGTGTAGTCCCACATTATATGTGTGCATGATCACTTTGATTTCTTCCCTTGTGTTTTCAGACTTAACTTTTTCCTTCACTCTGAGTATTCATCTTAAAAGAGATCATCACCCTGTCACACGTACAAATCCTTGGTTAAATTGCCCTTTTGGTGTACAATGGAATGGAAGAGAATCCAGCTGTAGAGGCAGAATACAGTTGAATGGCTGAAAGTAAAATTTCTTCAGTTTTAGTTTTATGTGTCTCAGTAGAGAGAGAAATTTTGGTCTCTACATTGACTTGTTTTTCAACATGCATTTCTTTTTGTAAATATGCTTACATCTATATAGACGTAGGATATGTATCTCTGTTCATAAGTATGTGATTATTTGTATGCATATACACTTGCCCTTTCCTGTTGCTTTTTAAGGCATGCAAGATCAAGAAACTATGTTACAGAATCTGAAGCGTGCAAACTGGAGTCTGTACCCTTGGATTTTGGCGATTACCACCCACTAAAACCCATTACAGTGAGTTTCTTTTTGTGCTTTCGGAAAACGAAAGTGAATTTAAACTGATTGTGTTCCTCTTTTTACTTCCGTTCCTTTAAAATTAAAAGGCTTTTAAAGTCAGTGGTGGTACTAGTGAAGTTGCTTTCTATGTTAGCAGCCTGTTGTTTTAGAGGCATCAAGGTTTATTCTGTTTGTCCTCTACAGAAATTTGCTGGTGCTATAATGTGTCAAAACCAGTCTCCTTCTGACAAATATAGCATTCCAACTTGTGGGTTTTCTTGGTAGCATTAAATGCTGAATAATGGATAAGTTTAAAATCAAATTGTTGCATTACAAATAACCTTCATAATTGCTTGATGTAAGATTTGTTTTTGGGTTAACTTCCAGTCAGCTGTATGCTTTAAAACATTTATCATCTCTTTAATGTATGAGAGGCTTTTAAAAATGTGGATGTACAAAAAAATCCAGCTTCAAAGAGATGATAGTCATACGGTAATGAATGATAAATGGACAGCAACTTCTACTCAGGAAGGTCAGTAGGAAGATAAGATGGAGGCCTTACGAATGGATTTAATGTTCCAGGCTTGAGTGTCGTACAAGAAAAGTAAAGATGAGACTGGCAGAGGAAATCAAATAGCAAGGAAGAGGTTGGAGAAGAGGGAGAAAAACAATAAAGTAGAGGAGAGGTACTAGAAAGAAGTTTAGATTGGTTGTTCTTGTAGTTCTGTAGACATTTTGATGATTTATTAAAGAAAACAGGGGAAGAGAAGGCCTTTTTGTGTAATAGTTTTGAACTTTTCTTTTAGGTTACTGAATCCAAGACCAAGAAAATGAACCGGAAAGGAAGTACTTCTTCTACCTCCTCCTCCTCTTCTAGTTCTATGATGGATCCATTGAGCAGTGTATTGGATGGTACCGATCCCTTATCATTATTTGCAGCAGCTGCAGATCCTGTGACTACTACTGCTACCATGGTAACACTGGAGGGGAGTTACCTTAACTAAGTAAAATCAAAAAAAAACTGACCAAAACAAAACTACAAAGCCAACCTTGGATGAAATGTATTTGTCTCACCAGCTAGGAGGTTAATGGAATTAGGAAACATACTGTGTTAGTAGAATGGTATATTCTTTTTTTTTAACTATATTTATCTGGCTTATGTTGACATTTATTTAAGTATGGATTTTTTTTGTTAATGGTGTAACTTTTGGAAGGATCAGTTATCACTTGAACAATTAAGTTGACCTTTACCAGCCTTCTCTTCTTTTTCCAGATGTGTATTTAACATTTGCACTTGTACCCTCCTCATAGGATAGTACACGAAAGAAACGGGATAAAGATGACAGCTCAGCAGTAGGAAGTGACTTTGAACCGTGGTCAAGCAAACGTGGTGAAATCCTTGCTAGATACACAACAACAGAGAAGCTCTCTATTGTAAGTAGCCACTTCTCTGGTTTTGTTTATTTGTACTAGACCTTTGGATTTTGGATGTTGCTGTTTTGTAATTATTTCATGAGTAAATACTGGTCCACTAAATTTCAGTTTCAATATTATAGAAAGCTGTACTGCAAGCTCTCGCTTACAATGATTGTTTTAGAGATGAGTCCAAAAGTCTGTTGATACTTAGAAGCCATCACTTTGTCTTTTTGTAACAATACAAACAACTTCATAGTTGTTTCTAAGTTTCAGCTTCTTAGTTCGGATCTTAGGTCTACTTCTAAATGGTTGGTGGCTTAATTAGCAGTGAAATTATCTTGTGTATTCTTGTAATGCTAGCGAGTATGTGTTTTCTGAAAGTCTGCTTTTTCTGTTTCTTCATAGAATCTGTACATGGGATCTGAAAAAGGTAAGCAGTTACTTTAACAGTAACAGATTTTGCTTGAGTTATAGGGTGCAGTGTCAGGTTTGTGATCAAGAGTAGGTGAAATGTGTTTTCCTGTCCTCCGCCATTCTGGCATATGGTTGGATGTGTGGGGTTTTTTTTTGTGAATAAGACTTCTGCTGGATTTTTCACTTAAAATAATTATTGAAAACAAACCACTCCACCACTGTGTCTTGTATTCCTGTGGGCTAATGAATTTGCGATTATGTGTTGTGGAAGGAAATGGAATTCACTGCCTTCCACTGTAGCTTAAAACTTTCTTCCATTTAAAGTGAGCAATGATGTCTTGAGAGGATCATGTTCATCAACTCTTCTGCTTGCTGGAAGGGAAAGCAAACAAGTCCCTTGGGAACCTGTTCAGTTATTCTCTTTACATGAAAGTGAAATTATTTCAGCTGTATGCTGAGTGTTCAAAAAAAGAACCAAATGCTAAATATTTTATCATGTTTTCTAGCGAAGCAAATCTGGGCTAAGTACTCATAGCTGATTGCATAGTAAATCAGAATTTTTATATATGAGTAAACATGCAGCATTTCAGCTTCTTCAAAAAAATTAAATACTGTTTTGGAATGAGAATGGTGAAACACTGAAACAGGATGTCCAGGGAGAGTGTATAATCTCCATCCTTAGATATCATTAAATTGACTGGATATAACCCTGTGCAACTTATCAAAATTGGACCTGCTTTGAGGAGGAGTGTTGGACACAGACCTCCGTAGAGTTTTTCTAACCTAAGTTATCCTATGGTTCTATCCAGTGGTTCTTTCCTTACCAGAAAAACTTGCAAGAAAGTCCATTTATAGTCAGTTTTGCTTATTTGTCATTCTCTGTGAATGAATTGTAGGTACATTTAAATGTGTGTCTTCAGGAATAGCCACCAAATGAATCAAACCACTTGCCTTCTGTCATGGAAGCTGACTAGTTGTCTGAGTCTGTCAAGCTTCTTCAGGTTTGTTTCCCTTTAGAAGTCCAAGTGTTTAAATGTTAAGGAAACTAAAACACAAAATTCTTTACAGGAAAAGCTACAACTACTGGCTCAGCAGTTTCTGAAAAAGTGAGGACAAGGTTAGAAGAACTGGATGATCTGGAAGAGGTGAGAAAGTTTTCTGATCCCATTACATCACTGTTTTAAAAGTGAAATAAATTTGTGAAATAAAAATCTTTTATAAAACCTTTTAAAGAGGTCCTAATCCTGCATATGCTTATGCAGTGTTTAGATAAATATATACTTTCCATGGGATTTCTCTAGTAATTTCAATCCTTATTGTTATAGAATTCAGGCGAAATTGTGATTCAAAAATTCACCTGATTTACTTTGGTACTGTGTACAGTCTGCAGCTGCTAGAAGACTTTCTGGAGACAAATAGTCTTAACATCTGATAATTTTGTTTGCCCCTGTCGCAAGGGCAAGAAGCTGCATACAGTCTACCTGAACTTGAAGTTACAATTACGTGCTTGATAGAAATACCGAGTACTCAAGTTATTTCTCAAACAGCAGTATTTTACTCTGCAAAGATGAGATGTTCCATATCTTACTTTCGTAAAGCCTGAATCTGCTGGGTACTTCTAGAGTTGCTTTAGGTAGTGTTCTTTCATTTCCTCTCTTATTAAGTAGGCTTGTGTTTTCTTGCCAGGGGTCACAGAAAGAGCTGTTGAATTTGACTCAGCAGGATTACATGAACCGAATTGAAGAACTGAACCAGTCTTTAAAGGACGCTTGGTCCTCTGATCAGAAAGTAAAAGCTCTGAAAATAGTCATCCAGGTCAGTTTTACGTTTTTGTCTGTACAGAACCAGCGAGTTTGGTGGTGTGGCTTGTCAGGTTTCTTTCTTCGGGAAAGAAGGGTTTCTGTTATTTTTCTATTACTTTCTTCTGTTCTTCACTGAAACCCATTTCTTTGAGAGTTTTGTGACTTCTGACAACAGTTGGATTTTCATCTTCATTGTTATTTATAGATTTTGACTAGGGTATGTAGGATGGAATTCTTATTAAAGAGAGTGGCCAAATGACAGATGTGAAAATTTTACCTGTTTAAGGATGATTAGAATAAATAATGTGTAGCGATATCAACTCTTTCTAAGGTATGTAATTTCCTTTCCTCTCCTTTTCCCCTTCTAGACCCTTGCTCCCCACCCCCAATAATATCAGGGTGACTTTTTGAACATCATTGTTTTCCCCACCCAAACTTAGTAAGGCAATTAAATAATCTGATTTAGGATCATAGCAAGCTACAGGAAACAACTTCAGATTTTTTAAGTGTGCGTATGTTCTCTTGTTTTTTGTTGCGTGGAGGGTTTTTTGTTTGGTTTTTTTTTTTTTAAACTTGTCTTTCTCTGTTCATTTGGGGTGATGGTCTCTGAGGGGAGCAGGGGAAAATAGGACAATTAAATGCTGTTTTGTTTGTCTTGGCCTTTAAAAAAGGCCAGAGGCAGAGTGCATCAGAGGACAGAGGAGATAATGACATCCTTAAAAGCTGTAAAACTGATGTAATGCTAGTAGTCATCAAGTGGGGTTATATAAAGTCAGGTTTGGTTTTTTTTTTGGTCGTGCTGGATACTCTTGTGAAAACTGTTTGCAGTAATTTCAGCTTAAATTGTGGTAAAGACAATAAAGGAAATGAAACATAAATGAACTGAGATAAAAAAATCATATGTGACCTCAGGTGACAAATGTTCTATTGTAATGCTATGAAATCAGCACTATTATTCTTTTTAAAAAAATTCCATATATAGCATTGTGAAGTGTGAATATTTTAGTGAAAGAGAATACAATATTATAAGTCTTTGGATGAGAAGAAAAGGGACATGGATGTACTGTATTTGCAGTGCATTAATATGTGTGTATATATATATACAGTGTCTGACATGCAGTGATAATCTACGCATTGATACTTTCATATGTTCTTCTACAAATGGTTTCAAAACCAATTTTGAAATAAGATAGTTTTTAAGATGGGATTCAGTGCTTCCTTTTAGGAAAGTGGTATTAAAATTGCATATGTTTATCTCTCGAAGTGTTGTCTGTGTGTTGTTCACTTTGCACTTGAAGTTTGTGCTGCAGATGCTTGTCATTAATTGAAAGACTGTGTAAGAATAAAACAGGTATTTGGGTAATTAACATGAATTAAAAAATTTTCATAAAGGAGACTATAAGTAACAAATAATAATTTTATACTTATAAGGCAGGGTAGGGTAGAAACCTGACTGAACTTTCCTTGTTGTGTTCCTAGTAACTAACATAATTTTAAGTGTTATATCCCCTGAAGAAACTAAGCAGTTTTTTTTAACATCAGCCTGTGATTATATGTATAGTCTATCATTATTATCATCACATACCGATTAGTATGCAATAGGAAGAATAAGCCTGGGCTTTTTTTTTTTTTGGTTGTTATTTTCAGAAATTTATACTGGGCTGGCAAAAGCAATTTTCATTTCAATGCTAGAATTATCTTGATGTAAGAACTAATGATGAAATTACACAAGACCTTTCATTTGGGCATTGGGGACGAAGCTGCCGTTCTCTGTGCGGGAGTTTTACAGAGCTTGAAGTGCAGGAAGAGTTCTGGTTGTTAAGGCAGGGTCTGAATTTATAGCATGTGAGTTCCTCAAGTGCCGTTTTACAAGATACTTTACTTGTCAAGATGGAATAAGCTAAGCTACTTAGAGTAAGCTGAAGTAAGTTGATTATGTATGTGAGCTCTAAGAAAAGTGGTAATTTAAGTGTTCTTGGTATGTGTTAGGTCCTGAACAGCTACTGAATTACCTTTCTTTGAAGGTGACTGACTTACCACGCAGCAGGGAAGATTCTGCTTTGGTTGTGAGATGTGAATGCTCGCGCCCGTCTTTCTGGTGCACTCTTAAGTTTCTCCCTGATGAATAAAGCAAAAAGTGTGCCCCCTGGTTAAGCACACGTTCAAATGTTATGATTTTCTTGTTTAAACAAAGCGGTGTTGTGGGGTATTGGATTGCTTTCTGGACTTTTGGAGTGTAATGAAAACTTGAACTTCATTTATTCCATTGAGGTTGAAGAATTGTCTCCTGATGAGGGAGAGAGAAGGGACAGAGATCACAGAGAATACTGTACTTGTCAGTCTTAGATACCAGAGAAGACTCATGGTCAAAGGCCACATTTGGCTCAAGTAGGGAGGAGGTGGATTTCTCTCTGCAGTCAGCCTGTTTTCTTCAGGTGGAAGTTGATTTTTTTGTGAATAGACTTCTGTCAAAGTTTTTAACTGCAGTTTAGTCTGCAGTTTTTGGACAGTCTCAGAAAACAAAGTATAGCTTAATTGAATATTTAAAAAATATTTTAATTCCTAAATGTATTTTGAATTAATACCATAAATGGACATGTTCCTACCTGGACTTTACATTCAACAATACTAGAACTAAGTTGGCTAATAAGTTTTCAAATGTGACTTTGTACCGGACATCATTATAGTGCAAAAGCTGCGATCATGTTGGGTGCCTGTGGGTGGTGATTGATTGCAGATTCCTGCCTGGAGCTGACTGTGGATCAGCTGGCCTGTTTCCAAAATGTTTGAACTAGTTATGTGAGCCGCAAAGATGTGTTGAAAAGCTCATTAGCTAAACTTTTAAAATTTTTTCTTAATTTAGTCTATGTCAAGTTTTGTGTTTGATATGGATGCTTAGAGAGATGGTGAGAAACTGAAAAATGCCCTTAAAGTTGTTATTAGAAAAGAAGTGCCTTTTTATGCTGCTTCTGGGAGAGAATTTGTTTTGTCTGAACAAATGCACAGATCTGCATGGTCAGCTGAAATTCTGCATTGTAGATTACCTTGTATAAAGGAAAAACAGAGCTGTGACTAGCTCTGCTGGAAATGAAGAATAACCTGAAAAATAGAGAGTCCCGTGATGTGTTATGTTACAGGTTCTTCTGCTTTTTGCTGGGAAGTTCATGTTGGTTCTTTGCATCTGTAGATATTCATCCGTTCCAGCCTGTCTGGAGCAAAAACACAAACTTGCATTGTCCTCTAAAAATGTTTCTTTGTTGTTGTTTTTTTTCCCTTCTAGTGTTCTAAGCTTCTTTCAGACACAACAGTAATCCAGTTTTATCCAAGTAAATTTGTTTTGATTACAGATATCCTTGATACTTTTGGTAAGTATCTAATGTGCCAGACTTACTACACAATTGTTAATGAAACGAAATTGTTTTTTGTAATGTTAGAAAACATCAAAGTTATCCAAAAAGTACTGAAATGACTGTCAGTTTTAACATGGAATATTTCCAACGTAAACATCTGGACATGAGTGGTATAAATGTGGTATATGACTTTTAAAAAACTCTTATGAGTGAAGTCTTTAAAATAAAAATACTTAATTTTGTAGTTCTGTGCTTTATGTATTAGTCAATATCTAGGAAAAAAACCTTGGGAAAAAATCATGATCTCTGCATTTTGAAATTTAATTTATGAAAAATTTTGGTTTTGGCAGATTCTTGACTCAGTATTTCATTCTATTTATATTGAGGGATAGAAGTCGGAAAGTTTTCTTTAGCTGAATAGGGACTATGAAGTGATCAAAATGTAGTTACTGAATTTTTTAATCTATTTTTATCATTGTTAAATGATCCTTTGCATTAAATTGTCGTCCACTGCATGTGATTCTCTTGGTTTTCTGCCATGTTATGGAAAAGATTTACAACAGTATTCAAAGTTGAAGGGTATTTTGATGTTTGGCAGGATGTGCTATGACACAGGTCCAATTGTTTTTTCAGATCTTGCTTCCTCTTTGTGCTCTTTCCTACTTACTGCAAGTTGCTGAAGATAACGTAATACCCAAACCCAGCAAAGACAGGACACCAGCTGTCCTTTCCTGGCCTGAGAGAAATCTGACCTGTGTGCTACCTCTGCACTGAAGGAGCCAGATGCGTTTTTTACAGTGTGCGAAATGCTAGTTTCAGCCTCAGTAGAGGGCAGCACAATGTTAGCGTTCTAGGAGGTTTTTCCAGCTGATTTCCATGTATGTTGGAGAGGAAACCTTTGTATCAACATTTTATATTGGAGAGGGAACCTGTGTATCAACATTTTGTGGTTTACAGTTCATTATGAATGGGTTTTGATTTTTTTTAAATTTTTTTTTAAACAGGGAAACTAGTGTATGAAAGAATTCTGTCAATGTGCATGGACAATCGTGTCTCTTTGCCAGGTAACTTTATGTTTGTTTCTACTGTGCTCCTAGAAAAATCATTTCTGAACTAATTTGAGAAAGATTAAATAGCACCCATGCTACTTTATTTCCTGTGAAAAAAGCTCCGATTTGAACCTAGTAATTTTTAGTTTTTAACAGAGTAAAATCCATTGCTTTTAGTTTTCATCATTCACAGTATTTTTGCAAGTTTACATTTTAACTGTGAAGAATATACAAACAAAGCTGAGAGTCTCGATGTTTGGTAAATAGATGTTTTTGTTGCTACATAGGAAACTGTTGATTGTTTTGCTTTAATTAGGGAAGAATTTTGGAAGAAGGAGCAGGCTGTCAGTATGATCTTTCTAACTTGGGCCCTTTTCATTTTTTCAGTTGAAATTCAAACACAATGTAAAGGTTTAATTTGACATTTACAGTAGAAACGTATATGGAAGTACTTCTTTAGGAAGGCAGTGAAACATTCCATTGAAATATGGGCTTTTCTTTGCAATTTGGAGTGAATTAAGTGCATGTCCTTGAAATGTGAAACATTCTTACTCTGTTGTTGGCAATGCAACAGTACCATTAAGTTACAGTTAAATCCATAGGATTTGAGCCAGAAGCTTGAAGCTAGCAAGTATTTAAATTTTAAATAAACTCACAGAAAATACTTAAAATAAATTTGGTTGTTGCAGCTCTGTAAATTGTTCTTGTAAATGTCAATGAAGGCAGACAGTTCCCGTAGCATGTTGTGATTACTAGGCACGATTACCACTGTTCTGGAGAGCTGAGCTCATGCTGCAGCTCTGGAGCTGCTGGGGTCATTCCTGGTGGGAACTCCCCAGTCAGCTGTAAAAGTGGGAGGGAGGAGGAAAATCTGTGCTGTGCTTGCTGTGCATGGCAGTGTGAACCCAGCCTCCGTGCTCGTCCCGTGGGAACCAAGTGAAACAAAGTTGGACAAGAGCTCCCGTGGTCCTGGGTGAGAAAGAACAGCTTCCTGTACTCAGTCAGCATCAAGTGTGTGGCTTCTCTAGTCTTGGAAGTGGGAAACTTTCCTGTGGAACAGGAGCTTCTCGCCTTTTGGGGGCAGCGATCGGAGAGCACTGCTATTTTAAAACTGTTTCACAAGGAGTTTATAAGCAGACCTTCACAGCAGAAGCTGCTTGTGTAGTTTTATGACTGAGAGAAGAGGGACCTATCCTTCTGAACCACCTTGCCTCAGACCTGGGTAGATCCCGAGAAGCCTGTTTTGGCATTCTGTTCCAGGGAGTCTCGAGAAAGAGGAGGCAGTTAGCCATGCAACTGCATGCCCGCCTGACCGGAGCACTGTCACCGTAACCCATCTTTTTCACCCCAGGGTGGCAGCTTTTTCCTGCTGGCAGCTGACACAAATAGTCCCAGAGCTCATGAGGGGAGAACTGCGCTGCAGTGTTAGATGTTTAGCACTCAAAAACACATGTTCTGTCAGTGTTTAATATTTTCTACTTCTTGCAATATCGTTTTAAATAATGTTCTTTAAAAATTGTATTAGCCTTTTAAAGTAAAGAATTTGAGTGCTTAAATCTCTTTTATATGTATGCATTGTTATAGATTTATAGACATGTAATTGTTATGGATTCCTTATATTATGTGTTTTTTTTACAATTTCTGCTTTTGGGGGGAGTCGGACATTAGATTCTGGAATGTCCAGCTTCTGGAATGTTACTTAATGCAAGGCGGAAGCTCTAGTTACCTTTTCTCGCTCTCTATGTACTCAGCCCTTACTGAATCAAACATAATACCTGTTTATATGGTGTGCCTAACTTCTTGTTGAAAGGAAAGAGAATACAATTTTAAACCCAGAATGAAAAGTGACTTGTTTCCAGAAAGAATGTAACTATTTCTGTGTTGTTTTCTTTCCCCAGATAATTTTTCTCCAGAGTGTGTAAACGATACTGCTAAAGAAACTTGCTTAAACTGGTTTTTCAAGATTGCTTCAATCAGAGAACTCATTCCCAGATTGTATCCTTGTCAACTGAGACTCTTGGAGCATGTCTGCAGGTTTTTCACAGACTTTTCAAAAAATGGATGTGTTTGTTTCAATAAAACCCACAACAACTTGATGTTTATACTAACTTTGTTTTGTTTGTTTCAGGCTCTATGTTTTAAATTTTAATTTTGAGTCATGTTTCATAGTAAACTGAATGCTGAATTACTGGCTACGAGCAGCATGGGAGTGATAAAGTAGAGCTGATATGTGAAAACTTGGGAAACGAAAATCTTGTAGAGGAATAGTAAAAATCAACAAAGTGTAGTGAGATCAATTACAGAAGGCCTTGAAAAAGTTTATTCAATATGTATTTGGTGTATAAGTTTGTTTATGTGGTTTTGGTGTGTAAGTTTGTTTATGTGGTTTTAAATGCCGTGCATCTTAGTTTTGTTCCTTAACTTGGCTTCATTTTAGTTACGTGGAAGCAGCAATACTGAAGTGCAATAAGTTCCTATCCAAAACGTAAGAGTTAAATGCTAAGTGTGGGAAAGAAGTGAGTGGGTAGGCTTATAAACTAATTTAAGGAGTTAAGCATGCAAGTTCCATGATTAGTGGTGGATAGGGTCTTAATAGGTCTGAGGAAAAGCAGCACTGAAGAGTTTTGGAGTTTTTGGTGAGAATGCCGTGGAATAAATTCAAGGTGAACTGTGGTACAGTTTGGAATGCAATAGTGTTTGCAGTTTTGGAATATACGTATAATTGTGACGTGGCTTCAGTGGCTTCAGATGGTGGAGGGGGAAGCAAGACTGTTGAGATGAGGGCTATGGCAAAAAGACAGGATAGAAAACTCAAAGGAAAACATTGATGTGTTGTATTGCTAGAGACAGAGTTGCAGAAACAATCTAGGAACAATGAACCATTATCTTTTGCAGATCTTGGTATAAGCTTCATATGTTTCCAAACAGTGTCAGTTGCTGAGCTGAAAGTGTTCCTTCACGTGTAATCGTCCTTTTTCAGTTATATTTTGAAATGAGTGTTGTAAGCCAAATTGCTACTATAGTGACAACTTCATTATCCCTAAAAAGCAGTCTTTTACTGGAATTGATGGGCCTCATCTCCAGGCACTAGTACAACTCTGTCAAAAAGGACCGGTGGGAAAATGAGACATACAGGGAGTTCTGCCAGTTCCACTTCAAGCGGATGCTTTCTTCACATTGAATTGCAGCCCTTCTACAGCTCTGCTCTTCCTCCAAACTTCAGGAGGAGTTTTTTTAGTTGTGCTTGTCTTTTACAAGCCAAGCAGCCAACCTGGCTGTCTTCACTACTCCTAATGGCAAATGCTGCAATTCGAATACAGGGTATATGTTACTATACACATAAGTTTTACTTCGGAAATAAAATTTTGTGCTAATATGCTTCCTCTTTGGTAGATGTTTCTATAACTCCCACTCGGTTGTTAATCTACAAGGCAACTACTGAAGTTATCTGTAGGTGATATAATTCTGATATTGATTGTTAAATCTCATTTTCATTTCTGAAAAATCTTAACAGGGGGATTTCAGAATGTCTCCCACGGTTAACAGCTATGATTAGAGGAATTGGAGATCCGCTGGTTGCAGTCTATGCAAGAGCATACCTTTGCAGGGTAGGCTATCATTTAACACTTCAGATCTGTATCAAAGATTTACTGCAGCTAGCTCTGCCACTAAATTAAAATTTCTTTTAACTACTGTTTTTATCTGAAGTAGTCAACACCCTGTCTCTTCCTCTTAACAAACCAAAAAATAAAATTTCTCTTTTGTTTTAATAATGGAGAATCTTCCTTTTAGTGTTTTATAAAAAGTAAAAATACTTTATGTGCTGCTTCTTTCTCTTTTCTTTAGTAATATGCCACATTTTTATTTTCTGATATTATTAATCCATGTTATTGAAAACAGGCCTGTATTGATTAGTTTCCTTTGCAGTTCCAGCTTTACTACATAGGCCTTGTGTTTGTGCATCATCTTGTATTATTTATCAATATTTTATCTATATCTATCTATATATTCATATTTTCCTTTGCGATCCTTGCTTCATTTTGCCCACGGAATAAATACACATGATTATAAGCAATTTCTGAACTTTGACTTCTAAAATGTTCTTCACTGTAGGCTGCATACAATGAACATAGGCTGCTGCAGTGCAAGCACTGGGGTAGACATGGATTTCCTCGTTGCTTACGGATACTTGGAGCTGATGTTAGGAGAACCATGCTTAAACGCAGCTGTAACTACCTCAGGGTAGTTGTTAGTGGCTGTAACTATGTAACAAGGAAATAATCAGTCAAAAGCACGTGATGCAATGCCATTTATTGATTTGATGCGTGTGACGAGGTGTCCTCTGGAAAATGCATTTTTGTCTTCCAGTTGAAGGAGAATCGTAGGTGAC
Organism: Larus michahellis; assembly: GCF_964199755.1. Classification (NCBI taxonomy): domain Eukaryota; kingdom Metazoa; phylum Chordata; class Aves; order Charadriiformes; family Laridae; genus Larus; species Larus michahellis. The sequence continues at coordinate 9,648,913 of NC_133903.1, read as the reverse complement.
AGATGCAGATAAAATCTTTCTCTTTCTTCTAATACAGGTTGGGATGGAAGTGGCACCACAACTTAAAGAAAGCCTTAACAAAAATTTCTTTGACTTTCTTCTAACATTTAAACAAGTAAGCAAATAGGGTTTTTATTCACAAAATCACATAAATACACTCATTAACAAAACTACTGCATACTTTCAAAAAATCTTTGAAGTTTTTAAATGTAGGTTTAGGTATGTTCCTGTACCCAGGTATAGTACGGGAAATTTTACATACATTCTGGTACGTTGAAACTGCTCTATTCAGCATGTGTCTAATAATACATGCTATGAGCTTGATAGTTTTTCCCCAGCATGCAAGGAATGCTTCAGAATATCTGTGTATCTTTGTGATCTTGCGTGTTGTCTTTTCTGTTCATACACAAATTTTGTCCAGTTTATCAAAGCTGCTATTAAATACCTTTTCACAGCAACATGTTTTTGTCTTTTATTTCAACAGATTCACGGTGATACAGTTCAGAATCAGCTGGTAGTACAATGTGTGGAAATTCCTTTGTATTTGACTCTGTATTCTCCTGCTATAGACTGGATTTTACAGTGTATTGCATACCGTGCTCCTGAGGTAAGGAAGCATGGTAATGCTTGATACTAAAGGAAGTGTTGGGGTGAAGAGTTAATTTTGCCTATTAAAAAAAAAAACCCCGAGTCGGTACTTACATGAGTGTGAAAGCGAGTATAAAGAGCTGAGATTCGACTGCTTGTTTCTCTCCTATACAGGAAGAATGTTTGTTTCCACAAAGCTCAAATTAGACCACTTTAAATTCATAGGCAGTATTCCTGTTTGTTTAATCTTTATTTCCTGAATTCATTAGTTTCTTCTGTCGTACAGATATAAACATGATTTGAGTAAACTGTAGCTTTGTAATTACTTAACATAGTCAACAGGCTATTTTAATCTCTGTCAGTCTGTGTTGCATTCTATGGCAAAGAGTTGGTAATCTTCACCTCTCCTGCCAGAGGTAATTGACCTTGGTGGCAAATAGTAATTATTTTGAGAAATGGCTGAAGGATTGCAAATTTGACTTTCCTGAAACAGTGTTTTTGATTAAAATGTCACTGTATATTTGATTAAAATGTACAGTAGGTGTCTTTTATGTTGTACTGCACCAGTGTTTTCTTGTGTTATAAATACAGGATAAGACAAGATTATTGGAATGTATAGGGTAGGTAATTAAAACAGCTTTTAGTAGACTTCACTGCAGTAATTAAAGCTGAATTTATTTGCAGAGTCTTTACTCACTAATTTTTATAAGTAATTCTTCCAGGTTCTGCTTACTGAGATGATGGAGAGATGCAAAAAACTGGGGAATAAGTAAGTATTGCACAACGTAGAAGACATGAGTCCATAATGAGTACCCATGAGTTTCTGTAATAAAATTCTCTTGCTCCCTTTTGAAAACACTTTTTGGATGCATAGTATAGCTTTTGTTCTCTCAGTAGCTTATTAAATCATGATTATGGACATCTGTTTTCCAGAGATGAATCCTAAAATATGGTAGATTACTTGTAGAGCAAAAATTAAATTAATTAAATTGGTTGCTGTATTTTGGCTCCTAAGCCAACGTTTAGGACACGTAATGTGTTCTCCATCAGTTGCGTCTCTCATCCCTGGTTGTGCTTCATTTTCCCCTGTTTTCCTCCCCTTCCTTTCCCCTAGCCTCCACTGGCTGCAGTCAGCCCATACGTGCATTTTGCAAGGGAAGTTGTAAAGCAGCTGACACCTTTGGAAGACGGTAATATTTAGGCAACCGTGCTTTTTTTCAATATTAAATTTCAACATTAAAATTAGTATCCCAGAAGTCTGTGTGCAGCTGATCACCTTCAGTGAGTAGTTCAGGAAGATGGTCTGGAAGTTTTGGATGTACTTTCTGAGTTGTGTGAATGCAATTTGGCCGCTGATGAGCTCATCTCAGTTCATTTTCTTGGGTAGGTAGGCTGAGTTCTGTGAAAGTGTTCAGCTACCTATTTTTTTTCTGATGCGCCTTGCACAGTCCAATTCTTCATTGGCTGAGCAACTAAAATAATGTTAATCACTTAAATGAGGAATGCCAGCATTAGCATTCTGTGACTGAGCTAAGGAGTGTGGAGAAAGTGTGATTTAAAAAATACGATGCGAAGATACTATTGTATCAGAGTGTATAATATGGGTAAAAATAATCCACGTACTCTGCTGTATTCATTATTTTGTATAGGTGTTGATTTGTTTTGTGGAACTTATTTTTAAATCACCTTTTAGGATTTCTAAAAAAATGGGCTAGGTGCCTTCTCTTTGTGCCTGTCTGCTCTTTGAAGGAAGGACAAAATGATGAGTATAATAAGGGGAGGGAGGTTAAAGAAATGTTTTTGGGAATGTTTTATTGGGAACCTGAATAATCCGGTTTAGATTATCTATAAAGCACAGTAGTTTCTTTTAAAGTGGAGTTCTGTGGTTTTATGTATTCTCAGAACTGTCAAAATACTACAAAGCAAGAGGCATCAATATATAAATCTTTAAATAATCTCAGTATTTTCCATTAACTATGTTGGAAAAGTGAGAAGTGACAGGCTGCTTCTCTGTATAGCAAAGCATGTGTCTAGTGAACTGGAAGTACTTGTCTAATCATAAAATGCAAATTCCAGTCAAATTGCAATGGGACCACTAATGTTCAGTCAGAGAGGATGCTGGGCTATTTTAAGCATTCCGTGGAATTTCCCTCAAGGTAAACTGCCCCATATTCAGACTGTCTGTTTCAGATAAGTGAAGGACACAGTGGCACATGAGGCCACTTCTCTGCTAACTCATGACTGCGTTTGCCCAAAGGCATTGCCTTTTGAGTGATACTAGGGTTTGTTTCTAACGTTTGCATAATAGTATCAGTAAACTGGGTTTTACATTAACGCAATGACATCACTCTTCCATCGGTAACTTTGGCTGGATAGTAATTCAAATATGGGTCTAAATGATTAATCCTAAATGTCTAGATATGTTACTGCCAGTTATTGTATGATAATGACTGTTTGGAATTATTTTAATCCTAACAGTGCAGCTGCTAGAGGTCTGACTTTTATAATGCATATAAATATTTTAATTCACAACCAAGATTTGCCCTGCCAAAGTATACTTCTGAACAGTACTTAAAAAAGAGAGAGTAAGTTTTGAAGCATGTCAGCTACTGCTGGTTTACTTTATCTTTCTAGCAAACTTCTGGCAAAACGATGGCTTCAAAAAACCTGTGTGGAACAATTATTCTACAGGCTGGGTTACCTTTTCCTTGTCTTGATGGCTTAATGTTTTCTTGCTTTGCTTATGCACTATTACTCCTCACCAGTGCAGTCTCAGTTTGTGAGGGTTTTTTCTTCCTTCTCCCCTTCTTTAAATTTAGAATAGATGCTGGTCAGTTGTTAGTCTAAGAAGTTCAGATTAATGTAAATGAAGGGACAACAGAATTTTAGTTGATGTTGAGCTGTATTGATTTGTGTTATTTGTGTTGATTGCAGTGCTTTGCTGTTGAATTCAGTAATGTCAGCATTCAGAGCAGAGTTTATTGCTGCAAGATCTATGGACTTCATTGGCATGATTAAAGAGTGTGATGAATCTGGATTCCCAAAGGTAACTCTTTGTATGCGATTTGTAACAACTCCTGTTGGTTGTCTGATAGAGTTCTTTATACTCTTAGTTGCCTACGAAACTTGCACACAATTTAAATAAAAGGTGGTTCAATCCAAAAAAATCTTTCTGCACAGTGTATCTGCTAGGGCAGTGTTGGACAGACACATATCTTCTGCTTTTAATTCAAAATTTCTCATTAACTTCCAGCATCTCCTCTTTCGCTCCTTGGGATTAAACTTGGCGTTGGCTGATCCCCCTGAAAATGATCGCCTTCAAATATTAAATGAAGCCTGGAAGGTTATAACGAAGCTGAAGAACCCACAAGTGAGTTATTGTCCATTCTGTTTCCCTACCAATTCTGTGTTTAGGGCAAAATTGTAGCCATTGTTCAGTAAGCATATGCTTAGCATGACATGGCTTACCTTTTCTAGATAAAAAAGTTGCCAAAAAATATGATATATGATAATATCTTTATACAATCCCTGCTTTTCTCAGCTCTACTTACATACGTAAGCACTTTTGAGGTTTGTCATTAGTGCTAGATCTTTAGGTCTGCATGAATCATACCTTAAGAGTTACTCTTTTAAGTGTATTTTTGTAAGTCTGTTTCTTATAACTTCCTCTAAATATTGGTAATCGTAAAACACGTGTATTTCTAGGATTATATCAACTGTGCTGAAGTGTGGGTGGAGTATACATGCAGACATTTTAAGGTAGGCGAAAATTACTTTGTTTCCTTTGATGGTTTTGTGATGCAGCTGAAGTGGCTACATTAGCAGTTTTATTAAAAATGGAAAAGCTATGATTATTCAATATAAGTGTGTAGGACTTCAGTAGTGAATGAAAAAATGTTCTTCCTTTCATGACAGATGAATAGGGACAAAAGATGCAGCTTTGAAGTGCAGCTTGAAGATGCAGCACTTCCCAGCACTGCACATTTCTTATCCTTTTATTTTAATGGCAGGTGGACCAGTTTAGTTAAGGATTTTCTGGAGCTATGGCTGAAGTTCCTGGCTTAACTAGAGCTCTGTAGAAAGCTGATGCTTTGGCAAATGGAAGTAAATTATCCTACTGGTTTTCAGTGACTTGATTTATGTGGTGATTTCATTACTGTATTTTGTAACCTGATTTCTTGCTACACAGAAGCGAGAGGTCAATACAGTTTTGGCTGATGTTATCAAACACATGACTCCTGATCGAGCATTTGAAGATGCTTACCCACAGGTAAAGAACTTACTTTGTGAATTCTGTAAAAATCTGATGTGCATTTTCTTAGATGAAATTAATTCTAAAACATTGCTGATGTCTCATACCGCAAAATAATTATTTTTAAACACTGGCTATAATTTGGGAAACCTTTTGGAACAGTGTAATGCTGTGACTTGTTCCTCCTATTTTCCCTGCACAATCTTTCAGTCCAGAGAAATGCTAAACCAGAATGATTTATGTATTTAGAGTTAGCAATAGCTAACTCCTACATCAACAGTAATATTCTGCTGAAGAAAATTATCAATCATGGCAGGCTGTTTAAACAGAATTAAACCATAAAATAATCCATCTCTACTTGACATTCTTAAGGCTTCAGTGAATTATCATGTCCAGTTCTTGAGACTGCATGCCATGTGAGATATGGATTAGTTGAAGTGGTTCTAGAGGAAGGTTTGTGTGGTTAGATAAAGTGCCGACAAAAGACGATTTAACAAACTGGTTTGGGGTTTTTTTTGTTTGTTTGTTTTAGTCTAGAGAGCTGGAGGACATGCAGATTATAAATCAGAAAAATCTGCTAACTATAAAAAATAAAGAACAAATAAAGCCTGGGTAGGCTGGTCAGCCTCTGTTCATATGAGTTCTGAAGAGCATGTTGGAAAAACATCTGTTAAGAACAGCATAGCTGTAGTTGATCCTGCTTTGGGGAAAGAAATTACATTGATGAATGCTTGAAGTGTCTTCCAGCCCAGTTTTCTATGAATAACTAGAGAAGAATAATCTCTGGTGTGGATAGCCTTAATTTAACTTGTATTACAATCATTTTCCCTCCCTTTCTATTTTTTTTTCCTTTAGCTGCAGTCAATTATTCACAAAGTTATTACGTATATCCATGACTTCTCTCTGCTTTTTTCAGTGGTAAGTGATGCTCTGTTTAATAAATTTTTAGGAAGAACTACTTTGCACTGTTTCTGCAAGAGAATTTACCTGACTTGGATATTTGGATTGTTTGCATTTTTTAAGAAGATAAGTGCAGAAACGTTTTGAAAGCTCTCCACTGCTTGCTACTTAAATATTTGTTATTCCAACTCCAATTTTCTATACTTTTTTAGGCTGTTAGATTCTCTAAGTTTGTTTGTTACTATGGCATAAGTGACAATCAATGGAAGATAAAATACCATTTATTTATGTGTGTGTGTGTGTTCATGTAGTTGCTGATAGCTGTTTTTGTCTTATAGATATTTGCCATGCTTTATCATAAGGCTTAAGTTTAGCATTGAAGCAAAGTGAAACTTGGAGAGGTCAGAGGCTGCATATGAGGTAGATAAAGAGAAACAAAGACAGTGTATGTCGAAGTACTGAAAACAGTTGAAGAATAAAATTCAAATCCTGTGGATATGGAGTGAAGTCTTGTTCGCAGATTGCTCAGATAATTCTGAAAAACTTACCCTTACCTTAAGATGGTACAGAAACTGAGTATTTTGATATCTTAACAACCTAAACCCTTTTCTTTGAAGACAATTTGAATGTCTTGGACATTCATAAGTTGCCCTGAATATGTGCAAAATGGTTGCTGGTGTGTGGCCTGTTTTCATTGGTTTTAATATCCTGCCTTTTTTTCCCCATAGATGTCTGAATTTATCATGATCTTAAGCTGTGTCAAGCATATTATTGCTTTTAAAGATTTTGCAACATTTGATTCAAACAGTTCTGTGGTTTGTGTTTTATCCTGGATCACTGCAATCAGTAAATTGATACACCTTTCAGCCATCAGCACTTTTCCATTCGTTACACACTTTCATCCTTCAAGATGAATTACTGTCTTCAAAAAAGATTAAAATAATTTTAACTAAACCAGCTATGATTATAAAACTTATCAAAAATATTTATTGTTTTACTGTGTTGTTTGTAAAATACCTAATTTTACTTTTTTATGTATTTGTTCTTTCAGGAGAAATTCTTGCCGTTTCTGGATATGTTCCAGAAGGAAAATGTGAGAGTGGAGGTTTGCAAGTGCATCATGGAATCTTTTATTAAGTAAGTGGAGAGTATTCAGATCAAATGCACTCTGGAGGATCTGGAGAATGTATTGAAAGATTGCTGGGGAAGATGAGTCAGTATATAGGCCACTTAGCTTGTGAAGGTGTTCCAGGCTGGGGGGGGAAGAAAACGTGTTAATTTTGTTAATCTATTGATTGACTGATTAACTGTTCACAAAGAAAGCTTAAGTTGAAGTAATCGCATTGATGCTGACTTGCTGTGAATTGTCAGAATAGTCGTTCTCTGAGCTTTTTTAAATTTATGTTGCCTTAGTTGGTTTATGAAATTTATTTCATATTCCAGCTGATGTGACAGTACAGAACGTTTTACGTTGGTACAATGGAGGAAGAGAGACAGTCTCTTGTTACAAGCTCCATTATGTAGAAAAATGGATATTTCCCCAGCTGAAAATGAACTTAGAACATGAGGCTTCATCTTCAAATATTCTAAAAGTCAAACAGTCCTTCCCCGCCCCCCAATAATTATCACGTTCCTTGAAACACTTTTTTTCTTTTTCATCTTCCCTTCGGGTTATTTATATACACCGCTAAGCCTGCCCAAGCCTTCTCTTCTCTGGGCTAAATAGTCCTAGCTCTCTTGGCCTTTGCTCATATGAGAGATACTGCAGCCCCTTAATCATCTTAGAGGTGCTCCACTGCACGTGTGCTTCTGCACCTAAATGTGACACTTGCCCTTCCTGACCGTCCATCAGTAAATGAGAAACTATATTGCTTCTTGGTAGATCGAGGATTGCTTTGTTTTGACGTTCTTAGATTTCCTCAGTGTGTCACATCGAGCTTGTTGTGTCCCTTAAGGAGTCAGATTCTGTAGCTTGGCAGAAAAGCTCCGTGCGTTAAGATAATATTTCTTGACTGGCATTTGTTGGAATTTTATGTCTATTAACCATGTGATCTTTGGAGTTCTGTTTGTTAAAAAATGAATATAAAACTTCTGTAGGGTCGTACAATGCTGATGATTGGAATTACGCATTAAATCGGTGTTACTTTATTCATTTTTTTTCATTTTGGCAGAGCAGGATTTTTCATCACTTTTTCTAAAACATTTTATAGGCATCAGCAGGAATCTACAAAGGATCCTGTTATACTCAATGCTCTTCTGCATATCTGCAAGACGATGCACGATTCTGTGAAGTAAGATTAACTTTACTCATGCTAATAACTATCGTTTATGCGAAGTTTGCATGCTTGTTGTACAGTTCCCCACTTCTGAGGCTGTTTGTTTTATGTTGGATTAAGACATGAATCCAATTAGTAGTGAGGGAAGAGCTGTGCAGTGAAGTGGCAGCACATACCATTTGCTCTTTAATTACTGCTTTATTTTGAATACTGAAGCAGAATTTTAAAAGGAAAGTAGCAATTTATTTTTTTAGAGTTGTCTAGTGAAGCAGAGACATGAAACAGTCCAATCTTTTAAAAATATTTTTGAGAGTGAAACTAATGTAATCTTTGAGTTATAGTGGATAATGAACTACTTTTGAGATTTAAATTAATATGTAGCCGTTAAAGCACAGATTGCCCTACTCAGTTATACCCTTTTTTTGAGCCACTTTTTTCAGTCATTACAAAGTGGTGTGAAATCTTTAGAAGGACACCTGGAAGACTTCTAGGAACTTGAGTAGGGGAAGCAAGAACAGAGGAGAAGCTCTTGAACCATCTATGTCTTTCCCTAAATCCTCCTTTTCTCTTTTCCCCTTGACTTTGAGTGCTGAGGTTGTTAGGGATCCTGGGTGCCCTGTTGCACCCTCACTGTTTGAATACCAGTTGTGTATAGGTCAGGATATTGTTTCTTCTCTGTGCCAAATGTCTTCTGATATGCCAAGTCCTCAGCAATTATGACTTGATAGTCTACCTGTAATTTCTGTTAATATTTATTTCAAACAGATTTATAAGTAGGAAAAAAAGGTGTTTGTGTGCCAAACTTGACTATGATAATTTTCTTTCCATTTTTGTAGTACTTTGAAGTAGAGGGTCTTGCAGTACTGGCAGATACTTGTAAATCAAGCTTCTGCAATGTGAAAGAGTTATGGTAGGTTGTAGGTAACTCTCAAAAATCACACAGAAATCTCTGATTGAAAATAGAGACAGAATCACAATGCTGCAAATTTTAGACCTTAAGAGCAAAAATCTCCTTTTTTTCCTTCTAGTTTTGGGTTGAGTAGAATTGTAAGGGCACAGTTTCTTCTTCAGCCTCTCAGTGTGGCAGAAGCTTTAAGAGAACTTGTAACTTTCTCAGCCTTGATATGCCATGAATGCAAGATTTACTGCCAGTAAAGAAATCAGATTTGGCATGTAATTCCAATTTATACCATCTAGAGTGCTTTATTTGGGTTAGAGCACCTTATTTGGCTGTATGTTGCGCTAAAAGCACTTCAGCCTTTAAATAGAACAATATATTGAAGCTAAAACAGCTAATTAAAAAAACTAAGCCGTTTATGTTAATCCATGTTTGGTACTTCCTCTGCCGTTTTGCCAAAACAATTTTGATAGTTTGCCAAGGTCCTCAAAATCCCTTAAACCAGCGGTTCTTTTAGCTGAGTTAAGATGGTGTACATCGTTTGCCTGGTTCTGTTGTGTCATTTCTTATTGGCAAACCATCATAAATTCTAACTATCTTAAAGTAACTCCTGCATCTATTTTTACATCCTGGTTCAGGAAGCTCCCAGCCCATTGTGTAGGGCTTGCTGACCCCCGTAACAGCTGTTGGAGGATAAAGGCTGTTGCCTTTAGACTGGTAGGGGTCTGATTCAGAATTGAACTGGAAACCTATAACTGACCCGGAGATCTCATTACAAGTCTTCTGAGCCTTTCAGAGCCCATCAGTTGACTCTTTTGATTGGCAGTGCACTAATGAGCTAATCAAGCTGAGATTTTCTTTCCTCCTTTACTGAATTTGTATAATAAAACTATTGTTCTCTTCCCATCTGGTGTCTGAGCTAGGAAATTGGTAACTGATATACTAAAGGTCAAAGCTGGAGCCAAGTATGTGACAGTAAAAGGATTAAATTGTATTAGTTAGTTGTAATTTGACTTTTTGTTCATCCATTTTCAGTGAAACAGGTTTGACTTATTGGATTTTCATGTGATGTAAATTTATTTCAAATCAGATTTGGACTCTTGCTATAGAATAGGTATCTGTGATAATCTTGAAAAGAAACTCTTTTTACGTATCAGTTTAGTTCAGTTCTTACTAAAACATCAAAAAGGCAACACTGTAACGGGGTGATGGTAATTATTTTTTAAATTACGCAGCAGGGTTAGTAAAAAGCAAAACAAAAACAACCCCCCCAAACCAATAAACTAGTGTTGTTTCTAAAATAAATAGATGAACTATTACATAAACTATTTAAAGTGTATTTTAAAGCCTTTTCCCCTTAAATAGGATAACTTTCTTCTAAAAATAGATTTACTAATTTCTTTGGGTTTTTATAATCAGTTCCTACTCAAGTTCTCCTGTTGTAACATAAGACTGAAGCCATTTGCTTGCTGCAGAAAGAATATTAGCTTAGCTTTGTTCTCTTCGTGCCAAAATCCGAGTTTCTGTAAAATGTAAAGACACTCTAGCAACTTTTACTTTTTCTTTAAATTTGGAATTTAGTTTGCTGTATGGTTGACTTGGTGATATTCATATTAAAATTAGTTTTATTGCTTTATAACTCAAATTGTGAGCTTAGCGTCTTAGTGTGCAATGAATATTTTATATGGACATAACATAATTTAAAGTAGTATATATCATTTGAACCTTTACAGATAAATAAGATAAGCAATATTCTAAAATGTACTGCATAAATTTTCTCTTACAGTGCACTAACACTTGAGGATGAGAAAAGAATGTTAGCAGCTTTGATAAATGGATTCATAAAAATGGTGAGTGACAATTGTATGCAACTGTTGCGATGTACCTTAGAGCTCGGATTTTCATGAGGTCCCCAGGAGAAACAGGTGCCTATGGAGCTGAATCAGAGACTGTGTCTGACCTGCTTAAGACAGAAGCTGACGTGCTGCAATATGAGAGTTGAAAGTGCAGACGTTGTTTATTTAATCATATTTTCTGCTAGTTTTTCAAATCTCATGTAAAACATGGTAAGTATTTAAAAGTTAAACAGCGATTAAAGTCTTGCAAATTATAGCATCAGAGAGGTCACTGACTTATGTGAATGAAGTTCCACTACCCAGCTCTAAGTGGAACCAATACCAGCTTTAAAAAACACAAAATAAATATAACTTGCATGTTATTCTTGGTTTTGTTTATCTTCACTTACAAGTGAGATAATTTGTATCACCAAATTAGTAGTCCCAAAACCCACCAGTAGTTATGTCTTGAAATTAATTTTCAACCCCTCCCTCCCTCTTATGCCAGTAAATTTTTTTGTTCTTGTCTGTTTGTTTGAGATTTCAAGTTGTTTTACGTAGATGTTCTCAAGGTTTTTTTTATTCTCTAACCAGGTACTCTCAGTGCTTGGCTTTTCTTTCACAAAGTCAGAGCTGACAGGCTTCGTCTCTGCTTGTCCTCTTTGTTCTTTGTTGCAATTTTATGAATTTATGTCTAGATGGTTGCTTTCTCTTCAGCTATAGTAATTTGCTATTTAATATGTTTTTAATATAATTTTTTGTTATTAAGCTTTATATGCAGTATAATATTGCATAATTTCCTTTAGGAGGATTTCCCACATTGAATTATGTTTGATGTGGCTTTATAGTCTTGGTTTAGGGGGGAAAAAAAGCCCGTAGCAGCAAAATGACTAGTTATAAATTTTAAAACAGCACACATTAAGATGTGGAGGGAAAAGCAGTTGTAACAGTCATCCTTACAGTCAGGCTTTTTTGTGGAAAATGTTATGTTTTTAGAGAAGCTTTCTTGAGATGAGGACTCAAGAATCAGCAGTTGCACAAATGGAGCAATGGCAAAGACAGTTGTCTGCAATATAAGAAGCAATCCTTTGTTTTTCTGGTGTAGTTCCTCTGATCTTTCACTGTATAGATTAAATGTAATTTTTATTTTAATTCTGTAAAAACTTCATTCCCATGTGGCTTGAGAAATAATAAATAATGCAGCCTTTACTTCTATTAGAAAAAAAAAAAATCCATTTGAATACACAAATGTAGACTGCCTGGAGACTGTTTCTCTTGCTGGGCTTTTAATTGACAGCTGAGACACTCCAGCTGACAGCACTTGGTTTTTTAAAATCTGGAGCGTTGGAAGTAGAGTGCTCTCACACAAGGTTGTTTTTGATTTCTCTTCTTTCCTGCCAGCCTGCAAGGTTGCAGGCTTTTGCCATACTGTATAAGCATATATTTATTAACCAAACTCAAGGAAAACCTGCTTTTCTTACTGGTATATCTAGTTAGGACGATGCTAATTTCTCATGGAGGCCCTGTAGCAACTAGAAATTACAGGAATCTGAATACAGATTCACTGATCTATTTCTGGTTTTCTGGGTTTGTTTTTGTTTTACCTTTTTAAGTATGAACCATACCAAGACTTTGCCCCTGTTCCGTAAAGAGTCAAGAGTTCTGCTAGTTTTGAAAACACAAATCTAGATTTAAATTTTGTATTCCTGATAACTACTTGATCTGTGAAGTAGAAGATTATGTGGAGTATGGACAAAAAAACCCAGCAAAACTTTGAAGTTTCCCTGAAGGTTAAGTATAGGAAAGCAGACAGTTAAACGGACTATTTTGTTGTTAGTGGTGAGCTTTTTGAATGTCTGTGGTTTATCTGCGTGCAGTTTTATATTTCTTAAAGTTAATGGCCTACAATGGTAAAATCTAGGGGGGGTTTTGTCTTTTATAGGTTTCATTTGGCCGTGACTTCGAACAACAGCTGAGTTTCTATGTTGAAGCCAGGTCAATGTTTTGCAATCTGGAGCCTGTTCTTGTGCAGTTGATTCATGTAAGCTACAGTTTATCTACATTATCATAATAAGTGGGGATATATTTGCAGTTGTCCCATTCCCTGCCCAGATTATTGGTCTGTCAAAATAAGTCTGAAGTCTTTTTATCAGGTGTTTTTAAAGTAGACTTTGATCTTGTCTCTCATTTTATCACTCCAAACTCTCTGAAGTTCTTGCTTGACAGGCATGTGTGGTATCATTGCAAGAAAGAAAACTGGCTATCTTGCAAGAGATTTCATGTCTAATAAAATAAACGTCACTTTTGTGCATTCAGAATTTGGGTTCGTTCTTCTATAATCCTCTATCTAGGAGAGATTAGACTGTATCTTGCTGCAGATATAGGCAGAGCCCTGCTGTGATTGGGAAGGTTAATCTCTCTTCTGTATTGAGTCACATGTCAGGTGAGCATTAGCTGCAGCTGATTCCTTTGCAACATTGTATCTTTTTTTAAATCTTTCTGTTATTTTGTTTGTTTGTTTTTTAATAAGTGTGTTAGCTAGAAATCATGATTTTTTTTATGCCAGGAAGGAGGTGATGACAGCACTCTAGCTGCGAAGCAAGGGAGGATCTAAAGCCTTGAATAAATCAACAAGTCTACATTCACAAACCTTCAGAATCATATTTGCTTTAAGGAACAGTCATTAAAATTCTCCAAGTAAAAATGTAATAGTACAGTAAAGGCACACCATATCAGGATCCCTTTTGACAGTTTCTGTTCTCTAAATGCATGCAGTAAAACATGCAGTTTGTTATTTGCCACTGACCTAATAAATCTGTGCATTTTTCTTAATTACTTGTTTTTCTTTTTTACACGTAGTCTGTGAACCAACTAGCAATGGAAACAAGAAAGGTGATGAAAGGAAATCATTCCAGAAAGACTGCTGCGTTTGTCAGGGTAGGTCTTGACTCTAATAAACTTTGAGCCTCCCTTCTTAGCAGATAATACTATCTGCTGCCACCTAAGTTTATAATTTTTGTAAAAACAGTATGTTAGTATTTTTTAACACTGTTTGTAGTCTCACTTTCTCTTGTTACCATTGATCTTTACTCTCTAAAGCTAAATGCTGCCATTTAAGAAAAAAAGACCCAAAGCACCTAATAGCAGTTCTGTGTTAAAAAAGGGCAGCAAGATTGACTCCCTCTCCAAAGGAAGGTTCATTGGAGAGGTAGTTCTGTGAATTCTAGAAAGCTCAGCTTTTCAAATTATATTTGAAATAAAATACTTATTTTCTATTTAACTCAATCACAGAAAAAATGGGAGATAGGGCGAAAAGAATATATTTAAACTTCTGTCTCATAATATCAGTGTTGATATGCTGAAATCAGTGTCTGAATTTCAAATAAAGTACTCCTTTCAGCTTTTGTGCCTCCAAGTTTATATAGATGTGGTCAAATGAGCTTTGAACTATGCATGGGCTATGCAAGTTGCTTGCGTTCCCCTCTTCTCACCTGAAGCTTAGCAACTAAGATGTCTTCGTCTTCATGTGTTGTGAAGGTGTTTGCATATGCTACCACTAATTAATGGATTTTTGTTTACGGCACCTGTGTATGGTGCCTTGGACAAAGGCTAGCTAGGGCGGCACTGGCCATATTCTGTATGCACGCCTTCTGGGCTGCTGCAGTAGGTCTAAAGCTGCAGCACGCTGCACTACATCTGCCGCCTCCCAAGTACACACTATGCCCCTGCTCTGACAAGTTCCACACACGTAATCGTGTATAAAATCAGTAATGATTGCTGTAACTCTGAGTTAGAAATTTTCTTCAGTTTAATTTTTTTTATTTGCTTTAGGCTTGTGTTGCCTTCTGCTTCATTACAATTCCATCTCTGAGCAGTATTTTCACACGTCTTAATCTGTATCTACACTCGGGACAGGTTGCTCTGGCAAATCAGTGCCTTTCACAAGGTAAGGCATGAATTTGTCTATGTAAAGGTTCTCTTATTTCAGGAATATTTCTAGCTGTGGATAATAACTTAGGATTTCAACAAAGTCTTATATTTGAGGTAATTAAAATACAGCCCTGTTTCAAGCAGTGTTACAGTGATTGTCATATTAAAGCAGCTCTTAATTTCTGACACTAATCCTGTGATCTAAATAACCCAGACAGCTGACTGTAGTTGACACAGTCGTTGCTGTGAGGTAGGTTGTCCTAAATGACTTAGAAATTATGGAAAGCATGGAATGTTTTTCTCCTGCATAATTATGCAAGAGCTCTAATCACAAATGATGTGCTTTATTATTACCATGCAAAAAGAAACTAGTTCATCTGTGTAGTAGTTCACAGGCTGACAAAATCCTGCAATGAGCTGAAAAAGAATTACAACTTAAGTAATGACACCAGAAACTTGCTATCGAAGCATGTGTGTGATAAATGCTTAACTAAGAAATATGCCACTATATCAGATGAAACAATGGAGTAACACCAGATATTATGAAGAACAAAAAATATGTTTTCTTTTTTTTGATCTGAATTATTGATTGAATCAGGGCCAGTTTTTAGCTATCCTGTTAGCTCAGTCTTAAGTAATTGGAAATTCTGACAAAAAGTGATTTGGGGGAAAAAAATTGGAGCTACTCTGGGACTAGAATGAGCATTAAGTCTACATCACTACTTAATATGATCTTGTTCCCGTCACAAGTAGAATACCTATTCTGAAAGTCTTCTCATACTTTTTAACTGTTCACAGTATCTTTCTTTTCCTTTTTAAAGTGATGTGATTCTACTTTGTTTTGTAGTTTTAATACTGTCTTTGAATGTCTGCTTTCCAGTGGTAAATCCTTTTCCTTGACATGTTTTTAGTGGAGCTGTGAGAGTGGTAAATTGGATTACTTTGCAGCATCTTTTGTTGTGGCTATTAATTCTTTGTTTTAGCTCTGTGCTTCTTCACGAGAGCTTGTTTTCCAAGCTCTGCATTTACCAGTGAGTTCCAGCTGCACAAACAAGCTGACTGCGGATGCTGATTACGACTTTTTAGTACAGGGTGACTGTTATGTTCCTTTGTTTTGAATCTGATGCTGCCCATATAGCAAAGCAGAGGGATTTAGAGTAAAGCTGGCTGTTGTGTCCAAGCATGTTTTGCAAATAAAAGATCTGCAAAGTCTGTTGCTGTGCAATTAATATTGTGCAGTTTCTTTGTAGATAATAGAGTTTACCAAAAATTGACTAGCGTTTTCTTCCTATGGTGTTTTGTTTAATTGACCAGCTTAACTTATCCTTTGTACCAATTTTTGTTATTGTTGCTGTGTTGCAGTGCATCTCTTGTTGGAAGCCAATCCAAAGCAATTTTTCTGTAATATCTGGTCTTTGAGGATTATGACATAGAATCACAGAATGGTCTGCATTGGAAGGGACCTTAAAGATCATCTAGTTCCCACTCCCCTGCCATGGGCAGGAACACCTCCCACTAGACCAGGCTGCGCAAAGCCTTGAACACGTGTCCTGCCATGTTAGGACCAACTCTGTGGTTTAATAATCTTTCCATTTATAAACTGCTTTTCCAATATTTTTGTGATCCAAGTCTTCTCTGAGTGAGACTCCTGGGCCCCAACAATTGTCCAGATTTTTCAGTGTGGAAGTTTATAAATGTGCACAGCTGCTGTTTGACATATACTCACCGAATGATTAATAGGATCCCCATTCTGAAGTCTTTTAAGGTAGCAGGTATATGCAATCTATTATGAACTCAATCTCTAAAATGCTTATTTATTAACCACTCTGTCCTGACTTTTAGACTCAGGAGCTAGAGAGAGCAGTATTTGGTCCATTTCAGCTTCTGTTGAAATGAAGCACATACAAAACTGTGATGTTCAGTAACTCACTTTGATTACCAAGGTTTTATTCTTATACGCTTTTTTCCTTCCTTAGAAAAGCTATTTTGGGCATAATTTGTGTTCAGAGACATGTCACTTGCATGAGTAATTTAACATGTGTTAACCAGTTAGGCAACAGTGACAGCAGTCTTGGGACATTTTTTGTGATCTGTCTTTGCATATTCTGATGTATCATAATCAGATAACATGTCCTTGAAAGTTACTTTTAACACAGTTTAGTCTGTATCTCAACTGAATGCATTTCATGTGTATAAGAAGTACTGATTAATTCATAACAGCAAATTTAAATCCAGTCAGTTAACTGAGTCAACTGATGCCAATTAGGCACTGATCTACTAAAACCAATGCAGCATGAAGTGAAGTTTTAAGAGTGTGCAATTAATGATAGCATTAGGCTAGGAACTGAAATTGTGTCTTGTGTTTAACCTTTATTTCATGCTCATTGGCATTAGCTTAATCAGTTTAAAATTGGAAAGAGAAATAAAACTGCAAGGTAATGTACCTGATCTGATAGCTCAGTAGTGGGGCAGGCATGTGTGCATGTGCATGCAGTTTCTCTTTAAACATTTCAGCTGCTGTTTTTAGCAAGTTAAACTCTTGTATTTGTTTTAAGTTCCTACAGGGAGTCTGCTATTTCAGTGAGTTGAATTTTCACTTAAACATGTAAGAAAATTGAATTTCACAGAACAGACTTCTGTTGGCAATAGGAGGATTTCTCTAATTGCCAATATATCTAACTTGAAAAAGGAAAAAAATTACCTATTGGGGTAGATAAGGGCAATTTAAAAGATGGCTTTTTAATAAAGAGGATGTGCACGTCATAACAGTAAATAAAGTTTGCTGATCTGAGGATTGCACTGGTAAACTACCAACAGCTGGAGAGGCACAGCTAATCTGCTTGTAACGGGAGGAGTTTGGTTTTGCCTCATTGCAGGCTCCAGGGCAGCACTAGTAGACCATCAGTCCTAGTGTCTCACTGTTCCAATTTCCTCCACCAAATCCCAGCCTTGCCTGCTGGGATTTGCCACACTGTTAATCAAAGCAGTTGTGTGGTGCTTGTTTGACCTTACCCAAATACTTCAGTATTAGAAAACTGTAATTGTAATTTTTCTTGGAATAGATTTTCTTTAATATAATGAAATGGGTCAGAAACATGAATTTATAGGCTCATGAAAAGTCCAGTGTTAATGTACTGGCAGATGTCTGTCCAGGTATGCTGTTCAACATGTATTAAACATAATTATTGTCTCTCATCCCCAGCTGCTAAGAGGTGCTTTAAATTGAATGAATCCGTAATTACGTTTGGAATGTTTTAGGTGATTTTGTCCTGGATGCATAGCTTGTGCCTCTGGAGAGCCCACTAAAAGCCCAACTTAGAACAGAAGATGCTAGATTTTACAAAAATGTGCTTTCCTTTTTTTTTTTTTTTTTTAACTGAGCCACAGAATGCTGCGTGCTGCCAACGTAGAATAATAAATTCCCATCAGTTGTGCTTTCTGTCATAGGGAGTGCTTGGACTGAATTGAGATTAAATGCGCGCTCTGCTGTTTCACTTTTCTGGATTTTTGAGATATAGGTGTTATTTTAATTGCACGTATTTCCTCCCCGTGGAAACGCTCCTTTTGCCTGTCAAAGAACAGACAGCATGATTTTTTAATTGGTGACAACAATTGGTCACAGCATTCAGCAGGTGGGTAAAGATGACGCAACTTTCTGGTAATGTGTGTTGAGCAGCATTTTTATTTTAAAGACTGCGAAATCCTTGCCTGGCTTCAGAAGTAACACGCTGAGCAAATAAAGTAATTCAGCTGATTCTGTGTGACTAATTTCACTGGGATATTGTTGAATGTAGAACTTTATAAAAATGGAGATTCTTTGTCCCCCAAATCAACTGACACAGATCCTTATTTTGTTTAGCAAATGCAGATTTTAATTCTGAAGCATACATTCTTAATGTATTTCTTTATATTCGTTCTGTTCTTCAAACATAGCTGCAACACGGTTTCAGTAGTAGACTGCAAAAGGAATTTCTCTTTCTACTTCAGAAAGTGTTACTTTTCCATGAATGTTCTCTAAATATGAGAGGCTTCAGCCACACTTCAGAGAAAGTATGGTATGGAATATCTAATAAGTAATTTTTAATCATGGTCTAATAACTTTTTAGTGTATTTTCTCAGTAGCATTCGATAACGATTTTTAGTAGTCCTTCCTAATCTCCTAAAATCTTTGTAGATCTGAGGAATATAAATATATAGCGAATTTGAGGTAAAGAATTTAGAGAAATAAGGACCTGAAAAGGTTTTCGCAATTACAGATTTTGGGATTTCTTGGCTCATACTTTTCTGATGAGATCAGTATTCACTGTCTCTCTTATGTTTTTTAATACCGTTTTCCTTGAAGGCAGCAAAGTAGCTTTGGGAGAAACTGATGCGGCACTGTTTTCCTTACTAGTAATACTAAATGTTGCTTTATTTGAACAAAATAATGACTCGTGCTGTTACCTGGGATTTCCACGCCTGCAAACTTCTCCCATTCACTGAGCTTTTTCTTGTTTCTCCCTTTATCCCAGACAATAGCTTTTCCATATGGTTTGAGAGAGATGACGTCTCTGTCTCTGTTAGCTTTTCAGACTGGCATTTCTGATCAGGCTGTCAGTTCTTCAAGTCTGTCTGGCCCATGACCTGTTTTCAAAAGTGTCTGGTAGCATCTCATAAGGGAACATACAGGAAACAATAATGTAGAATGATGCTTCCTAGCTTTCAGCTGCAGGCAGTCTAAATACATCCTTCAACAAAGGTTGCATATGGACCACGGTATTTCATAAAATAGATGGACCAATACTTACGAATTTAATTTTTTAATCAATTTTTACTTTTTGGCCTTTGTTACTTCATGTGACAGTGAGTTCCACAGTTACATGCAACTTGTAAATGTGCTACTTGGGGATTTATTTCTGTATGGCTTTTAAATGTTAGCTGGGTGTTTCAGGGCGTGCAGCTCAGCTACTAGTGATAATGCTGTGAAATATTCTGTCAGTCTTGCTTCATTTTCTTCCTGCTACCTATGAGGTGATGGAGTTGAAAGTTCCTGAAGAATTTGTGTCAGTATGATTTTTTTCTAATGAGGGAACGGTTCCATGCCTTAGCACGTTTTTAATCTTCTTTTTATCCTTTTGGAAATGGGAAGGTCAGGACTGTATTCCAGGTATAAATGCCCAACACCTATGTAAATGATACAATGATGCTTCAGTTTTCCATTACTGTCCTAGTGATTCTTGCAATTGCCTTGCCTTTTCAACAGCTGTTTAGGATGTCGTTTTCAGGAAACCATCTATAATGACTCCCAAATCTTTCATGAGTGTAAACAGCCTATTTAGAGCTTATCTTTCTATAGTTACAGTAAGGGCTGTTTCTTTCGCCGCGTGCCTTACTAATATTAGATTTCATCTGCTACTTTATTGCTCAGAATCATGAGCTCCAACTGCGATGCTTTGCAGTCAGGTTCCAGACTAGTCTGCAAACATTGTCACCTCCCAGCTCATCGTTAAGGACCTGTCTCTCTGCAAAACTTTAAGGAACGCAGAAGTCATTTCACTCCATTGTGAAAACTTGTCATTCCTGCTCCCTTCCCCCTCCATCCCATCCTTTATTAAGTTATGAATCCTCAGGAGGACTTTCCTCCTTATCTTTTGTCAACTTAGTTGTTTTAAGAACCTTTTGTATGAGGGACATTGTGAAATGTTTTTTTAAAATTTAAGTATTTATTGGCTGGGTCACTTTTAAACACAAACCTGATGGTTTTTTGGAAAACTTGAGAGACTTCTGAGGAATGATTTCTTTCTGCAAAAACCATATTGACTCTTCAGTTTTGTATCATGTTTTTCCATGTATTCGCCTCCTTTGATTATTTTTTTTTCTACCACATATAATCAGGAGAAACTACAGTATTTAATTATAGCATTTATTATTGCAAAGTTTCCAGTATTACTAATGGAGCTCTCTGTAGAGACTGCTAATGATACTTTACCTCACAGTCTGTAGGGATTACATGGAATTTAGAGAGGCAGGCTGAAATTTGTGGTGTGGGGGTTTTTTTAGGTTTGGTTGTTTTCTTTTTTGGGTCTTTTTTGGGGGGTGTGTGGCATATGTTGTGTTTACTGATTACATTTTAAGAATCAAATGTCTTGTATCCAGTGTTGTTGCTCATACTGTGTGATCTCCCTGTACGACTCTTTCCTTTCCACTTATGCCTCTGTGTGCCTTTGTCCGGAAGTACTACTAAGGCCTTGCAAACAATCTATAATCAAGCTATCCCAAAAACTAGCACGCTTCATCCACATAACTACCTTTCTCTCTGCAGCTAATTCATAGTATGAATTAGTACAAAATAGTATGAATTAACATATTACATTCCAGTTCACCAAGCACCAGCGCATTTATTTTCTTATTTCATCTTTGTTACTTCAAATAACTCTGTGTAGTTTCTGGATTGGAAGTGATGTGTAGAGGGTTTTAAGACGGAGAATGTTCAATAGCTCAAGGGAAAAACACATTTCAACGGTGTGGCAAAACTCTTACAGTGACCTCATCAATGTGAGGAGAAGGAGTTACAAATGTTTACTGCTTCGACAATGAAGCATTGCAATGTGTTACTTAACAGAGTAAAAAAAAAAAAAAGGGGGCAACAAAATACCCCACGCTTGCTTCCCGTTAATTTTTTGCACTGGAGTAGAAGGCTTCATTAAATTTCCAACATCTCTGATGTGGAAGCAAAATCTTCAGAGTATTAAAATACGCTTGACAGCGCTGTAGGACACGAAGGTGAAGTGGAATGCAGAAGATGGCATATGGTCCCTGGTTTTGTCCTTTGGGTGGACTTAGCCTTGTGTAATTGTATCCGTGACTAAAAATAGTTTGTATAGGTATGTCAAACTCATTCCCTTTTGCTCTTTGAAGGTGGACTTAAGGAGCTTAATTGTTTTCCCATTTCTAATGGCTTTGTTCCTCCTTGGTTTTTTGCCTGCCTGAAATCTTAAATTAGTACAGTTTAACTGACTGTCACAGAAGCAGCGAATACAATGCAAGCTAAATTTTTATGTGTAGACAGATTGATATATAGAAAAATATGGAGGTACATATATTTGTGTGTATGTGTAATTAAACGTGTGTGTGTATGTATCATCATGAATATTGACAGCAGCAAAACATTCAACACCAATTTCACTAGCTTTTTCTGTAGGAGAGTATTACTGGAAGTGCTGACTTCGATATCCAAGACTGCTAGTTTTTGTAGCCTGAAGGTCAGCATGTGTGCTTGGGGGAAAGATTTATAGGATTATGGTCAACCGAAATGAAGGACCTGCTGTGAAAGGATAAATTTAGCGAAGCATGAAGTATGTCATGTTCGGAGCACTGCACCCGATATTAACAGCGGTCTGGGAAGACTTTATCATGATGATTTGTTGTAATGTGCAGGCTGCTCTCCCCTTATCTAAGTTAACAGTAGCAGTTAACTTCAGAAGCAGTATCGTACTTCAGGCAGATAAGAAAACAGCAGCCTTCACTGGAAGAAGCCTTTATTTATTTATTTTAATCAAGAACATAACATTGTTGTGGTTTTCGGTGCTTTTTAAGTGGTTCCTTATACCTTTTGGAAGCCAGGAAAAGTGAGTGTATGGTTTTCTCTTAAAACATCTCTACAGTAATAGCTTTATAAATTGACTTTTTAAAAGATATAGAGAAAGCACTGTTGCATAACCTCATAATTAGTGTAATTCAGAATTAAATACTGATGGTTATTTCATACTTCTTAAGAAAATAGCACTTCTGTGACAACCTATTTAGTGAACTTTCCCTTCAAACTCAGAGCGTGTGATGCACACTCTGACACCTCTCTACAAGTGAGTAGGGTGGTAGAGTTTGGAGGACAGTTACTTTTCTTCAAGCTCTTTAATAAAACCTTTGCATTAATGTGAATTTTTATTTTTGCTTCTTGCAAAGCACATATAACTTGGATGAATGTGCTTTTAGTGTTCCAATGAAGAACAAACTTGTGGTTAGCACAGATTGGCTGAACTCATAGCAAAATGAATATATTCTCTTGTGCCAGTACTTCTGGATGTACTGAAGTAAAATACCTCTCTCTAATAGAAAAGGTGACTACCAGCTTTTATGCTCTATTGCTTTTGTGGCTTCCCTTGCTGCGCTGTGTGAAGGGTAGGGGGAGCGAGGCAAGGAAGAAGAATTCAAAGCACGGTGGCAGCAGCCCGGCAGTGTCCCAGCCGTGCTGAGCCAGTGGCAATGTATGGGGCTCGGTGGGTGACCCGCAAACAGCCCCACGGCAGTGGCTGGAGGAGAGCAGCCCCATGGGCAGGGAGGCAGCAGCCGTGGGACTGACGTGCTTAGGGAAGGAAAAGATGGAAGCACAGAGTAGCTTGTGGCAGCAAAGGCAGGGCTTGGTGAGCTCTGCGGTGCGGACGGGTGTCTCCTCGCTGCCAGCGGCAGTCCCCTGCGGAGGAACTGGGCGTGCTGCTCCTACTGGGGGCGTAAGGAGGGAGCTCAGGTCTCTGAAGGTGCTCAACCAGGTGAGAAGGCAGCTCTCGTTTGCTGCACTGGCAGGAGGTCAAGAAGAGTAAATGGAAATAAATTGCAGTTATTCATAGTGAAGATAAGAGATTTCGGGTGTGTGCTAAGGCAGAAGTTTAGAGGACAATGTCGAGGACTGATTGCTGGGAGAGCAGGCAGTAAAGGAAGGTGAGGTGCTTTGCAGCTCTTCTTTCATTGCAGAGCCCAATTGCTGCACAGATCGTTCTTTCCCATTATGAAATAGCTTCAGAAGGCAGGAGCGTTCTCTGCACAGACTTTGTGTACTTCGGTATGCAGACTATTTTCTGAGACACATTTTTTTCATTTGTCTGGTCATATGTTTTGATTATATGGTGTTGTGGGGCATGTGCTTTTTTTTTCTGCTGAGACAACTGTGGAAGTGACAGCAATTCATTTACTTGTGCTAGAATGAACATCTGCTGCTGCTTTCTTTCCTCTAATAAAGCTCAGAGAAAGATTACTTACCTTCCTTTGGGCTGGCTGTGGAAACTTATGTTGTTTAAAATAAATTTAAAACATTCTTTCACCTCAAAATGAACGTGCAGAATAAAAGGACGCATGATGTTTGACTGAAGGGGTCTGCATTCTAAGCACTGGAAAGTTCAGAAGGGCTCGAGCACTTGTGCGCTGAAAAGAAATAAGAGTCAGAAGAATTACAGTTTTTCCAAAGCACATGTTTCCCTGGTATTCCTCTGAGCTTAAATTAGATATCAGTTGGTACTATATTTAGCAAATTTGCTAGGAGTCTCATGTGCTCAAATTAATTTTTCCAGAGCAAGCTCCACTCCTGGAAGTGCCCATGTCTGCCTGTCAGTGGTATCTCTGTCCCAGAGTGTAACACCTCCTGGCTTTCACCAAGAATTCTCTTTTCCTCTATGCTAAAACTCGATTTCCAACCTTCAGTCTCTGTTGCTGTGAAATAAAGATACAGTATTAATTCTGAAGGATGCTTTGAAGTATATGGCTAAACAGCTTGAATGGGATTTGGATACTTGGATATTTTGAAATGTAGCCAAGAAAGTGCAAAAGAATGTTGCTGTCAGAATTTTTTTGCGAACTCTTAGCATATATAGGAGGTCTTCTAGGGTAAGAGGGAAAATACTGTTGTTATAATTTGTGAATATTACCTTAGTAAATTGAGGAATAGATGTTCTAGTGTTGTTTGGGTTTTTTTTTTTTTTTTTTTTGCAGGATTACAGACATATCAAAGAGTTATGAAAACCCTCTTAATAGCTATTTTGCCAAGGCCATAATGGTGGATGGTTTCTGTAATTCCTGTATTGTGATTCTTGGAAAGAATAATGTTACCTAGGTAACCAGCAGTACTTCAGGTTCTGCTACTATATTAGTATTTTACTTTTAATGATTGTAAATACTTAGGGAAATGAAGTTGTCCATACTTCCTTATAACTTTAGCAGCCTTTTGTGAATGAATTCATGAACAAGTTAGCATGATCTAATAGGCTTTTCTCCCCCTTTGGATTCACCGTTCTCCTGGGCATTTCTTTAGATAAGTCAATTTTGAATTATATGCAAAATTTTTTTTATATGTGCAATATATTTGAAACAGTGGTGTCCTCTTGTTAAGCAAAGGAGAAGAACTGCAATTTCAGAAGTCTTGAATGATGTGGGAACTTTTTTGAAAAAACAGCATCACTTGAATTTCCACAGATTTTGACTCTGAGTCTTGAGTTTCTTTGCAGTTAAACATACGTTCATTTTCTGTAGTCTATTTGAAATGAACTCAAAGCAATCGTTGGATCACAGGCATGACTGCCATCGTAGCTGGAGCAATAATACAGCAACTATATTTTTATTTTGTAGCTGATGCTTTTTTCAAAGCTGCAGTGAGCCTTGTTCCTGAAGTGCCAAAAATGATCAGCGTAGATGGAAAGATGCGACCTTCTGATGCCTTCCTCCTGGAGTTCCTTTGTAATTTTTTTTCCACATTATTGGTTGTTCCGGTAAGTTGTGCATGTATGAATAGCAGATAGGCTAGTAGACTATTTTGACTTTCCTGTTTAAAAAATTTAGAGTAGACTGGGCTTTGGGGACTGGGAGAGGCAGTGGTTAGCTTTCCATGAGCAAGCTGAACTGATTTGCTCGTTGGCTGCAAAATCATTCACCCCAATGCAAAATGGGGGTAGGGGGAGGACAGTTGTTCAGAGGTGGAGGTACCGCATTGCCTCTCTCAGTAGCACCTTGCACTTAACTGGATTTGGGGCAGAATGAAATCTCGCCATCATTTAACTGTGTAAACATCATTTACTGTTTTAGCAGATCCTTGCAGAGAATTGGTATTGTAGCTGAACACTCATCAAATCTAATACCTGAGGACAGGAAAAATGTAGCGCTCTACTTTCTATTAGTTTCCATTAGTTTCTTTGTTATAGCTTGCCTAATCTTTTGACTGAAAATAATAATTAGAAGATGTGTTTTGGTATAACTTTCCTCTTCTGATTAATATTTAACAAAATACTACCATTCTACACCCTTCCAATTTTTAACCAGTTGTCAAGTTTAGAGAGACGTATATATGTAATTTTCCTTCCTATATTTTCAGCTATAGCTAAAAGATGAGAAAAAATGGTAAACTGATCTGGAAGACCTGAGATAAAACTTACATAGCCAAGGTATTTTGTTGACCTTAGAGAATCACAGAATTGTAGGGGTTGGAAGGGACCTTCAGAGATCAGCTAGTCCAACCCCTCTGTCAAAGCAGGTTCACCTAGAGCAGGTTGCACAGGAATGCATCCAGGTGGGTTTTGGATATCTCCAGAGAAGGAGACTCCACAGCCTCTCTGGGCAGCCTGTTCCAGTACTCTGTCACCCTCAAAGTAAAGACATTTTTCATCACGTTGAGGCGGAATTTCCTGTGTTCTAGCTTTTGTCCATTGCCTCTTGTCCTGGAGAAGAAGGAAAGACCTCTGACTCTCAAGATTTCACTGCGCTAGAAACCTAAAGCTTGAAGATTTTACCTCCTCTTTTAACAGTTCTGGCCCTCTCCGAGAAGATTCTTCTTTTCCAGCAACAGTTGGCTTAGTATAATGGCATGTTTAAAAAAAAAAAGTTTGAGGTTTATTCATTTGTTCTTGGAGAAAGTAGGTTGTTCCTCTTCACCGAAACATTCCTTATAGTTTCCTCCTCCCTTTTTTCTTTGACTACGTTTGATGAAGCAGCACACAGTGTAGTGCTGTCCAAATGCTCATATCAGAGCAGCGTGTTCTCCTTTTTCCAATGGAAGGCGTCTCAGCACAGTGGAGGTGCTGTGTTGTCAGGAGGGAAGAGCTAATGCCACTGTGATGTGTCATCGCTGTCCACTGACTGCAAAAGTAAGACTTTGGAGGAAGGTTACGTCAAAACTAGATGCTCCTCAGAGAAATGCCTCAGATCATTAACAGATGGTTGAAGGAGGGAGATCCAGCCTTTCAGATTCAGTAATGAAGCAAAACTTGAAATGAAATAACCAGGATTCAGAAATTAGGTTCCATTATTTTGTCTCCTATTTACTTTGCAAGATACTTGATCAGAAGGAGGTGTCCCCAGTGGACTGTGGTTTGTCCTACGTATGGTGGTATCATCGCACCAACTGTCAGCTTCACATAAGCTGCGTGCAGTATTAAAACTGCTTGCAAAAACTCGTAGCTTATGTAAAGCAGATGTCTTTATAATTATATTCTTTTCATATGAAAAGATTGTTGATTGTCTGTAACTTTGACTTCCCAGAGTAGGTGTTCTTCTGAAACTCATAATTATATGAGTAATATACTTGTTTCTATAGCTTACTGACATTCTTTTAATAAAAAAAAAATTCTACCCAGTGTGTTTAATTATAGAGGCTTAGCTGTTAAGAAGCTAACAATTAATTTTGTACTACTCCCCCGTGACTAGAAAACAAAGCATTTCAAAGTTTGTGGAGGCTGCCTAGATCAAGTTTACGATTGTGGGTCAAACGACCATTTTAGAAGGAAACTGGAGCATATTCTTAGAAGGATTTGAAGGAAGCACACTTCAGAAAAGTAGATGTCACCTTTAATTCTATTTTTTGTAGTTTTTGCTTTTATAGAGCTAATATTGTGACTGTAAACCCCTGAATGACCACAAATAATGCTTTTTTTTTTGTTTTGGGGTTTTTGCATTGTTGTTTTTGACTTACCTCTTTTCTTTTCTGTAGGACCATCCCGAACAGGGAGTGTTGTTTCTTGTGCGAGGATTACTAAATGTGATCCAGGATTATACTTGGGAGGATAACAGTGATGACAAAGTCAGGATTTATACTAATGTTTTGCATCTGCTGTCTGCAATGACTCAAGAAGCATATATCTACCATGTAGATAAAGGTAATACATAAGGGTGGCTCTGGATCCTTGCGTTCCACCATGCAATTTGCAGTATTGTGTTATCACCGTACCTAGTTAATGAAGATCAATGCTAGTCAGTCTTTCAGAATGGATTGTTTTCTTATGCAGGTCCACATATCGTAACTTAAAATAATCACAGGAGGTGGCTGCCAAACAGAAGTACAGTCTGTTCTTTAAAGTGAATCTGTGCAGAGTGGTTTACTTAGTTTGTTCCTGGTGGCGTTGATGCAAATACTTGGAACTGTGAACTTTTCAAGTAAATATAAATATAAAATACAGAACTTCATACATATGGAGGGTTTTCTTTTAGTCTAAAGTATCAACTTGATTTACACTTATCATTGGTGTTTCATTCACATTTATTAACTCCAGTTTTCAGCATGTAATGCCTAGTCTTCATTATTTAGATGATGTATTTGCTGCTTTGAAGGCAGGCTTTCAGTTTTGGAAACTGTGGTGGTAACTTACAAAAATCTTCATAATAGCTAGAAAAAAATTCTAAAGATTTTGCATTTTCTAAAGTGGCTGTAGTCTTTTTGTAATAAATTTTTGACTGCTCTGAAACTTGAGTGTTGGCCTTCTGATCATAGAGAGGTTACTAAATTAGAGTAAGGTATTAATCAAGTCTTCTAAAGCATACTGGCAAGATTAGTTAGTCTGAGAGGCCAAGCTAGTTTGTCTTTTTCCTTAATTGCACAGGGCTTTCACAAAGAGGCAGACTGGAATATATTCTGCAGTTCTGGTGAATAGTCTGTCAGAGTTACCAACCGTGACAAAATATCTCTTGCAGTTAGCAGCACAGAAAATAGTTGTCAGTTGAACAACTACTCTATAGCAAATCTACTGTTCAAATTCTGTAAGGAAACGTGGTTTAGCTGCTTTTTTCTTTCATTCCATTTTTTTATATGACCAAAATAATTGCATAATCCCAAGATGAGAAATTTAAGTTCATTAGATTTCAGTGGAGAGAAGCATTGAAATATAAACCAGTAATTTTTGCCCCTGTAGTTGGACGGTCGTTGTTTTTTTTTCTAGGTGGACCGTGTACCATAGCTTCTTAAAATGAAGTTTACTTGGGAACAAGCGACCACCTTTTATCTTATGTGTTTTCTGATTTACCCAGAACACACTTAAACTTACAAATTTCTTATAACTTACTCCTTAGTAAAACATTATAAGTAAATGAGGCCAAAACACACGTTTAAAATCACAATTATATAAGCTCTAAAAACTTCAAGAGTTCTTTCCCTCAGAAAAATCCTTCAAGGGCTTTGAAATTGAAAATACACTTTCTGAATTTCTTTCCATGACTTTGAGGTAATCAAGGTTTTATTTCAGGAAAAAAAAAAATCTAAATGCAGTTTCCTTTGAAAATCTTGTTTTCCTGAGTAAAACAAACTGTTTGGCCCAGTTCTGCTGCCATGATGATGGCCATACTGTTCTAAACTGATGGGAGCAGGGAGTCTATCTCTGTGGAAGAAGTGAAAATTTACACTGTGTGTTGCTTTGCATTTAAGTCTAGCAGGTATTTTTGAACATGGCTGCATCCAGGAATACAGGACTGGCTTTAAGCTAGAAGATTGTTTTCAGTGTTTTGCTCCTAAAATCAAGAGAATGTAGTAGGCAACCAAGTGGTAGGCACTTAAACAAGATTGTTAAGTTTGTGTTTGATGGAGGGAGGGTCATTTTATAACTTGCAAGTCTCGTCTTCTATAAATAGCTGGTATTTTCAGTAGCAAACAAATGTATAGTTCTTTAACCAGACCTAAGCTTGATTTTATCTCTGCAGTTGATTCCAATGATAACCTGTACGGTGGAGACTCCAAGTTCCTGGCTGAAGTTAATAAACTGTGTGAAACAGTGATAGCACAGATCCTGGATCATCTGAAAACCCTTGGAAAAGAAGAGGTATGTTCTCACTCAGCTTGATTCAATACAAACCCAGAATTACTTTGGAGCTGAATAAACGGACTGCCTTCTTGACCAGGCATTGGTCTTTTAGAAAGCTCCAGGAACCTTACAACAAGAGGAAATTAGGTAATTTTAGTTGTTTAAAAATTGAGTCAGTCAGGTAGGCAGGTTTGTGGTGGAAAGACCTAATG
Organism: Larus michahellis; assembly: GCF_964199755.1. NCBI lineage: Eukaryota > Metazoa > Chordata > Aves > Charadriiformes > Laridae > Larus > Larus michahellis. Next base: position 9,619,224 of record NC_133903.1, on the reverse strand, counting down.
ACGTGAAAGAGATCATGTAGCATTTATAATACGTTTTTAAGATGCAGGCTAAAGTTACCTGCTTAGCTGTATGCTGTACATGGATAGTCTGATAGAACCAACAAGCAGTAGAAGTTACTCTGGTGTGCTCTGTGGTATCAATTGTGGCGGTGCACCAAAGGATGTCGTTCTGCTGCAGTGCAGAATAATGAGGTTAGAGTTAGCTTTAAATTAACCAGGTTGAGTCCTGGTGTAGTTTGGTTATGGAAATTTGATGCTCAGTGTGGAATAACTTTTTTCTTAGGAGAGTCTCTCTGACTATAATGAGCTCCATGATGCTAGTATTGCAATTACTGGCCTAAACTAGAGAATTTGAAACAGTGCCGCAGTCACTCCTTTGGTTGCATTATAGTTATGCCTAAAATCTGCTCCATATCCATCCTTCCTGTTGTTTCCTCCTGGCTGTCACCTTTCTCTCGCTGTAAATAAACCATATTTTCTTGCCAGGGAAGTTAACAGTAGCCTGAAATGTCCAATTGTGTAGTGGGCAAAGTGAGAATTCGCAGTTAGTCTGTTATTGGGTAAAATACAGTGGAAACCACCTTTAATTTGTAAAAGTTTTGGATCCCAAAAAGTTTTGCTAGGATGACATAAGGAGAGAGGTGGAGAGGAGGGGGAAAGGTGTTTTGGCTTTACCTTTTTTTTAGTACAGGGTTAGATTTGTTTAATATAAAATAAAGAAAGCTTTAGGTATCTTATTGAATTTCTTGATTGGAGTTCAGAGGCTCTGAGAGATCAAATATAGCTTAATGGATTGTATGTGAAAGGCAGGTGACTAATGTTTTCAGTATTACTGAAATAATGAGAACTTACTGTTCTGCTAATGTACCTGTTTCTGAGATTGAACCCCTCCACAACTTCCTAATCACCCCTTATTAAACTGCTGCATAATGATAGAAATCTTGTGGCTTGCAGACTGAAATGGGAGGGCAAGCATTGATTAATTTGACGGAATTTTTTAGATTGCCTGTTTGCACAGCAGCCTGTAGTGTTTGCCAATACAGAATGTATGACGTGCTACATATTTGGAGGACACTATGCAAAGTTTAGCCTTTTCTCTGCTTTTGCTATCCTGTTTATTCTTCCTTGAGCAATTGTAGACATGCAAGATGAATAAATCCTTTGCTCAAATGCATCTCCATCATTGTACCCATCACCACAGTGAATAGCAGTTCATTTCAGAACAATAACAACAGAAGACAACTATTCTTGCACAGTTAAGAATGTCCAAGTAGGTATTGGAAGGAGATTTTTAACAAAGTTTTCAGGACTGTGGGTTGTATATCAGGATTTTTTGCATCTGACTTCTATATGGAGTATGTGGGTGGGAATGTTTGTAAGGCTTGAAATCTGTGGTTTCTGAAAGGCTTTGGGTTTTTTTTCTGCTTTCAAGCTTAATGCTTTGAGTAATGAGATCCTGTGTTACTTCACTGAGGCAGTTGTTGCATAGAAAACTGGATTTAAAGCTAAGCAGCGTGGATATAGGTTCTTGCCCTGCCTTTGCCACTGTGGCCTTGGATTTACTCCTCTGTCCATCCTTATTTACAAAGGGAGAACATTTTATTTTGCTTTGAGTAAAAGCCCTTGAGAGATTTAGATAAAAATTGTTTTGTAAGACTGTATAGTTTTTTAAGGAAGCTGCGTTGCTGAGGAAATAGAGGCAATAAGAATATTGTCAGAGACCTCCGTTTGTGCTAAAGTAGAACTGATCATAAAATTGCTGTGATATTTGGATTGCTTCAGTGTTGGTGACCTTTTAATATTCATCTGCTTGGCTGCTCATTTAAATGAACAAGCCTTTGATGATTCTGTGTTTTTATTGGTTCATTTCCTTTAAAAGCTATAATGGAAAATAATTTTTTCTCACAATACAATGCTTTCACCAGAATGGCAATTTGGAAGAGAACAATGCATCTTACGCTAATACAGCATGGTCTTTTTGCAATATTATAGAATGCTTCATTTATGTTACAGTGTTCAAATGGAAATTTTCCATTGTGGCCAGTTCTGTAAAGTTCAAGCTGTTTCTGGTCATCAGAGCATGTGTCAGTGAATCCTCTCTGCCTTTGTGTGGGTGGAAGACTAATGTTATGCTCTTAGGTTTCTTAGAAATGTAGAAACCTTGCCTCTTGCGACTCAGTGATAAATGTCCAGATGGAGTATGTTTTATTCAAACATGACTTTTGATCCAAAACGTTAGGATCATGTTGTTGTGTCCTTGGCAGTGCCATGTTAGGATGACAGTCTTCCTGTGTACCATTAGATACTGAACTTTTTATAGTAAGCATCAAAAATGGAGCAGTAGAAAGCAATTCCTGCGTATGCTCTTGGGGCTTCTCCTTTCAACACAACTGACTTTTAATTTTATATAAACTACAAGTTTTATAAAAAACTTCAGTTGATTTCACATGTGTTTGAACTAGAAGCAAAGCTGGAGATAGTTCTCTGCTTGTGTGGGGGTATGTTTTGAATTGAGAAGAGGTCGCTCATCCTGAAGAATTTTGTGTCCTTAGCCAAGATTTTTCTAAACATTTTATTTCTCTTTGGGAGGAGGGAGGCAAGAGAATTTACCTGCTGCAGTTTCCAGAAGACAAGTTTGCAGCCTGCTGGCTCATGGCTCAGTAAGAGGATGGGTGCATTGCAGTGAGGAACTGTGGCTGGTGGAGTGCATATCGACTCCACTTCTTTGTCTCACAGTTGGAGAGTCCTAACTCCCATATTAATCCTTTTATTACACCATTGTCTCTGGCATCCTGGTGGAGTTTAAAGACTAGAAATAGTTTGATTTGGAGCATTGTTTCTGCATGTTTGTAAGGTACTTGGTAAATGGTAGAAACCAAAATAAATAAATTGGTATTCTGCTATTGGCCTACAGCAGGATTACTAAGTATGGTTTTGTAGAGTCTGGTCCTCCATGAACAAGTTCCACATGGAGCGTGTCTTTGTTGGGTTAGTTTTACAGGGAAATGAAACTGATGTGAGCAGCACTATGAATATTGAAAGCTTTAAAAATTAGGTTAAGGACTTTGAAATAGAGATGAACCCAGAGATGGTGCCAGTATAGAGCTGGAAGTAAAATGTTTCAGCCTCTCTTAACAAAGAGGTATGTTACTGCACCCTGGGCCAGCAGAAGCTGTCACTGAGACTGAGTATTGTAGAGGGAGGTTCTGGACTGGGCTTTCAAGGATTATATCCCAAAGAAAGCACTTTCTCTTCTGACCATCTCATTGTGCTAGAGGAGTGGTGAAATAGGGGATATGCAACCCCTTGTGTGGTATATGAGTTCTTGGTGTTTTCCCAAATCATTATTTCTTTTTATTATGAATGAACTTGTATCAGCTGCCACTGGTGCTAGGTTCTTCATTTATCCCATGTTAGGACAGTTGTGTAATGAGATAGTTGAGAACCTGGTCTGCCCCATGAAGTTCGTGATTTTTTTCCAGTGAACTAACAGATGTTAAAAGGTTCCCAAAGAGCTTTACGTGAGAGCTTTTAAGGAAACGCAAGGCTGCCTGTCATGACTTTCTTTAGGAAAATCTAGATTTGGATTGCAAGGATGTAACCACCAGCATCACAGTTGTGCTGGAATTAATTTTGGGCTAGATAGTTCAGGTAATACTAGCAAACAGATGCTATATCAGCAGGGAGACTTGGCCTAAACTGATATATTTAGTACCTTGGAGGAGCCGTACAGCCCATGCTGAGCTCTGTGCTGCCACAAGTGTCAGAGCCAGTTATTTTAAAGCTGTAGATGGGAGCAGCAGCAGGCTAGATGCACCTTCAGAGGAGCAACATATGTAAACGCACAAATGCTTTTCTAACAGAAGGCTCAAAGTATTCTTACGACATAGATGGCTAGCAAAAATCACTGAAAGACAAGAATAAATATTTGAATTGCCTGCCAGAATTTTGTGAAATACAAAGTTGCACGGTCCATTGTATGAAAGATCCTGGTTTTTTTCTGTTACAGTATATGAAATTTGGACATTGCTCTGCACTTTGGAGGGGCTAGGACACAAGGGGATCGTGCTCTGGGATGATGTAATTTGTTATTTGTTTCATTGTCATTAGCATTATTCCAAAGATTATGGAAAATGTGCTGCCTAGAAGGCTGGCAATTCCTTTTGGTGTGGGAATTGCTAGTCCCATGATGTACGTGGTTGCCAGATAGCTGAGGTGTTGATTTCTCCTTGCTGCCTGTGAATACATCCTGCGAGTTGGAGTGCCACCCACAATTCAATCTCAGTTATGTCAGCAGGCTTGGCAGCATGCTGGCATAGATGTCTCCCTCGAGTTGGAGGTCAGTGCCATGTTACACAAACTTTCCTGTTCATCATCGCGTGAAGCCTTGTCTGACTCTTCTTGCTCGTTTTCAGATGTGGTGGGATTTACTGCATACCTGAGCCTGCCTCTCTCTTCACTTTGCATTGTGTAACTGCTGAGAAGATGCCAAAATCCTGTCTGTTATACTCACCCCAATACAGTGAGAGTTGGTGTGCATCTCATTCGTCCAGCTTTTTAATGTGTTTCTAGATCCTTTTTGAAGTATGATTCTTTTTGAAGTACATGTGTTTCAAATTAGTCAAAATGTCATCCTTATTTTAAAGAATGGATTTTGTATTTGCATTGATGCTGCCTGGAAAATCTCGCTAGTTAATATTCAGACTGGAGTACTGCTGCTTTTGCATTCTGCCCAATAATTTAACTGTCCCACTTCTGAGGAAACATCCAAGTAATTCCCAGGGACATCTTTGAAGTTTGTATTCAGCAGAAGACACGCAGGTGTTAGATGGTCAATGGGAAAAAAATTATAGGTAATGCCTTATTTTGCTAATGCAGGATACATGGTGATGTGGCAGGTGGAAGGCTGTATGCCTTGTGAACAGTGTGGCAAAACGTGGACTAGCTGGCTGTATCCTATATCTGTTTTTCCCTGAAGGATGTTAGTCCAAGAGAAATGCTACAGTAATATTTAAGCATAACTACTTTCCCTTTTTTTGTCCTTTTGAGTTGTATGTCTGCTCTTTGTGTTACTACTACTGGACTAGAGTGATCAGTTTTATTTCCCTATCTGGTAGGGAGTACAGTTCAACGCTCCCAAGTGATGGTTGTAGTGTTAGCCTATAAGCAGGTTTTGGAGCTATTGGGATGCAAATTGCTAATGTAGGTAACTTACAGGAAGAGCTGTGTCTTCATGGTAGCTTCATGTAATTAATTCAGTGCTTAGGGAAGTTCCCGTGGGGCCTTGAGCAGCTCTGGCATTGCATATACATGCATGTGTGTGTGTATGCGCATGGTTTCTGATGAGTCAGATTTGTTGTGCATGTACAAATCTGCTGCGTGCGTCACATACGTACAGTAGCGGGCTGATGCTTCTAGTTTAGGGCATGCTGTGTCCTCTTTTCTAGTTAGCCAGTTCTTTAATGGCATGGCTTTCTCCTTTTCCATATTTATCTGGAGGACTGATAGCTCAGTGTGTGCCACTTCTTTGATTAATAGCATCTGACCTCTCTTCTGCTGGCAGTGAGAAGGGAAATTAATTTACTTTCAGTCCCTTAGGGAAAGGGCAGGGCTGCACGGCTGCATTGGTATCATGTCAGGAGAGCACAAGCAACAGAGATCACTGCACTCCCCGTACCCCAGCCTCTGCCTCATTGTTCGTGTAACTGCGTATCTGAATGCTCTATATTACCTACCTGAACATGGATTGAACTGAGAGGGCTGAAGTATTAAGTTAATTAATTGAGGTGTTCAGCTGACAGTTTTGTTTTAGCTACTACTCTGCTGCTGTGGTTTCTGTGTGAAATGTAGCTATGCTTTTATCAGTGGTCTGTCTTGAGCAAAAAACAAAGGACAGCTGCAGCAAAGCAGTATAAACAAATACTAAGTCTCAGAGGCATCCAATAATAATTTGTCCTTTTAGCCTTTTAAAACTTACTTTGTAGGAATAGGCAGAATCTGCAATAATATTTTAATTACTTCTGTTTTCCACTCACCCCAAATGAGGGTGGTAGCACCCCGTAAGCTTAGTGCAGGTTTGTCTGTGCCCCAGAACTCCTCCGCAGAGGCCAGAGGGCACAGTGCTCCTCCAGGGCCAGTTACCATGAAGCAGGGCCTTCGTCAAGTTCCTCCTCAGCCATTTTAGGGAACATAGCTGCAAATATGGTGCAAATACGTTGGTATCACCAAAGTTTCAGTGAAAGAATAGCAGGGAAAAAATGTCTTTTGTTAAATAAATGTAAGTAGACTAGACTGCGGGAAAAAGCCTGAAGTTGCATTAATCTAGATTGATGATTGTGGCCTCTATAAAGTGTATAGCCATGGTGATGTAAGTGCAAGGTTGGTTGGTGGGAGGGTGATTTCTATGCAGTTGTAGGGAGTCTTGAGTTAAATATGTGTCAGAGCTACATGCCGTGCTGTGCCAAAGTGGTACAAGATGTAGGAGGCTTGTGTAATTACTTTATTTACAGCAGCTGAGGTTGATTCATGAGTGTCACTACTTGTTGCATTTTGAATGGAACATGGAAACTATCCCCGTATTCTTGTGTCTGTAATTATTGCTATGTATTACAGAATGAGTACCTGCCCCTTGCAATTCTAAGAGTTCAGAGAACCTGAAGAGGCTATGCTGGATGTTTTGGGATGCCTATATGGTAATACAGGAATTTTTTTTCATTATAGACCCTAAAGCGGCAGAGCCAGTTGGCACTCTATTTCTTTAACACTATTTTATCTCATGGAGATCTACGAAACAACAAACTAAACCAGCTTTCAGTCAATCTCTGGAATCTTGCTCAGAAACATGGCTTTGCTGACACCAAGACTATGGTAAGGAAAACAGATAATGCAGACAAATTTTAGTTCTTAAGATCTTTTTCAACTCTTCATTTTGGAAAAGGTAAGATTTTCTTGATCTGAGTAAAGCAAATCTCTTTACAAGTTGCTCTCTTAAAAAAAATTAAATAAGCTTAAAAAAAACAACTTATTTTTTAAATGCTTCTTAATGAATAAGCAGCTTCTCCTATTTCAAGTGGTCTGTTTCTTTCTAGCACTTTTAAGTGTATTTCACATGTTAAAGAACCTGTAAATGTTGTATCCTGTAACTTCTTGTCAGTACAGAAAACTATCTTTAAGAGAAATGCAGCATTTTTTAGTTGAGGAACTGCATGGTGTAAGCTTTGAAAGTGGGCATTCCAGAGCTTTTAAGAAAGATATACCTGATAACGAGCTCTGGAGTAAGATATCCAAGTGCTCATGTAGCCAGTGATATTTAGGGAAAATCACGAGAGTGTCTATTGAAACACCTTCACATGGATTATATGATGGCCTGTGAAATGAGAAATGATAAAGACACTAAAAATTTCAAAATATCTTTCTTTTCATACCCAGGTAAAAACACTAGAATACATCAAGAGGCGAAGCAAACAACCTGAAATGAGTCACTTCACAGACTTGGCCCTTCGGCTTCCTCTGCAGTCCAGGACCTGATGGATGCCCCTTTTCCATGGAGTCATCTGCACAAGAGAGCATGTAGCTGAGGCCAAAAATCACCAATCTAGATTTAGACTGGAGGAGTTCAGTGTATTTTTATTTTACTTAAAGTGACAGATTTACTTGGACGCAGGTAAAACTGTTCTGTGCAATAATTTCAACCTGAATTTCTGTTTCCAGTTTTACCACTATATTCTTATTTTACATGTTGATTTAGATTCCATAAAGGGTATTTTGAACCTCTGTGGTTGCAAAAGCCTTTCCAAATCTAATCTGTTGTGTTTTCAGCAACAAAGGAAGAAGATAATCTGCATGTATCGGTTCACAGCCTCCAAACTTTATCCCACTTGCAGAATAGTATTTCTCCTGTGTAGAAAGCAGCATTTCAATACAATAATGCTACTAAGTCATCTCCCTGCTTTGGGATGCTGCCAGCATTTGTTTGGTCAGTTCCAGTAAAAGAGAAAAATGGCCGGGGTGTTACTGTTCTAATTTCTACAATACGTTTTCACAGCCGTGTTTATGCTTTCATTTTAGCTCAACAGTGTTTTGTAAAATGGAAGGAATCTTTAAGTGCTGCCTGCAAAGGAAAAATGGAAATGTATGCGAAGTACTCCATATTCACAAAGTACACTGTATCACTGAATAAAACAATTTGCAGTTCATCTGTTTGTTCTGGGGGAGTTTCTTTGCATATACAAATTTATCACCTTACACTTGTGGAATTTAGTTACATGTTCTGCTATTACACCTAATAAATTTCACTCTTACCACTTCCGTCCCATCGTGAGGAACCATCTTGAGACTTTACATCTATTGCCGCTTTGCTTAACGGTGAGTATTTTAATGAGCTAAATCCTTATATGGATAGTAAGATATATTTTTGCATGAAAACATTTTATTTTGTTAAGGCTAAACAAGTATCATGTATTTAAGGAGTTAGCAAGATGATGATAAATACTACTCAAATTATTAAACCCTTCTTGTTTCATGTTTTTCATCTCCTCAGTGGTTATTGAAACAGGGTACATCTAAAATATGTATTTTGTATTAAGGTTGTAAAGAACTGAACTAAGACCCTTTGGTCCTGGTACAGACTACATGGAAGCAGAGTAAAATTGCAGGAATACAAGATAATTATGAAGTGATATCAACTTGATACAGAACCTTTCCAACCTTTACTACATAGGCATTTTGATTATACTGACTTTCCTTAATAATTCTGCATAAAGCGTGCACAGATAATGAAATGACAGTATTGCACATGCTATCACGTCCCACTTCAGTGTAGCTTTCCTTCTTGCTGCAGCTGCACAAAACAACTCTCAACAGCACTTTGATGATTCTTCCTGTTGGGCTTGGAAACAAAAACCACGAACTGGGTAAGTGGGATTAAACTCTGAGCTCTCTAAACCGCCAAGTGGGTCACACTAAGCAGCTGTAGTATGGCAGAAATTGCCCTCCAGGGGCAAATGTACTGCTCTAAACCCAGCGTGGAATTGTTCCAGAATCTATGAAATGGAAACTCTTACAGCAGGCTTACAACGGTCCCAACAACTCCTCTGCCCCATGCAGGCACCAATTTTTGCCTGTTGTCTTTAGAGCAGCGTATAACTTTGGTTTCTTTATTGATACAAGACTGCCATGAGAAATGCTTTCAAATGTTTTACTACTGTTTTTATTAGTGCAAAAATAGCTCAACGACAGGCAGAAAACTCTGCGTAGTTATCAGGAGCAAACTCTAAGCATCTAACTTAGAAGCTAACATAATAAACTCTAATAAACTTTTGGCTTACTTCCACGTTAGAGCAAAAGTAATTTTAGTTAAAGCACTCTACTTATTATAGACCTCTTCTTTCTTCTGTATATAGCAACTATACAGGCCAGACCGAGTTTGACTGCTTGAAAAAAGCTGACAGTTTTTCCCCCAGGTATGTCTTGTTTTTCAAACTATGACATTTTCATATGCACAATGTTACCACGAGCAAGGTGCCAGGCCACCCACAAAGTCAATTAACACACCAGTATACAGATGGGAAAATGAGTCCTTATCCAAAGGCAAGGCTAGGACCAGTATCACCTTCAGCATCTTCATCAGTGGCAGTGCAAGACCAGTCACTACCCATCCAAGACTGGCTCTGCAGCAGAAAGCTGTACGTGCTGTCTCCCTCCTCCTAAATGAAGTCACTGGTTGACATTTTCCTACCTGTTCCTTTTTTTTTTTTTTTTTTTTTTTTTGCCAGGCAGGTAGCTGAGGGCCTGAATTCAGCATTTGCCTTAAATGAGAAAGCAGAACCTCCACTACCTGAATTTAAGTAAAGCAACAACTGAAGCCTTGAAGGGCCAGCTGAAGCCAGTTGCTGAGCTTTGAGAGCACTGGTGCAAAACCAGACTTACCCTGAGGTAGTGGTGGTTTTAAATGACACTTTAAAGGAGATGATTTCTTCAAAGACAAGTTCAGACCCTGCAGGAAGTGATGCAAGTGATGGGAATGGATTCATGGCAACCCCTTAAGCTGGAGCTTCTGCATAATTTTCACTTCCCTTCAGGAGTTGCCCAAAGTGCCTTGGAACCAACTGGTGTTTTGTTCAGTGCATTTTCTGCTGGAGGCAGCTGCTTTCAGGTAGAGCAGTCCACTGGAAAAGACTACTGTGGAAACTGAGGTTACCTTAAAAGAGCAAGAGATGTAGTAGATCAGTTGGCATGAGCTTATGAAAAAGGCTAGGTAACTTGGCAGAAGAACAATGAGCTGGGTAAGCAGAGATACTAACCTAATTCAGGGTGGGGGGCGAGGTTCCCCTGCAAGTTGTCCACTATTATACTACAGCAGGCACGGACATACGAGAGAGTCACCTTATTCTGTTTAAGAACCAGAGCTACACTAAAACTTGACAGCACTGTCTCCCACAACCAATGGCACAGCCAGTAATAAAGTACGTGACAGTTTTTTCTCTCTATCTTTTTGTAACTTCAAGCAAGACAATCACAGACTGTTTTGGAACCTTGAATTTTGAACACGACACACAAACGCAGTCTCATGTTTTGTACTCTTATTAAAAAGCCAGTGAAAGTGCAGGTTGTCTGAAAATCCAGAGGTTAGAAATTTCATTCAGATGGATGTATAACACACCCAATAAGCACATTATTAAAATTACCTTGCTTTCTATAATTTAGGAAGTGTAGATCCATATATTTGGTGCTGATATCCAGAAAGCACTTACCTTTTTACAGATAACAGCTGCTGCTTGAAAATCCAACTGCCAGAGCATAGTTAAAATATAGAGGATGTTCAACACTATTCATTATTATAATGAAGATGCTAATATTTAAGAAACTACTTCCTGAGTTGTCTCCCCTCATCACATTTGTAAGCATACCAGCAGTGTTTTCTTCAAAGTAAAACGCCACCACTTTATACCACTCGCTGAGTGTAAAAATGTGAAGATTTTACAGAACACTAAAATCATTTTGAATCACTAAGATGTAGCTAAAAATAAGTTTATGAAATCAGTATTTTAAAAAAAAATTATTAAGTTTCAACTTGTTGCAGGCATTGCCCACATATCTTCAGTCTTTGAAGGAGGCTGTCCCTTGCCTTGTAGAAAACATTGTAAATGTTTCAAAAACTTACTGTTTAGCTGAAGTGAGGGCCCAGCTCCACATAATCTGGCGTATGCAGTTGAAAATTTGTACTAAAAGTGCCTCATAAATCAAATTTCTTAAACATTTCATATTTTATTTCAAGTAAAAAGATGTTGAAAGTGAAAATAAATCTGCCTGTTGAATTTTCATTCTTGTTATTACTTCAGAATTTTAATCTTCAAATTTTATAGATCTAGTTGTATATTTGTCTATGTATACTTTTTTGTTGGCAGCAGGTTGAAATCCAAGACCGATTCCTCTGTGTTGCTTCAAGTCCATTGCTTTATCAAATTCCATCTTCAGAGCCTGCTGTAACTTCTCCTCCCCTTCCCTGTTCAGAGCCATGTTCGGTTTGTTTGTAGTAGCTGAGAGATTTTGGGTAGGCACGGAGCCCTTTTTAAAGCCACCCATCAGTCTAAAAAACTTCGTTTCTTCCTCAGAACTTTGAAAAGCAGCTGTACTCCACTGGCCAAACTTTGTACCCTGTTAAGCAAAACAAGGTTATCACTAAAATTAAACAATGCCAAGTCCAAGGAAGACAATTGCTGGTTGTGTACTGTGACAACAGAACCAGCTACAGAAACATGACAGGGCTGACAAAGCAGGGAAGCAGTCATTCCATGGGCAGTACCTCTCAAAGGACATGATAAAAGTGGATGAGTACATCTTCATTAGCATTTCAGTTAATTTAACCTGGAGACAGAGTTTAATGCACTTTCAGAATCTCCTTTCCTTCTGTCTTTAGGAATCTTGACTTTTGTGCTCTCTGGATATTTACCTAGCTCAAAGAGCCAGACATTGCCCAATCGTTTCTCTTATTCTAAGACAACTGTCAGACTTAATCCTCTCTCACTCTGTCACTTCGCACCGTTACAGTTTAATTTTCCTACTGCCTAGTTAAGTAACTCTTGTTTTCAGCAGTGTTTTGCTATGTTAGTTTTGGAGACAGTATTCAGTCTGGCTCCTATGCTTTAATTAATACTTGCATTCTCATCCCACTAATTACCACTAATATTGTAAGGGTGAAAAAACTGAGAGCGTACCCTTATACAACAGCTCTAAATATAGTACTCTTAAAGCCTCCCCTCCCTCGCAGTTTGCCATTCCTTAACTCTGCCTTTCACTGGATTCTTTGAACTAGTTCACTCCGGGATTTTTGTCTGCAGTTACTGGCTCCTTTCTGATAATATAGGTAATGTCCAAGTAAAATCAGAATTTAGCCGTTTCTGGATAACCCAAGATACGTTGTATGATTTACAAAGTTTATGAAATTTTGGCTTACCTAAGAATAGGCTTCATTATCTATGGATCTTATTTGGCTCCTGAGCTATAGCTAGGAGCTATGCAGTCATTTATAACTATTTTTGGCAGGACTGCTACTCCCCATTTTTTCTTTAAAATGGGGGGTCATATTAAATGGAAGAATGTTTAATCATTAATTAAACAGACTGAGCTGGCTACATCAAAGGAAAAAACGTGAGCTTAGTGGTGTGTTTATGTAAGCCTGAAATCCTTCCAACTGAACAGTTGTAGCTTGCGTGAAACAGTCATTCTCCACTAGACAGCCAACATGACACACAGCATGCTGCGCAATATTGCAGGCAAGCTGGAGCAGGTTTTTTTAAGTTAAAAAAATGTAAGGTTGGAGTACCATTCACTATCACAGGCCAGAATACCTGCCATTAAAAGAAAGCTATCCATAATACCTTAGTATTTTTACCTTGCTCAAAGACAAGTTGCTGTATAAGCCCAGGTCTGCGACAGATATGTACACACATACATGCATATATATGTCCTCCCTTTGGAATGGGAGACATCTGCACAGATGCAAAAATAATTATGGCTTGTCCAACCCTATAATTTTTTTAAATGGAATTGCTGGCAGGCGCTACACGTAGCTTTTGCTGCAGCGTTTCCAGCTCATTCTTTGTGAAGCTGATGAATTAGTTTTCATAGCTTCTATTATTCTGCATACTATTAAACAGAGACAGATCAGCACCAAAGAACAAAGATCCCCTGCCAAGGATGTCATTTTTCTAAATGACTTCAGAGACTACAAGATAGTTGCATTTCCAGAGCTATTGCAGTCTGCCTCCCACTATGTAAAAACCTACAGGAGTTGTTTCTGGCATTTGTTTGAGGTATATTCCAACTTTCTAGGCATCTGGCAGTCTTGTGAAACAACTAAGAATCCTGACTTACTAGTAAGGCTTACTCTCCTCCTTCATCTGATTAGCCCTGCTAAACACTACTGCAGCAGTTTCCACTACCTTACTGTAACCATGTCAGGAGGCAGGCTGAGGAGAATGCGAAAGCAAAGCATAAAGAATGATGTTTCAAATAGGTGGAAGAAAGATGAAGTTAGGAAAGGACTGACTATAAATATCACATGCATTATGAGTTGTCATCGCCTTTTACCTTTCCGTGTGCACCCCTGTTTCTGAATATCTGCAGTCTTCCAGATAACAATTCAGATAAAATTCAGTGCCTGCTATATCCATAGCCTAGAATTATTTATATTTCACAGTAAGCAGAAATTGCTTCTGTAGCAATCTGCCGTGGCTCATTGTCTGGAGGAACCAGAGAAAATGTTGGTTTTGAGGACTGATGATGGGAATTAGAGCTGTGTAAAATGCCAACTGCTGTTGAAGTTCAGTGGTTAGCTCCCAGACTCTTTTGGGATTGTACTGACTTGTTCCATAGCGTGACCTTAAATTTACAGTCAGAAGGAAGACTGTTGTGCCAAGCCATGTACCTGAGCCACATACAAAAAAAGAGTGCAGTGTTTTTTTCAGGCACTTGCTCTGGGACATGATATTTCCATCAGATCAAGGTCTAAGTTCATACATACCCGTTCCACTTTGGGACTGAAAACCTTAGTTTTGCCAGATTCTCTATCAATTTCTTCTTGCAGAGCCTGCCGCCTCACCTAGCACACAGAAAAAACAGCACAAGACGCTATCTTCTGTGTCTTAAATGACAGTTAATTTAATTCATAATGAAAAGATAAGGGAAGAATAAAATCATTACTTATCTCCAGAATTTTGCAAGGATAATTAAAGTTGTGTGTGATCCTTTTACGCACTCAACATGAGGACTATGATTTTTCTAGTGGTATTTTAAATGAACATTTTGCTGTATCAGATGTGTTTAATCTTCTAACTGCAGGTAACAGCTACACTGAAACTGCCAACATTGGTGAGAGGCAAAGAAACCGTGATTAACCTAATAAGCTACTTAGAAGCTTCTGATAGACTGGAGTTGTGCATTTTGGACTTAACCCATGGAAGGTAAAGCACATTTTAAGCACAGCTCTATTTAGGGAAATCTTGGCATAGGCAAGCAACAAAGCAGGTTTTTTGTTACAAATTCTACGCATACATTAAATGCTGACTTGCTTTAAATCTTACACAATTAAGACAAAGCATACCTTGTCTATGTTAATTTCATCACAGTTTCCTTTTTTTTCCTGCACAATAGTTACATCATCCATGTGTTCCTGTAAAACAGGAAAAGGCTTGTATGAATATTTTCATCCATTCTCGTTAATTAGAATTTACCCAGCTCTGACCGTGAAAGTAGTAAAAAGACTAAGCAATACAGTAGTACTGTTCTGGAGCAAGAAGAAATAGTCAGATCTAAGCTAGAAATACCAATTAAACCTGTGTATTTCTATGGAGAGACTTTCTCCCCAAGGAAGACAGCCTTTTTTAACAAAGAGGGTAAGAGAATGTTTTTAAATTCACACATTAAAATAGACATGCCAACATCACTTGCACATACAGTAACATCTGCAGATAGGGTCACTTCCAATTAAACAGTTTTATAGAAGTTTAAATTTATACTTTAAAAAAAAAAGGGACAGAAAGAGTGAAAGTTAAATAAATTAAAAATTGGTGGTAAGACAACGGCCCCTCTGAAGGCAAAGAAAAAGCTTGAGGCATGTTGATTCCACTAGCCACTTAAAAACAAAACAAAACAAAAACCCAAAACAACCCCAAACAACCAATGGAGAGGCAGGTGCATTGTGCTCCATAGTGTACAAATGCAGAGTAGATGATGGTCCCCAAGGAGCTTCCAGTCTGGAAAGAGCACAGGGGGAGGTGTGACACATACATAAAGTGTCTCCTACAATGGCAGCAAACAGCACGTTAGTTCCGCATTGGAGAGCGAGGAACGGGGAGCTGATGTGAGGAGCCAGAGCAGCTTCGGCAGCAATGGATGGGCAGGAGGTACATCAGTGGCAGAGTCCACAAGACGCAGCCAGGCACTGATAACTCTGCCACAAAGCACAGCCCTTCAGCGGCTTTTGCTCCCGTTGACTGGCATTTCTAGATCACTCCCCTCAGCCTTTCTTTTCCATATTTGTAATAAGGATAAGATTTTTGGGCATCCAGTGTTACAGGATAAGTAATAAGTCCAGGATAGTGGTAAATTACAGCCATAAGCTTTAGACCAGCCTGGAAAAGGTGGCCAAAGTGAAGATCTATTGATACAGCTAACGTAATAATCCAAGCATGAAATAGCCAGGGAACACTAAGACAAGGAAGATTTGTAACATACTTCTGTCGGCAGAAGCTGCTGTTACTTTTTTGAAGGTTTGCAGGTTTATTTAAAGACGTGAATAAAAATTACCTCGTTTTCCAAAGCTACCTTTTATACATTGATTTCACACACACACAAGTACACGCACCATTAAAAGTGTGAGAACACCGTCTGCAATAAGGAGAGCTCATTCTCTTGGATGATAAGAAAAAAAAACAAAAAGTAAAAAAAAAAAGTAAAAACAAAACCCAATTTACTTCTAGATGGCCTGGTACTGTCTTTTCAGATGTCTTAAAACAAGCAGGAAAACTGCTGTGACACGATTCTGCAAACAGCTGCAATGTATTTATTTTTTTTTTTAGCTGGAAGGTCAAGCAGCAGACAAGGAAGGAGGAAGGGCGCACCCCCATCCCTGCTGGTCCACAGCACCTCGCTGACCTGCTGAAGGCTACTGCCTGGCAAAAACTACCCCTCTCTGGAGGTCTGCCAGTCTTCCCCCAGCGTCGTGGAAGGGGCAGCGCATTCCCACATGGTAGGATTATGCTATCTGCAAGCAAACTACTTCAAAGAAGTAAACCAAGTCCTCACTCCTCCTCACTCTGACCAAGCTGACTCTAATAGCATCCAATGGGAAAAACATCAATTGTTGATATTAAGTGGGTGTCACTCCACATTGTCTTTAAAAACTTACTCTTTTGCTTGCTGCATAAGCCCAACAGAGGATTTTTCAAGGCATGCATGTGCGCGTGTGACACATTATAGACTAGAAAATGTCACAGTAAAATGCAAGTCCAACATTATCAGCCATTTATTACAGCAGTGTCTTTTGGCCTGGCAGGAACTATATTTCTCTATAACTGATTGACCCGGACTTCTCAGTCTTCGGGAGAATTTCTCTGAAGTAGTTTTTATTATTAAAGGACCGAGCTGAATACAGGGAAGAGAAATAAAACATGCATCACCCTTCTCCTCAGTTGTTTGCAAGGTATTTGCTGTGTTTTCCATTGTAATTGGTCACCACTGTCATGCAAGTTTACTCGTTGTTAGGCTTGTCTCCACAGAATGGGAGCAGCTGCAAGAATCCAAATAATGTCTAACAGTCTCAAGAAGACAATGTCAATTTAATTAGAAAATACATTCCAGCAACAAAACCACCTTGTCCTTTGAAAGGTCAAAAGGAGAAACCTCAGTAAAAAGCCCCAAGCATCTGCTCACCTAATGATTGATAAGCATACACACTCCAACACAGACCTTTGTGGAAAAAGCCTCTACCTGTGTCTCCACGAAGGCTGAAGAACCTGCTTAAATAAATCTATATTTATTAGCGCTAGACCCTGGAAAGCTGCAAGATTTCCACAGAACATGAAGAAACTGCACACGTGAGTGCATAACTAAGCAAAGCACACAAAGAAGTGTGCTTGAGAGGCAGCTAGAGAGGCAGCTAGCGCTCTGGCCCTGGTTTACGAAAATCTTTAATGATGCTTCATTAACTAGAGCTTGACTTTTAAGCAAGCCAAGCATTCAAAGTTCTTGATAAAAAGCAACTGGAGTGCAGTTTCCCATTACCTGTGAAAAAAACCCAACACGCTCCTGATGACTTGCAATGAGCTGTTTTCAAAGTTGCTTAAGCACCTAAAAATACAGATAGATACCTATTGAATTTCTGAGCATCTCGCAGCTTAATTCCCAATGACAACAACAGAGGTTAGGCATGTAGGTACTAACTATAGGCAACTGAAGAGCTTTAAAATATGACCGTAATCAGATAAAAAAAGAAGAAAGTTAAAAAAAAATTAAAGCAATAAACCAGATCTTAATACTGTAATTTTGGGGGGAAAAAAATCAAAGAAGAAACCTCTGTATCAGTTCCACTCCATGTTTGCTTCACCTCAGAAATGGCAATACTGCAAGGCTCTGGGATGAGATTTCCTTTAACAGTCACTCTGGATACAATTCCAGTTACCTTCAGTTATAATTTACACAGCTCTTATATCTATTTATTTTCTTGCATAGATTTATTTTTTAAATGAAGAATTTGTGTTTAGGTTGTTCTCTAGTATTTTTCTATCAGAATGTATACATCTCTGCTCAAGCCCTAGTCTACACTTAGGATTCTTAGGGTTTTCTCTGAAGTTTTGTCCAAGTTAGACAACAGCTTTTGGCTAAATTTCCCCCCTTGCTTCTAACACTACGCAATTTCAGCAGCAACAGCAGCAAAAGCTTGAGGAAAAGTCTAATAAACACGAGATACACTCGTGCTGCCAGTGTGACCAACCTGCCAAGGTTAAATGACATGTATTAAAATCCTGTTTTATAGGAGTGTTGTCACTTTGCTAAGAGCAACTAACTTAAAGAGGGACAGAAGGGCATTTATGACTGTACGTACTAGTTTTCTTTTTGTGCCAATACTTGCTGTTAGTTCTAATATGTGATTTACACATTTTACATTTTCACAATTGAAACACTAGATGACTGCAGCAGTAGGCTTTAAAAAATACTCTCCTGTGTTTCACAACTATTCTGTGCTGAAATCAACAGATCAGCTGATGCCACTTCTCAAAAACTAAGATGTAACCTAAGGGTCTGAACAGGCAGAACAGCCTGCAAAATAGGGAACTGCCTACCTAAAAAGCTTTCAATTCCTTAGCAGGAGGGCGCAAAGATACGCTCTTCTTTACAACTTACCAGTGCCTTATTTCCCATGTCTTCACTTTTGATCTTTTTCTTTTTTGGATTTGCTTGTGAACCTTGTTCTTCAGCAGAGTCCTGTGGTACTTCTTTTTTTCTTTTTTTCCTTTTTTTGTCACAGAGCGTGTGATTACTCATGCATAATACCCTATCTACAACATTCTCTGCGACACATTCAGCTCGCTTCATCTCACTCTCTTTGTTCTTTTTATTGCTTTCTAGTAGCGTTATTTTTTGGCTTTTCGATACACTGTCATTGCTTAAAGAAACTTTTGAATATGTTGTTTCCTCCTCCTCTTTCTGAATCTTCTTTTTCTTTTTCTTCTCAATTAATTCATTATTACCCTTGATAGTCTTCCTGCATTTTTTTCCAGAAAGCTCTTTTTCTTCAGACTCAACTTCTTGCTGTGCAGGGAGATGCTTATCAGGAACTCTGTGACTGTAGCCTTGGTCATCTTCGCATGTTAAGGAAGAAACATCTTTGCTTCTCTTCTTCTTCCTCTTGGTCTCTCTGATACTTCCGGAGTTCTCAGTAGCATCCTCTTCCTCTCTATTTGTGAATGCAGTTTCATGGAAGTTCTTTCTTTGCCTTTTTCTGAAGTCTCTTAATGCAATGGGGCTGTCGGGAACTCCATAGATGTTGTCCCGAGTATCTGCTGGTGATAAAAAGGAGATGGACTTATCTTTCTTTTTCTTCCTCTTCTTTCTTCTCACGTAATTCTCCCCATCATTCTGGATAATATCTGTTCCATGGTTTTCGCCAGTAAAAGCTTTTTCTTCTGAAATGTATTTGTGTGGTTTTTTACGAACTTTTTCAGACTGTTTATGTTCGTTGTCCTGGATGTCCTCTAATGAAAAATCGTCTTTCTTCTTTTTTTTCTTAGTTACTTCCTTTTTTTTCTTAGGTACTTCATCATCCAATTCCAAATTCAAAGCAGTATTTTTTCTGCTTTTTTTAAAAGCAAATTCGTTTTCCTTAGTACCATCTGTATGATGATTTGAAAGCTCTGCATCACTAGTCTCATTATTCTCCAATGATAAGGAGGAATGACATTGAACTTTTTTTTTCCTCTTTTTGAGAATTTTAATTTCTTCCTCTGATTCTTCTTGAGGTTTGGAATCCGGATGGCCTCCTACATTCACAAAGCTTTCTGAATGTGCTTCTTCCAGTAATTCAGAGTCAACTTTCTTTTTCTTGTTTTTCTTCTTCTTCTTCTTCAGTTCCAGTTGGTGTAAACAGTCATCTTCTTTTAAGTTTTCCTTTTTCCTTACCTTTGTTTTTGTCTCAAGCTGGTCATCATCCTCAGTTTTAATGACAGTTTGAACATCTTCCCCACCTTTGATGATAATATGGCTCCTGCCACTTTTCACATTTTTCTTTTTCTGTACAGGTTCCACGTGAACTTCTTTTCTCTTTTTCTTTATTATCATTCTAAAAAATGAAATTAAGTTGTTAGCGCACCGCTTCAACACGATGACGCAAGTCCTAGTCTATTTGGTCTTATTCTGAAACCACCCCATACCTTGCACTGTCCCTGGCACTCTTCCCATTTCCCAGTCTGCTTTCTGTGATGGGAGGGAACCAGAACTGCATGGCAGCACTGAAAATACAGTCTGCTGGAGCGGTGAAGAGGTGATGTTTTTGTCTTGTTCTTTATTGCTGTCCTAGTTGGTTTGTAACTTCCTATTTGTCTTTTTGACAGCTGCCAGCATGATATTTTGAGAGAAATATCTACCCTCTCTTTCCTAAATGACAAGACATACACACATATATAAATTGGTAAGTATAGTTAAGGTGGTTTTCCATGTATGTCTGACTTTTCACTTGTTTAACACTGAACTTTATTGCCCACTTTGCATTACAAGATCCATTTAAGGCACCTCAGTCATTACCTTGAATTTGCTTCTGTTGGGGTTTCTCGTCCTGGCTATATCCGCATCCTTTCCGGGATATTTATGCCTATGAGCAGGTTACAGCAGAGAGGCCTTTGGGACCCACCTGGTGACGCTCCCTGCCTTTGCTGAGAGATCTATTTATTCCTACTTGGTTTCCCATCTCTTAATAACTAATCCACAGGATTTCTCTAAGTGCCTCTTACAAGACACCCTCTTAAAATTCTTTAAAAAAGTCCAAGTATGCCATACTATACTTGTATCTGCAGGCACGGTGGGGTTCAAATACCGCCAGCAGATGCGCGTGAGGGCCGCCCGCCCCCCCTGCCCTCGCTGCCGGCCTGTGCCGGGGGGAGCCCGGCCCAGGGCCGCCCAGGCTTGCGGAGGGGCCGCCCCCCCCGCCGACCGAACCCGATTTCGGTGCACCCACCCGGCGCGGGGGCGGAGAAGGGGCGGCAGAGCATCCCCCATCCCGCTCCGCTTCTTCCCCCGTTAGGTGGGAGCGCCCCGTCCCCGCCCCGCGGCCTGAGGCGGCGCGGCCCGGCCCCGCCGCCCGCCGCTTACCTGCCGCCGCCCACGTGCAGCGCCCGCCGCCCCGCGCCGACCCGGAAGGGGAACGCGGCCGCGCCCGCCCCGCGCCGGGGACTGGCGGAGCCGTTGCCGTGACAACGCGGCGCGGCGGCAATGGCAATGGCGGCGGGCGGGCTCTGGCAGCGGGTGTGCGCAGGTGGGAGCGCCTCTCCCGCCGGGCCGGGCCCGGCCCTGCACCCCCGCGGGGACGGACCCCCCGGGCGGGCCGCCGGAGCTGCCGCTCGGTCACCCGGGGCTTTTCACGGCCGCTCCTCGCTGCCGGCCGGGCCGAGGCCGGCGCCGGGCTCTTGCCGTTCCCCAGTCAGTGCTGTGGAGGCGGGAGCGCAGCCGGCCCTGCGGCGGCCTTGGCTGTACCGGCCGGGAGAAGAGTGCTAAACACCGCCCTGCTCACCGCTGGGAGCGAGCCCCAGAGCGTCTCAGCTGCCGAGCGCTGCGTTACTTCTCACTGCGGTCATTTTCTGACAGAAACATACCTTTGTTTCTGCTGCCAGTGGGGCCAGAAAGGTCCAGTTTATTGTCCAGCTTATTGCAATGGTGCCACGGCCTCTGGTTTACTATGCAGTAATCTGGATTCACTTTGGATCCTGGTAACGGACTTGGATTATCTTTAGGAAAGCAGAGAGGTGACAATGTTATCGCTATTGCGCAAGGTCAATTAATACAAAACTTTTGTTATCAGAGTCTGGTGATAATGGCAAAAGTCTTGGTCTTTTCCTAACGTGAGAGCATTGAGGTTGATCAGGAAGCTGAAAGACCCACGCTGTAGTTCTGCGGTTTCCAAATGGGGTTCTCTTCAGTTAATGCTTTAGAATGCCTTGAAGTAGGTATTTTGTGTTGAAACGGCTATTATAAATGTAGGAATAAATTTCATTATTCTAATAAAACTCAGCTGAGGCATCTGTACTAGACATGGAAGGAGCGATGCCAGTAAATCTCTTAATTCTAATGGTAGAATGGTAAACCTGCTGAGTTTGGCTGTAAGAATTTTCTGTATTGTGTAATCTGTAAGTTTTTTTCATACCAGGGTCATTGTCCTCCTCCTTTATTTTTCTTATCCTGATTCACCCAGTAATCTGTGTAGGTCATGTACTGCTTTTTTCTTTTTTTTTTTTTTTTTTTTTTAATGTCATGTCCTGAGCATTTAGTTGCTTATGGGGGAATTCAAGTTGAAAAGCACTATTATATACTAATAAAAATAATGGTTAATTCTGTGCAAGCATCTGCCCTTAAATTAAATTATTATCTTGGTTAAAAAAATTTTCCCAATAAAGGGTTCTTTTATTACTGAGAACCTTGAACTTGACTTAAAGCCAAGACAATAGGCTCTAAAGTTCTCGCTTGTTTTAAAACATTTGATTTCATGTTAAACAAATATTTGTTGTATACTAATTTTTATTGTTTCAAACCAGCGTAAGTACCTTTAGAAAGTAATGTTTGTTTAGGAGAAAAATAAATATGTTTTTAAAGTCTTCTGGATAAATGTACTTCTTTTTACTTTCAGAGTACGAAGCAGAACAGCCTCAATTTCCAGATGTTCCTGAATCAGAATGTGGATCTGTGAGTATAGTTCAAGTAAAAAATCTGCATAGGGCTGGTTTTAAAAGATTTTTAAATAACTAAATGGGAAAATTAGGTACCAGCAGAATAGCCTAATTCATAAAGTGAAAACAAAACTACATTTTGCAAACAACTTTTATGAATCAACAAATGTAATGTTCCAAATCATTACTTTTATTTAAAGCAGCTTGGGTAGTGCTAGGCTAAAATTAGATTGCCAGCTGTGTTTAGTTTGTGCATCTTGCTGTCTTTTTGCTGCGACTGTCTCCTCCGAAGGCAGGACTCTGAAGCATGCAAGGATCTCCTTTTGGTGGAGTTGCAAACAGACCGAGTACTGAAATATGCAGGAGGGGGGAGCAAGCGCAGCGAGGGAGTTATGCCTCAATTTCACATATGAGATATGTCACTTAGATGTGACCATTGAAATTAGTGGAATTGAACCTGATCAAAACCTGTAAATTGTGTTATCTCATCATATTCTCTTAAAAGCAGTCATATACCTTCTGTTAGGTTTGGATGTTTTTATTGTGCTGGAAACTGCAGAATTTTTTTAAAGTGTAATTCTTTCTCTTAAATTATTCAGAGAATCCTGAAATAATATTTAAATTAGAAATTATAATTCCATATTTTTTTAAACTGACCTTATAATTTTTTCTGTTGAATTGGCTTCTATATTTTTTTACAGCCTGATTGGGGTATTTACATAGGTTACATTTATCTTGACCAGGTGTCTTTGGAGGCATTACGTATGGAACAATTCTATTCAGCCCCTGCAGCTGATACTGTTGTCCAACCGTTGCTTCCCATGGCTGAGACAGCCCCCTTTCCAGAACCACCTGATCCGAAAACATGTAAGTAGGAGTATATTATCTTGAACCCTGCTGTGCTGTGATTATGTTTCTTGCATTTGACAAGGGTTTGTCATTGTTGAATTTAAAGTGTTAACAGCTACACCACCTTTTCTAAAGTAGAATTTGCACGATTAGTCTCCTGGTCTGTAAACAGGGAGCCAGCTTGGCCGCTTGGTCAATGGAAGAAAGCTCAAATGGTGCACTACAAATCAGTAGCATTGTCTAGTCTAGCTGTTAAGGTAGTTCTGTTCTCTTCGGAATAAGTGACTTTTTATTTAGCCACTTAAATCAGCAAAAGGCAAGCCATTCTTCCTCTAATTTAATAATGCAAAATGAGGATCAATAGACTAAATAGGCAATTGAGTTTGAAAACTGCTTTCAAAGTACTATCTTTGCCTGTCTGATTACAAATCAGAATGGAAACAGCTCTAAAGTTTTGTTCTTCCATTTTTATCAATTTTAATACTTTATAAAATTTACTAAGTAGCAATGTATTTTTATTATGCAGTTTAGACCTCGCTGGTGTCTTGTCTTCTCTTCCATTAATTTTTGCTCATTAGGAATTCCTGTTGCTAGTCAGAAGCAGTGTTACCCTTGGCTTTTATATATATAATGTCCTTCCAATCAGGAACATTTTCTGGCAGGATATGAACCAATTAAAGGTATAAAGCAGAGAATAAATTCAGTGTTTCAGCTGTGCCAGAAGAGAACGCTTCTGTGAGTTAATCTTTACTGACCACACCAAAACCTGAATATTTGCTGAATAGCAGGCAGTCTGGCTTTAAATCAAGGACAGCACTGCAGCCGATAAGCCACCCCTGCTTGTCTAGGATCCTAACAGGTTTTGTTTTGCTCGCCTTTCTGATGGAAGTGCTCTTACGGCTTCATACAGGGTTGTGCTCCCTGTTCCCCCTGGCCCAGTGAACTTGAGTTCCTCCATGTGCAGTGCCTTCATCGGAAGGGGTAGAAGGCTCCTCCACTTAACCCACTTTATATGTTGATGGTGAAAGGTCCCATTAGGGGAAGACAGAGATGTGGGGGAAAAGCTGAGAAGGAGACAGGGCTTGAGTCTCTCACTTGAGCAAGCATGTAGCCGTTAGGCTATACCTACAGCATGGGCAATAGCACTGCTGGGTTCTGGCATCGCTGAATGCAGCCGCTTTCTTCTGCCTGGAACTCAGCAATGCCAATGTGTGTGAGCACATGGGCACTATGATAAGTAGACCTCATGTAAGGGCAGTGCAGTCAAACGTAAGAGAGAGATGCCAATCTACACAGCCCTCTTAAGGTGAAAAATTGGGTATATGGAGTCATGTTCAAATTTCTGAAGGATGTGGCAAGTAGGAAGTAATTATGAGAAAGAAATCACAGCACCACTGAAATGTAACCTTTGTTTTTTCCTCTGTCCAGAAAATCAGTTTTTTTACTAGCTCTGTTACTGCAGATTGTAAAGGGCATGAGGATAGATACCAAAAGCGGTCTAGCTGTAACAGCACTGAGTTCAGTGCAGGCTAATTTACTTTTCTTTCTGTCAGGGTAAATTAGTTCACATTGCTTTTCATTTCCATGGCTAAACTGCTTCTGGTGTCTGAGTTTAGTCATTTAAAACTAAGTGACATCTCTGAGGCGCACTGTAGTTTGTGGTGTTGATGCACCTTTAGTTTGAAATTTACTCAAGTTTATGTTGTCTTGGCAGAAGAGAAGCAAAGACAGATCCATGGCTGTATCTGAACGGAATGAATCTGTTTAGTTCAAGCTGTGATGGTATTGATAAAATAACTGATACTTAGTTTATGATATCTAATGTTCGTCTTTTTGTGAAATCTAAGTGCTTACCTGTAAGTGAAAGTTGTATTGTTTTGCACAGGTTCTCCTCGAGAATACTTAGAGTGTTACATATTTCCAGTACTTTTACCTGGAATGGCTGAACTTCTGCATCGAGCAAAGAAGGAAAAGTGTTTTGAGGTTAGTTTTTAGTTTTCAGTTCAAATAAATGGCAGGAAGTTACAGCCTTTTATTTCACAGGCAGGATTTCTTTATTTGGTCTTTTGCAAGAAAACCAACCACAATAATACGAAATAACATATCATGAGTTGTTTTGGATCTGATCTTGGATCTTGGGTATTATTTTCTCCAGTAAGTCAGAACATACTCGATAATTACGACAATCTCTAATTCACAATAAATCCTCTTTAAATATCCACTTTTATCTAGCCTAAATAGTGTATTTTAGAGAAACAGCCTTCCTTTCAGATTAATGTGCATCACTCATTTGAGGGTGATCACTCATTTGACATAAAGAACTTGAATTTTACATCATTACTCAATTATTTTTGCTGGTCTGGCATCCTAATAGACATTTTGTATTTTAGCTTTTTAACATTCTACGTGAATTGTATTTAATTGGAAAGCAGGGTATTCAGCATTAATGAGCTTATCAAAATTGTGTATTTTAAAAATCATTGTTTGCTACATATATTTTTATAGATTTGTTTTCAGTGTATGTGTGTGTAGACACACATACACTAGAGAGACATTCTTCATTGTATATAGGGAATTCTTAAAAAAGTGTTAGAAAGTGGTGCAAAATAAAGCTCATTGTATCACCGTAGCCTAACTCACAGACCCCCCAGCAATAGATTAGGTACTGGGAGTTGTGGGGTCTTCCATCATTTCTGCTATTTTTTTCAACCATGGAAGTAATTATTTTTCTATTTCTTTCCAGCTTTCTGCCTGTCATCCACACTTTCCAATGTAAAACTTCTCTGTGTTTTTGTGCCTGTAGCTGACCCTCCTCTTACATGCGGCTTCATAATATAAAGAGCAATTAATATAAATGACAATTAAAATATCTCCCTTTGTCTACATCATACACATCTGTGGAATACAGTCTGTGCTTTGTGTTACTGGTGGGTTATGAATCATCTTAGATCTTGAGCTACCTCCTGTCTAGCTACTGACATTGAGTTCCTCTTACAGACGTGTATGTATGATGACAGCCATTGTGGAACGCTTTGTAAAAATTGCATGTGTGCTGTTTGCCACTGGCCTGTGCATGCCTGGCACAGCTAAAAATACATAAAGCTTACCATGCTTCGGCGGACACCCCAAACTTGCATTTCAAATCCAAATCTGTACATTTAATAACAGTAACTTATTTCAGTTTTTGCTGTCTTCGTCAGATTGGTATGTGTCTATAAACGGATTGATTTACAGATGTGTGTATATGTGTTTATAATCTATGATTAATAGAGGTGGAGTAGGAAAATGGTTCATTTACATGTCGTTATGGCATGACATCTCTGTACATCATTCCTGCCATCACATTTACATTACCTAGCCAAGATCAGATTGAACATATATATTATTCATCACACTTTTAATGAAATCTGTATTGATTCGTGTTTTTTTTTTTTTTTTTAAAGGAAGCCTTTCCTTTAACAGGAAAAAGGCATGTCTTACAGCCAGCTTAAAATATAGACCTTGATAGATGTTACATATTTCTGAAGGCAATAAAACAGCACTTAATACAAAAATATGAGAATTCTTAGAAATATTTAAGTTTCAAACTCAGGACGAATCTAAGGTTACTTTGTCTATTGTTAATCTGAGACATTTTTCAGAGCTTCAATAGTATCTAGATTAGAAAGTATCTGTTCTGAAAATGGATTTTGTATGGGTTTGTGTGTTGCTTTACAGTAAACTAATAAAAACAAGTATATTCTCATGTACAGAAGCTTCACAAAAATAAGCACATCTTATGAAAAAGACAGTAAGTGATTTTTTGTTGTTAAATGAAGAGATGTCCTGCTATCGGGGAACCAAGTTTAGGAAAGCAAGCTTATATCAGATGATCATTTTCCACTGTGACATCACTTCTTCCTCCTTTTGAACAACAACTAGTAAAACAATAGCTCTTTATGCTTGCCATATAACTGAATATTTGTGTTCTTTTCCATTCTGTCCAGGTGCTTGTACTTGGACATTCTGTTTCCTTATCTGACTTAAATATGTAATTTCTAATTATACTTTTTTTTCATAAGAAATGTGTTGTTCCATATGGATTTGGAGAAAAAAAACGTGCTATAATTTATATTAAAATGGTTAGTGCAATAACTGGAACTGATTTTTAGGATCAAAACCAGAGCCCTTAGAAACTCAGAGGAAATTAGGGACAGGGAGAAAGGATTTTGCGATAAACACACCAGAAGATATCTTCAAAAACTAAGAGGAGAACAAAGAGTAGAAACATTCATGGAATTCATGGGAGAACAGGAGAGGAACATGATTAATTGTGATTAAGCTAACTGAAATCATGAAGGATGAGAACAGAATATTGGGTTTGAATTTTGGCTAGACATGAGTCATTAAAGCCTGTAAAGGGCAGCTGTATAGAAAAGACCAGTGGAAGATAAAAAGATTAAGCACTGGAAGAAAGGGAGGAATAATCAAACTGACTGCAGTCAACATCGAGTAAGCCTGGGAGAAGAGAGAGGGAACTGTGAGGGAGAATGAAGAGTGGTTTTTTGATGAGAGAGACTAAAGGTTTTCATGTTTTGAAGGGGAATGAAGATGAATGAGAAGAGAATGAAAAATTAAGTAGGAGAGTTGTTTAGCAATTGAAATTGTGGTAAGGGAGAGCAGATCATGGGACAAACAGAGGAATTCAAGGAACAGATTAGAAGAGATACATCCATGTCTGGAAAGGAAGAATTGTAGAATCAGATGTGAAAGTCAGGAAAGGGAGACAGTTATGCTGAAAGTGGACATTTGTGTAGGAAAGAAATCTGCAAGATCTTATTTGGAAGGTGATACAGAAACATACAATTTAAACATTTCATTTAAGATAGTCTCTCTTGCGTTATGTAGTCCACATGAAAAGTCTGAAAAGCAAAAACGTAGAAAAAGCACCAGCTGCTAGATATATTTGCAAACTTCAAACTCATATAAATATGAGAACAGTCTGCAGAAGCTTCATTTTTAAATTAGAGATGAAAAAAACCTATTAGGTTGCCCAGTGTATTCCCTTGCTGATTTTTTTTTTTCCCCTACCATAAGTTCTCCTGTGCTTTGCCCTATCTGCTGTCAAATGTCTCCAGGGGAAAGACTATTTTCTTAAATCTTTTCTCGCATGAGTACTGACTAATGCATTCATTTTTCAGCATTAAAACTGAACAATGTTTAAATGTTTTCATTAACATAACTTTGACTTTTCTTTCTAGTTAGCAATCACAGAAAGAGGATTCTGTATCAGATTCTGTAATGGAATATATTGTATTTAAAAGTATGATAGATCAGGGAAAGTGAATGGAAGAAGGTTTCCGAATGACTTTGCCATCTCTTGCTTATCGGTATTTTTGTATTATTATTACCAAGTGCATCGTATTTAAACTGAAAAATGGAAAATGAATTCTGAGTAGTTTATAAACACATCTGCAGGTTAACAATGCACATTGTGCAGATATTTCCTGTGATTATCCTGATTCATGTAGCATAGGAGGAATGTGTCAAAGGCAGGTCAATTTATGTCATTTTTTCCTTTCTATAAATGTTGACTGCTGCGCAACTAATGATTTAATTCACCAGCAAAGTGAACTGTTTCCTGGCAAAAAAATAACAAAGTTAAAAAAATATTCAGTTTGACCGAATTCCTCCCTGGTAACTTCACTGGATCTAACAAGGATAAAGCAAGATGAATTTGATTCCTTTGGTCATGACTGTTTTGACAACACTGTTCTGATTGTTTTTTCCTGTTGCAAAGGAAAAGCAATTTACTTAAAACAGATTAAATTACAACTGCTAGATTAAATTGAATTTTGTTGTCAAAGTATAGAATTTATTCTCTGAAACAATTCACTAAGTAATAGAACCCAATTTCATACTGTGATTGAGAATAGCTGTACAAAGACAATCAGACTCTGCTATTTGTTTTCAGATTCTGTTCAAGTCAAAATTTGTCCATTTAACATTTGAAATGACCTGTAGAAAGCTCTCCAGTGAAGGTGTTGGTCTCTTGAAGCTTAGGTGTTTGGCTTCTTGAAACAGTGTCTGGTATTAGCATGACAAGTGTGAAAATTCCTTAAAGAGATGTGTTTCTTGGCAGCCCAGCACTCTAATGTGAACCCCAACGCTTTTGTTGTCATGAAACCGACCATAAAGGCACGTGAGGTTCAGCACTGATAATTGCTTTGTGTTATTCTCTTTTTCTGTTCTGCTTTTTTTGAAAAGAAGTTCACTCTCTTTTCTGTGGGAGTCAGACAGTATGTCTGCCAAGGATAAGATTCACTTAGAAAAGCAAAAGCTTTCCTGGGTATCATCTAGGAGTGCTGTGCAGTCTAGCTCCAAACTTCACGTTTGTCATCCCCTACCTACATGACTACCCAGTATTCTTTGCTGTGCAGTCAGCACCTCACATAATGTTCCGCTTCACCTGAGGCTGAAGTAATACACTGACCCCCAAATTATGCCATGTGCTAATATCCCAAATTCTTTCAAATTACACCACGTGGAGCACATTTTTTCTGCCTCTCTGTTCACATCCCCCAGTCCTTTTTGCATCATATTTTTGTAGCACAGGGAGAAACACAGATCATGAGGATAATGCATAGAATAAAGTAATTTGTCATGCATTACGTTTCCAGCTAAATGGCTGCTATTTTGATAAAGCACTCAGTGTTTCTGTTCTGCAGGGGCTTAATGGCTTTTAGTGTTTGCTCTCTGGCTGTGTACATCCATAGCACACCTCATGTGAGAGGTTCAGATACTAGTCAAGCTCTTCTGTTATTCCGACCAGAAGTCTACGTTATATTCTCCACACCATGGTTACGCTGGTTTGTGATAAGCAGAATAAGCACCTGTACTCATTTATACATTAAATCTGTAAAGATGGAACGTGGAAAGGAAATCTCTAAGAAAAGGAAGGCCCTAATCAATTCTGTATTGACCGAAATTCATGCTTTGAATTTTGAGCTCAAGAAGTATTTTACAGCATGCAGTGCTGTCCAGGTAAACAGGTACTGGCAGCATGAGTCACTAAGGATAACCAGTGGCAAAGCATTTTGCAGAATTCTCTTTGGTGGTGAAGTAGTCTTAGAACCAGGAGCAAAGAGCACAAACGTTTTGTGCCAAAGCTCCAGGCTTTGAACTTTTTAACTGATTCTCTGTAATGTCCATGGTATCTGTTTTGTGGATACACATGTGCCTTGTTTCTGCCTTCCTTTCTGGACTCCCCAACAGATGATTTTGTCTGAGCAGCCATGCAATACTCCGCTGTCTGTGGGTCTTAAGTATTCACAGCGCCTTCAAGCTGGTTCCATGCAGGAGGAAACAATATTTCACCAGTGTTCCTTCTGTGCCTTGGAAGCAATGAAATATTTTAAGTATGATAATAGAACTTTGAACAAAATGGCGAGTAATTTACACCATACTTTCATAAATGAGTTCTGTTAATTTCTTTGCAATGAGATTGCCATGTAGAAAGAACACCATTCAGAGGTACTTGTTGTAGCCATGCTGCAGCAAATATCAAGATAGTATATGTAGAATTTTCTCACTCATTTTTTACTTGACTTGAAAGCATTCCACAAAATTTCTAAAATTTTGGCTCGAGCCACTGGCTGTTGGCAGTAGCAATATTAAAGTAGACAGAGTAATGTACTGTATATTTTATTTAATAAAAGCATTCAATTTAGCTTCTGTTCCTCTCCAGTAGTAAAAACATGTGACCAATCCAAAGCTAATAAATAATTTGAACCTATCTTCTATCTTTAGAAAAAAAGGACCAAATTTATTGCCTGTGACTTCCTAACTGAGTGGTTATACAAGTAAGTTAATTAGTTAATTGTGACTTTTACAATTAATTATGCTCAATGATTCAAAGGCATTTGAATCCTTGGCATTTGCCTGAATCAAGGTATTTGAATAACTACAATTTAAATTAATAGGAGTTGTTTTCTTTTTTTTGTTTGTTTGTTTGTTTGTTTTTTTGTTATCAGCAAGAACCCAAAGAGGAAAGATGAATCATTCACAGAATTCTTTTCCATTCCTTTTGTTAACGACTGGCTAAAGGACCAGTAAGTTATTGCAGTACTCAGAGTAACCTTTTTTCCTTTTATTCTTTTTCCCCTGCTATTCCAAAAAAGTAATAGAGCTTCAATGCGTTACAATTGTGCCCTCTAAATGGCCTTTACTGCGTGCGACAAAGAACTATGTGATGCTTTCTAACTTGGTAGTGTATTAGTTACAAGGTATTTTGTAGCAGAATTATTCACAGAGAAATTAGTTTAGAATTCTTAAGCATTTTAATTGTAGAGTGCAGTGCATTCGAATAGTCTGACAGTATTATGAATATCTTTGTCCTAAGGAGCAAAGCAGTGTTTTCAATGCTGCTTCCTACTATGGAAATCTTTGAGGATATATATACAGTCTAGAAATTCTTCCTCTAACTGTAAGCAGCTGTTTTAAAAATACCTGTAATGATTCTTGGCATCAGGATGCATTTCTGCAGACATTTATGACTTTGCATCTGAGAAATGAACACTTGTTTTTGCAGCCTCAATCATATATTCCTCATTATTCCTGTAGAACCAAGCTACACAGTAGTTTTGAAAGAAATGCTGCTGTCCTTGAGAATGCATTTTGTTTTAAAATGTGGCTGTTGTATGAGATAAGAAAAAAAGTGAAGTAATAGTCCACATTGAGAGAATAAGAAAATTACAGAGGTCAGATTTTAAAGGAAATTTTCAACTTGAAAACTTAATTGGAGGGTGGGTTGGTGGTCAGTGAAAACTTAGAGATTAATATCTTTGTGGATATGTTTACTTCATCACATTATGTAAGTGAAAATTGAGCTTTCTTGAACTCTTGTCTTGTGGAACTTGGAACCTTGAGTCATTGATCCAGCAAGAGGAAAGCTCCTTGACAGGTGCTTTGGAGATAAGCTGGTGATTGTGGCATGAACAGTTAACCTTGACTGTCTTAGAAGTAGTCATGAGGTCAAAGTTGTGTAGGATGTTTCTGCAGTAAGAGATGGACACCTTTGGAGAGTGACCCATTTCATCTCAACTTCGATACCTTCAGTTACCTGCTACTGCATCATACTGTCCAGCCGTTGTTGTTCAAACCTACCACTGGTAGGACACTTCCCACAGTTTCCTTCTGTAGATCGCTAGGTCTTGCCAGCAAGATTCCCATTTAAGGCAGTGAATTTTGTAGTTTGGAAACTGATTATGAACTGCAGTGAGGTTGTCATACTCAAGCATACCGAAGAGGCATCGTTTAGTAAGGCAATTTTGATACCACTGAATTGTGAGGATGGATATTTGTACCCAAGATAAATATCTAAGATCACCGTTTTACAAACGTTTCTCTTGGAAGTAAAGCCGACATAAATGGCTCCCTGCTCTCTCCTGTTCTTCATCCCAACCTACTTGTGGACGAGGGATTAAAATGAAGGGCTCAGGGCAAGGTGAAGAAAACAAATGAGCTGGTAAGATATAGAGGTGGTGGCAGGAACTGCTTAAGTCAGCT
The DNA here is from genome assembly GCF_964199755.1 of Larus michahellis. NCBI lineage: Eukaryota > Metazoa > Chordata > Aves > Charadriiformes > Laridae > Larus > Larus michahellis. Next base: position 9,586,399 of record NC_133903.1, on the reverse strand, counting down.
TTGCCAACAAGAGAAATACACTGTGGAATCACAGCCTGAATGACTCATAGCTTCTGCTAGTACTTGTGCTCCTAAATAACGTAGTGACAGCTCCACAAGGACACTGAAGTGTCAAAGTCCTACTTAAATTGATACACGCTTGATCTTAAATCCTCTAAACAAGTAGGCCTTTAAAAAATAATTATTATTCAAATTATTATTAAAACCCAGCTTTTTGTGAACTTACCTTGAAATTAAAGATTTCTTAACAAATATTGCTTATGAAGTAAGCATTATTAGAGCAAAGTGAAAGATTGGAATATTAAATAAGAATGAAAATGAGAGAATTTATTATTGTGTCCTTCTGGATATGTCATAAATAGTTTATTATTATATCCTTCCAGATATCACATTTAAAATGTAATTGATTCTATGCTTTTTATTGCAATTTCCGTTTTTATTTGTAAAGGAGTTTTCTTTTTTTAACAGGATTTATGAATATATAAGAGATAATATGCTAAAAAGTGCTGGACAGATTTTGATGGGAAACATCCTTATCCCAACTGTTTAGGTGGTATAATAAAGAAAAAGAAGTTGCTGCAAATTTAAGGAGTAAACTCCTGTGTTGCTTTTTCAGTTGTCTAAATATGGGAAGCACTCCGAAAGGTCTGTTAAATAGAAATACATTTCTATGGTGTGTTAAAATGGGGTTTATCAATGCAAAGCAGTCCTCATGCTAAAAAAAAAAAAAAAAAAAAGCCAAAACCAAAAAACCCAGAGGGATAATTTTTTTGTTCCATCAGAGATCCAGCTTTTTTTAATATATTCCATACCTGAGTATGACTTCTTTGGCTCTCCTCCAGCGCCTCCAGTTTTTTCTTTGAAGCTCAATTTTTTTTTCAGAATAGTCAAGGCCACAGTCTTATGATCCTCACTCTCTCTATGATCTGTTTCTAAATGAGATCTTGCAGCCTACTTTTCCTTTGTAAGGAGACACAAACGCTGCATCGGTTTCCAGAATTTTAAATGCAAACATTGTACCTTCAAAAGCTGGTTACTGTAAGTGAAGGAGCTTGTAAAATTTGAATTTGTTTCCAGCTTTAGTATTTCTAGTAATTGCTATGACATCAGTAAATAAAAGCCTCAGTATAGTTACCTTGTCTTCCACTGGGTTCTGTATACTACCAGTGGCACTGTCAAAATATTATATCCCTTGGGAATCCTTGATTCCCGGAGCAGATTTCAAAGCAAGAGAAGGAGCAGTCTCAGCTCCGACTGGTAATCCATATTTCTCGTCCAGGAGAACACAAAACATTTCTGTTGTCTTAAAGGACAGCTGTACCTTTCAGAGGACAGGAAACTAGAGTTTTATCAAGAAACTAACAAAAGTTTTTGGAAACTTGCTGAGATACATACTGATGTCCCCATTTCTACATTCAACACTGCTGAAATAGCCAAGTAAAATAAATAGAAATAGAGCCTTGAATGTTTTGTACTCCTATAAATATGCTAATGAGCAACACCGTTGCCTTTTGTCAGCATTTTCCAGTGGTGTTTCTGGTTGAATAGCAGTGAAGGTCGATCACAAGTAACCAAGCTCTACGTACTGAATCAGGGACAGGGGAAGAGAGTGATCTGTGGTTTTGCCCTGATCCCCCTTAAATTTTACTTTTCTGGCATAGAACGGGCTGAGTCTTTACTCTGAGTATCATGGGAGTATCATTACCCAACCTTCTTTAGCACGTTAATGAAAGAAATATGAAGAAAACAATAAAAAAAAGTTCCACGGCTCTGAAAAATACTGATATTGTAAAAGTCTACTGTCACTTGAATTTAATAATATGACAGTATTGCTCAAGTTCACCTTCAATCCTTATGCTCAATGAAAGAGAATGGTATATGGATCTAGGTTAGGAATAAGCATAAGTATTTTCCTGGCTGTTGAGGATTAGTCTTTGTATGCATATTTTACAGGGGTTACAGGAACTGAAGGTGTATTTTATAAATAAGCATTCATTCACAATAATTTATTTATCTGCATTTTCTTATTTTCTATATAGAGCTATTTATTTGATCCTCAGCTCAGAAGGACACATTTCCTGGTTTAATCTGTCTGTGTGTACCAAAACAAATGTGCACATACAGAGAAAATAAATTTATCACGGCTTTAATGAAGTGGATAGCTAAGATAGATAGATATATATGTCTATACATGATTACTAAATCTGAAGTGGTAGCTTTCTGCCAAATGTCTGTATATGCATATATATACATTGATTTTATTTTTTTCTCCCTCCCCCCCAATATTTTAATTAGGTGAAGTCTGCTGGTCTCAGCTGCCTTTACAGTTGACTTCATTGTCAGTTCTCAGATGGCCAACAGGGCTAATTTTGCATGGGTGGCTGATTTCTTTTTTTCCGTAATGTGCCCAGTTCTACAGGCTTTGCTTTCTGCACACTGCTATATTTCACTCGTTTGTCTCGAAACCAGCCATGTTTAGCATATATTTGATTTCTATTATGTTTTTTCTTTCATGTTCTTTAGTAATTTGAGCTTTAAATTTTTTTGAGGGGATATGATGAGCAGCACAATTATAATAACAGAAAAGTCCAACAAATATGTCTATATGGATGTTATTCTGTGTGGATCCAAGTAAAGAATTGCCATTCCAGTAATGTGGCAGAATTCAAGTTAACAAAGGAGAAAATTTTGGCTTAAAAAACTACAACTGTGTGTTGGAAAATTTTCTCTACAAAGTTTCTCTACAAAATATTTATATTGTGTGATGGTGTTTTATGAGGTTGAGGTTTTATGGCTACAAGTCCTGATGCAAGTGTTGAAACTTGCCTTAATTTATGTAAAGGTTGTCAAAACAGCAATGAGAAAATTGAAAATGTATTAGTGGTTTGTGACATCTTCCTAATGTTGCTGTTAGAGCCCTAACTGGAGATTATTTTTGCTGCTGTTCATTTTTCATGTTTACAGGATACGGGGTCTGATCTAAAGTACACAAACATAGATGGAAATTTCCCCTTTGACACGAGTGGACCTTGGCATAGGTCCGTGTTTGGTTTCCTTCACTCCAGGACCATAAACAGTCTTACAGACTACATAAATATTGGTCCTACAAAAGAGAAAACTGAGGCAACACACTGTGACTTGCAAAATACGTAGCAAGTATGTAAGCACAGAAGGAGGACTGAGTTTTATCAATAAAATGGTTAGGTCCTCCCCAGGTAGAGAGCATACTAGGGGGGAAGGTTGCCACTATGATTTTCGGACAGAACTGAAGACAAAAGATAGCTGGTCTTTTATTGTTTGGCATGTTCTCACTACTAAGGCTTCTTGCTGTGCTTCCTCTAGTTCCTCTCGTGTTCTTGTTACCATTCACCTGTTCGGCCTCTTTCTGCTGCCCGTTGACATGACTCTGCCTCCCCACTTATGGACTTTCTCACGGTAGTTCCACACTATCTTTTCTTTCACCATGTTTTTTCTTCATTATAAATAGGTAAATAAGTACATAAATAGTTTGTATATGTTAACAGTTGTGTGCATATCATGGCTATGACCACTTTGATAAAACTTCTGAGTGTAGTTTTATAGTTTTATTACATGGTGATATTTTGCATCTTTTTTTTGTGTGTGTGGGGGTGTATTTTGTTAGAATTGTGGCTGAGACAGAAATGAAACAGGAAACTTTAAATTTAAACTTTTTTGTTTGTTCACAACCTATAGCCTTTATATTTGAGGATATTCAAAATACAAAAGTGGATTCAAAAGACCAGCAAAGCAGTGGAAGATGCAGAGAAGGGAGGGGGGCAAAAGGGGTCAAAGTACAATTTTTTTTATTCTTCATTTAACTATTGACAGTATCAAGGAGCTTTTATTTGGAGAAGGTGATAAGAAGAGTTCAGGCAGCTAGCAGGAGTCACACTTCAAAATGTCTGCTCGTTTGCACTTCCTTTCTTCAGAAGATTAAATTTGGTTATTCCCACTTTCACAGTCCTTGAAAAATGTACCCTCCATATAATGCACAGAAATGTTTTCTTATTGTAAGGATTTTTTTTTTCTCCAAATACTTTTCTCTTATTGTAATGCATTTAGATTAGTGCAAAAGAAAACCGGTAGTCAGTAATTTCTTTCTGACTCTTCAATAGTTGTATTAATACTTACAGCATTACAAAGAAAGGTCTCAGTTCACACTCGGTTTGACCTGTGAAAAAGCTCCAGGGTATTTTTGTGAAGAGTGTGTGTGAATATTTCCCTGTAAACCTGTGAGGCTCATACAGTGATAGTGTAATGTGGCATTAATATAGAATCATAGAATCATAGAATTGTTGAGGTTGGAAGGGACCTTTAAGATCATCGAGTCCAACCTTTAGCCTACCCTGACAAGAGCCACTTCTAAACCATGTCCCTCAGTGCCCCATCTACCCTTTTTTTAAACACCTCCAGAGATGGTGAATCCACCACCTCCCTGGGCAGCCTGTTCCAATGTTTAATAACCCTTTCAGTGAAAAAATGTCTCCTAATATCTAATCTAAACCTCCCCTGACGTAACTTGAACCCGTTTCCCCTCGTCCTATCACTTGTCACCAGGGAGAAGAGGTCAGCCCCCATCTCTCTACAACCTCCTTTCAGGTAGTTGCAGAGGGTGATGAGGTCTCCCCTCATCCTCCTCTTCTCCAGGCTAAACAACCCCAGCTCCCTCAGTCGTTCCTCATAAGGTTTGTCCTCCAGGCCCCTCACCAGCTTTGTAGCCCTTCTCTGGACACGCTCCAACACCTCAATGTCCCTCTTGTAGCGAGGGGCCCAAAACTGAACGCAGTACTCGAGGTGGGGCCTCACCAGTGCCGAGTACAGGGAGATGATCACTTCCCTAGTCCGGCTCACCACACTATTCCTGATACAGGCTAGGATGCTGTTGGCCTTCTTGGCCACCTGGGCACACTGCTGGCTCATATTCAGCCGGCTGTCAACCAACACTCCCAAGTCCTTTTCTGTCGAGCTGCTTTCAAGCCACTCTGCCCCAATCCTGTAGCGCTGCATGGGGTTGTTGTGACCCAAGTGCAGGACCCGGCACTTGGCCTTGTTGAACCTCATACCATTGGTCTCAGCCCATCGGTCCAGCCTGTCCAGATCCCTCTGCAGAGCCAACCTACCCTCAAGCAGATCAACACGCCCGCCCAGCTTAGTGTCATCTGCGAACTTACTGAGGGTGCATTCAATCCCTTCATCCAGATCATTGATAAAGATATTAAAGAGAACCGGCCCCAGCACCGAACCCTGGGGGACACCACTTGTGACTGGACACCAACTGGATTTAACTCCAATATATCTAATTAGTTTTAAATACTAGGTCAGATAAATCAGTACTTGAGTGTCTGATTGTTTATAAACAATGGGGTTTTTTCATGGTTTTTGTGTAAAGGATCTTAATAGTATCTATAAGTGGAGATTTTTGAGATGGTTATTTTGAATCAAAACAATACTTTTTCATTGTTGCACACTTTTGCAACTCTGGATAAGCCTGTAAGAAAGAGGACTTAATGAAGGCAGGTGCCACTGTAGTATTTCTAGATTCTCTGAGTAGGAATAAGAAATTCTGCAAGTACAAAAGAAAACTACTGTGATAAATTTCCAGAACAATTTTTTTGGTTGTTCAGACCAGCATCTGAATTTTTGGAGTACTTTTCAAACCAAAGACTTTCTCAGAATCCTTTTTTTAAAGAGTTACGCAGATCGCCATGGTCATTTACTTGCATGTCTGGTATTTATCCCTATTCTTTGGTCTGTTCTTTTGTCTTTTAGATTATGAATTTTGCAGTGACTCTGTCATTGCCTGTGTTCATACATAATATAAATATTCAAGAACAATAACCATCACAGTTAAATTAAAGGCGAAGTGGTTGTGGCTGTTGAATATGGCAGTGGCTGTCGTATTGAAACTTACGGGCCTCCAGAAGGCCTGACTCTTGTTGTTAGGGTTGCTTCAATATTTCTAGAGAGGAGCTTTCAAAAACCAGAGAGAAACCCTGATCATTCATTGACTGCACCTGGATATTCCACTGCCACCTGCACACCATCTGCCCTCGGCACTGGTGTGCTCCGGCGCTAGCTCAGTGGTCCGGCAGGCAGCTGGCTGCGAGGGTGATGGTTAAATTGGGTGGTCGTCCGTTACTCTTAGGGAACAGATTTGAATAAAAAGAGCAATTCCAAGATCCTGAATTATACATAGTGAAAATTTTGCTTGATTAAATTTTTTCTTATATTTCCTTTTCAAGGAAGGAATCAGACCTTCTATTTGTAGGACAGATTGGGAACTTAATGACAATTGGGGTTTCTGGACATTACTGTCTAAAAATACTGACTGTATACAGTGTCCGTCAGAGTAACTATGAACCCCTATAGGTTACCTTATCTATTTTGGTGACAAGGTAATGGAGGACCTTTTTTGCCCCATTCTTGGGGGTTCATTGAGAAACCTAGCGTCTCTCCGCCAGGAAATGAGATACAGGTCTTCAGTAAGAACCTTTTTCAATACCTCCTACATTTATTTAATGCAAGTCTACTTTTTATCTTATGAGCGCCAAATTCCACCTGCATAATGTAATATAATTAGTAAGTATCTGACATAATCAGGATCTGTACGAGTTTGCTCAAAACACAAGAAACTTGTTTCTGGAATTTAACTTTCCTCTGGTCAGTGTCTGCTTTATTCAGATTTGGTAAAATAAAGTACTTAAAAAAATCATTTTACTGATGCTCTTTTACAAGTGCGACTTATGTTAATATATTTAATCTATATATCAAAATAGATATCAATATGTTTAATGTGTGGGCTTTTAAGATTGTGCATAAACAAAGACTAAATAAGCAGAATATAGTTAGTGTGCATTTTACTGTCAGTTTTAATCTTCTTCGAGGCATACAGCTGTCTTCTGCCACAAATGACATATTTCCTCTTTTCCTAGCTCACTGCTGAGGGGTGATTGCCTCTGCTCAGATTCTATTTTTATTTGACCTGAAGCCAATTGCGTACATTCACTTAGACAAAACTGGACCTGGCATGACTTCTGTTCTTTATAGCTGCCCTGCTGTAATGATTGATATTTGCCAGTGACTGTCATACTGAAAATTAAGTCCTCTTTCTTGCTTCATTTTATATTGGTTTCTCAAATTGAGTGTTGGATTGCAAACTAGACATTTTTACAATTTGAAAATGAAAGCAAATTAATGCGAGAGCCAGCCTTGCAGTTTAGGAGAAATCTCAGTTTGTTCTTTAGAGATGTACTCATTCTTAGAGAAAGTTCAATGTCTTTGATATAACCGCTGTAAAATATGTAGGTCTTTCTGTGATTTTCCCACTCTAAGTTTTGGGTTTCAAAAATAGAACAGCAGATGAAAGCCTATCAGCCAAACCAGCACAGCCCAACTTCATATTTTTAAATCTGATGATAAGGAGTTAGCTCAGGAAGCCTTGCTTGTCCAGCACTTGCCATGTCCCTTGAGCAGTACAAATGCTAATTAATGTTCACAGAGCTAAAACCCTTTAGCTTAATGGAGAGAATTCTTTTTATTTTTGTCTTATTTCTACTCTTCCAAAAAGACCAAGGTTTTCTTTGACATTAAAATAAATGTAGGCCAAAACCCAGCTGAGATGATGAGGAGACTGATTTAGCTGAGCACACAGACTCAAATGGTGTAGTCAGTGTAGCGTTAGGTAATAGTTCGGATTGTGCTCCAAGTTGAGATGCTCCTTCAGACAAGCCCTAAGAGAAAGATGTCAGCACAGGAAGCTTACTGGGGCAGAGACTAATGTGAGTGAAATTAAGTGAAAGGAAAATGTAAGCTGTCAAGCCTCCTAGCTTGAGCTGTAATATACTGTAAAATAAATTTGCAAAAGAAATGGCAGAAATAATGTTTTAGCCAGAAAATGTAAGACTGCATAAATAGCTTGTTAAGTGATGGTCTTTGCAGTATATGTGTCTTAATAGTATAAATACTCTGAACAGTGCTCCTGCATGGGCTGCACGTGTCTGTCAATGATTGTTGCATCCAAGTTCGTAATGTTGTCGTCTTCCACGTCAAAGCTGTGTTCAGTCTGTGTCCCACCCAGGAGAGCGGCTCTTAGCAGCCATTCTAACACTGCGCCACGTCTGCTCTTTATAACTGGTATTTTCATCAGTTGCAGCATTACTGTCCTATCATAGAATCGTTCATTAGCTTTAAATTACATTTATTATAAAAGAAACTATATAAATGAATTTTGTCTTGTCCTTTCCCTTTCCAATGGATGCTTTCTGATCATTATGTGTGAGAAATAAATCAACGTCTATGGGAAGTGGCTTTTGGGAAGCAAGATTTGATATAGTGGTTTTGAGTTTTTGTTAACGATGGCTGAATTGTAATTATAGTTCAGAGTGTTTCCCATTAAAATTGTTAGCAACAGAATCACCAAACATGCTTTCAAATTACTGTACGTTTTGGCTGAAAATTGTTGACTTCACATATTTGTTATTTTTGCTTATCACCAAACAACGTGTATATGCTATCAAAAGTAAAATTTCGGCATTTTAAGAACTTGTATAGACATTTCTGAATGTGGACCCGTGCTTATGCAGATATGATAATCATTAACTTTTTCAGTACGTCTTAATTTTAGGTGAAATCATAATGTAAATTAATGTACTAAAATATTTTTATGTTCTGTAAATAATTTCAGATTTAGAAATGTAACATACCAAAAAAATGTATTTAATAATTGTTATAAACGTTTATGTTATAAGTCTGTTCATTGCGGCATGCACACTAAAACCTCCTCTGCTTTACAAATGGCAGGCCTACTTCTCTTGCCCCTCTCTCACCACCATCTCAAACCTTATTATAATAGGAGGAATCTGAAATCTGTGTCGAAAAATAAGAAACATAACTGCGCTTGATGTGCCATTTGTATATTATTGTTTTAAAGAACAACTGATTGTAGTATACATAGCACAGAATGTATTTTTAAAGGAGATATTCTTTGCACATTTTATGTTTGGAGCAATAAGAAAAGTGGTTTTTTCAAGCTCCTGAACAACCTTTCTCTTTTTTATAAAATATATAAAGTATGTTAGGGAAGAAAGTATTTTACATTTATAGGCTGTCTGATTACAAAACATTTATTTTCTTCAGTCCTAGGCCACCAATTCCTCTATCTCTCCTTCTATCAGAAGAAGAAGCAAGCATAATAATTCAGTCCTTCTGGAGAGGTTATCGGGTAAGAGTAATCTATAATTATTTTGCTTGATGTTGAAAGCCGTAGGACTGTGAAGGCCCCAGGGAAAATCCTTACATAAATTTTAAGTAGGAGATACTATAAATAGCTGCTGAGACCCCCATGGTTCATTGGCTTTGGATGTTGCTTTGCCTTATGCCTAGTGACTACAATTATTTCACAGGCATTTACACTGATGTAATCTCAACTGTTTTCCTCAATAACAGAAAATCTGCAGAAATGCAATTTTCAAAAGTACAGTTAACACTGAAGAATTTTAATTTTTTTTAGTTGATCTTTGCCTAGTTGCTAAAGGTTGAAGTATTATTTTGCTTCATGCAGGGATATGTGAGTGAGTGTGGAGAGGCACAAGGAGCATCGATGAGGTCTATTACAAAATAAAAGCATACAGAAACAAAGAAAAAATTGAGACCGAGGTTGAGACAGGAGATGGAGGAGAGGCACGAAGGCTGTTATTCAAGGAACGGGAAAGTAAAATGGCAAGCAGATGTTGCAAGCCATACTAGTAATACAACACTAACTCAATCTCTAATTTAAGGGGGAAAAGCAAGGGGCATAAAATAAATACAAAAAAAATTGTCTGATACTGTTATTTTGGAGGGTAACAGCCATGCTAAGCCTATGGTATGAAATAAATTATTTCGAAAATCCTGAACAGATTCTGTCAAGGATTTGTTTGAAAGGCTCTAACACCTTCATGCCTTGGAAAAAAAGGGACTTGAAATTCAGGTGACTTTGGTGAGAAAGAAATGTCTTTGACTGGCTTTATCAAAATTTAAGCTTGTAAATAGCCTCCAGATCTAACAGTAATTTCATTGTGATGGACAGTGAGACATCTCTGTCTGTACATCAGGTAATGTTTAAATAACAATCAGTATAAAATCCTCTCTTCTTTACCACTTTAACAAACACGAATATATGTGTGCCTACTATAATGTGCCGTGCAGCCGAAGATTATGAAATGCCTTGAAATGATCTTCTTGGCTTGTAGATTTTTGTGATGCTTTCTGCTTGTTCGTTTTCACTTTTCTTTTTTTAAACAGAGATGGCATTGACACTAACATTAATTAGCGCTGACAATATCACTGCAGGCATCCTTACAGTGGAGTATTGCAAAGGCAACTGTTATCGAATAACAGTTTGCTGAACAGTGCAAGATTGCTCAGATACCTTGTGCTTCTACCAAAACTTCTGAAGGGCACTATCCTTCCTTGCCATGTGTATTAACTTTTAAAATTTTCCTAGTAGTATTTAGCATTCTAGACCAGTTCCCAGAAATGAGAGAGAAACTGTAGCTATAAAAAGTGGGAGACATCAAAAATAATTCAGGCTATAAAATTAGCTGTTACTTGTTTTACCTTATTGGAGTTGAAAGAACTTGGGGTTTAAAAAATTAAAATTAAAATCAGAATATAAAATAAAAATCATTAGTTACAAGTTACCCTGTAGGGCAGTGTGTTATCCTCGGGCTTGTATATTAAGAGAACACTAAGCATAAATGGGATTTCATCACATTAATGATAAAGTATATTATGAAAATTTACCAGCGTTCAGATTATTTGCTTTTAAAATAAATAGATCCATTAGCTAACACTTATTTATTGTGATAATAACTGAACGCTTACAAATAATGCCCTTTTGCATTCTAAGGATATTATTGTGTCAATATTTTAAACTCTTTTCTGATATTTTTCATTAAAACTTGCTTTACAATTCACAGAATTTGGAAATTTTAAACACTACTATTGAAATAAAAATTTAGACATAGTGATAACATTGAATAATCAAACACAAGGACACAAACATATTTTACATGGCACTGTGGTAAAGGAACAGTGTACCTCATCATTGGTTTTCTCAAGATACACTTTAAAGGACATAAAATCACATGCCAGGGGTACTTGTTTGAAAGATGGATGGAGAAGGATTCTGGACACACTTGTTGGACTTCAGGAAAAGTAAAAGGCTCGGAAATGTGGGCAGAATAGTTTTGTCTTTAACAACGCTATCCAAAATGTGAACCTTGTAAGTTTTTTATTCTCAGACAATGTCAGATAAAGTGTAAGAAACCACAGCATTTTTCTCAGACACATCTTCTATGGCCTCAGACCATTTTGTGATATTTTGTTACCCGTATTGATGTAGGCAGTGGAGTTTACCTGGTATATAACTGACTGAGCATCCTTTCTTCTCACCGTATGTCACTTGTTTCTTTCCTACCTGTCCCAGTGTGCCAGTCTCAAAACCACAGGGCAATCAGCAAAAAAATCAATCAAGCAGTAAAGATTTTTCTATGTAAAGGGGGGAAAAAAAAAAGCAAAGGTACAGAATATCGAGAACTTTTTGATAATAGAGCATAATCAAAGCAGTACATTCATCCTTATCTGAAGCAAATTTCAGGAAAATACTTGTTTTGGTAGTAATAATTAATGGCTGTCATCAACAAACTCTCAAAGTCTTTGCTACAGTCTTTCATACAAAGAAATTGATGAGTACCCTGAAAATTATTTCAAGTTTAATTGAGAATTAAATTCCAGAGCAAACAGCAGTGGAAGCTACAACTGCTGAGTACTCTAAGGAGATCAGAAAGGAAGATGTCATCTTGAGGGGTCTCTCTGAGGGCAAGAGGAGCACCCAAATAAGGCTTGAGACAGCTCTGTCATCAGGATTCTTTCTCTTCACTTCTCACCATCCTCTTCTATTGAGGTTTCATTCATCTGTCATGGGCCAAGGCAGTATTCAGTATCTGATGAAAGCCCTTGATTGGTAGGTATCAAATTTTCCAGGCACTTTTCCAATAAAATAATATATATTTCTTCACCCCTATACTGTAGAATCTGTGCTTAGTGCCATTTGTTGTCTGGGGTCTTTTTAATCTTTACAATTTACATAACTATTGTAGTCTGAAGGGATTTTTCATTGATACAATGACCTCTGATGTCTCTGGTCAAAGCTTAATATTATCCTTCCGCTGTTGTGCAACATGTTCTCACCTAGCTTTGAAAGCAGTTTATTTTGACTAAATCTTGTAATATCATGGAATTAAATTGGACAGCATTATGTAAATATTCAGTGCTATTTTATACATAAATATTGTTTGAGCAGAAGTTAAATCAGAATTGAAGCAGGCTTACCTTTATCTCTTACAAAGTGTTGTTCTGTGTTTGCTATCACAGTTTATATTCCTTTTCAGCAAGTTGTGGCTAGTAGCAAAGGCTCAAACCCAGAAGGTCACACAAATATTCACTGTTCTTTGTAGTGAGTGCAGATTCAATCAATCCAAGTGACTTGGGTAGGAGTCAACTCCCACCTCAAAGTTAAGACTCCTTCCGTGCTTCGTGCATTGCTAGTCTGCAGGAGATCCACAGCAGTTATTTGGACAAGACTTTGACCCTTTGATTATTTGCCTGGAGATATTGCTGATGAGTCATGGCTTTTTAATCATGGTGGAACTGCATTCCAATTACAAAATACAGACTACTTTGTAAGAAGTTATCACAACTATGCTAAATTATCATCTATTAAGCATATTTGGAATACGTTGATAGTATTTTCTGAAGTTCCTGTTACTGCAGGTGATGTATCTGTGTTCCTTTCTCTTTTCTTTCACTTTTCTAAAAAAACACTTTGTTCTGGGAGCTCATGTTCACTGCTTGGATTTAATGTTGGACTTTGGAGTATTTGAGTGTGTCTGACCATGCCTTTATCTCAGAGCCCTGAATTTTGCTATGTATTTCACTGTTATGTTTACCTAGGGAGAGTATACAGAATCTACTACACTTGCCTTTTATCTTTTAGCTGTTAAGAGTTATTGTCTTCGTTTTCAGTATACAGAGATCACTGTGTCCCTGTCATGGGCCAAAATACAGGTCGTACCTTGCTGCAGTTATAAATGGACACTTCATCATTTTCAAAAATTTTATAGTTAGAAATAGAGGTAGTAATTTCTCTATCTTCCTGCCTCTTTTCTGCTTCTGTCATTTATGGGTCCCATAAACATTCCCTTAACCCTTTCTTGTGCAGATAAACTGACTTCATGTTATAGAGAATTATGGATTCTATAAAAGCATGCATGACAGTATAAAAGAAAAAACGTCTCTTGCAAGTCTAAAGAAACTATCCCATGTTTGGGATTATACTATATTTTTTGAAATAGTATTTGATTAATAGGAAATGGTTTTGATTATTTTAATTTTTTTTGTATATCTGAAAAGATTACTTGTAACAGTAACTTTTTGTTTTTCATTTTAAAAATTTCATATCAACCTTGTAAGAACTTCATATAAATTTTATAGGAGATATTACAGAACTATATTAGTATAATGGCATATTATTAGACGTCTGAGAAGTATCTGATGTCAAGTCACTGAGTAAAAGTCTTGCCTGTCTTTATTGATCATGTAACCTTGTACTGTATTTCCGCTCTGCAAGTGCACTGTCTGAAATATAGCAAGTTACCTTCTCCTGAGTGGATTGAGAAGTGCTGTGGGAGTTCAACTCCTGTCTATTGCATTCTTAGCTGAACCCCAAAGGAGAAATTCTGTGTGGAAAGAATGCTTTTGATAAATAATTTATATTGTTTTCTTTAAGTAAGTTGCTTGGTTTTTTTTTTAACCAGTGGAAAACTAAGTCCGGCTCTTTTGCTCTGTATGTATCTCAGGGAACTGGGAGAAAACCAGAGTGTAATGGATTAGAGTAATAGAGTTCAAATCACAGAGCAAACTCATTACCATATCATGTAAGAATGAAATAAATATAAGAAATTTTCTAGAAGACTAAATAGTCGGCTTCCTGAAAGAAAAAATGTGACAGTAGAAACCAAGCTTATTGCTGCTTGTTTCTACCATGTTATTCAACTTCAGCCTGAATTACTAGGACTTTAAGTCCTAAAGCATAATGACATTTTATATATGTAATATTTAGAAAAAAACAGAAAGTGCATTTTTAATAATTCTATTATTGTTTGAAAATGACTCTAAGAGAATAATCACTTACCAATGTCTAAATGAATACTAGTGTGTCCCCTTCCCACTATTGTCATAACAGTATCTATTTTGGATTTTTGCTCTAGCACTGGTAGTAATTGTGTGAATGCCAAGGTAGACAACTGGCAACACATTGCTAATTAATCAAATCCTGCTTAGAACAAGTTTAAGTAGCAGAATGGTAAAAGCTGTTGATGCAAATCTAGCTCTTTCTTATATTAGTAGGATCCACACCAGTGCAAAAGCAATAACAGAATAATTCAACTTAAATATTAAATGGAGTCAAGGCTTGTGACTATTGTCATTTTATGAGGAAGCAGAATTATGCCTTTCATAGGGGTGATTGACTGACAAAGAATAGATATCATGTAATGCATTCGAATTACTTTAAATAACAGATTAATGGCTCTCCTGTTTGTGAAAATTGTGTGGCTGGGATTGTCAGTAAGCCTATTTGCAGCTGGTAGCAGGTGTGAATCAGTTTGCTGGAATAAATTTCCTGCTGTATGACCCTTCATGCTCCTCTTCTGCTCTCTTATGTTGGTCAATGGCCTGGCTTTATAGTGTTGTGGTTTTCTAAAGGCACTAATACCCTTCAGCGTAATGCTTTAAATTTTAATTAACTCGAAGAATAAGCGTCTCACTGCAGTCACATCCTCAGGAGTCCTTGGTAATCAAAATGATCCCCTAATTGGCATATTTATGTTTTCAATGGGGTTTGTCGATTATGTGGGTTTTATTTCTGTATAAGTTGAAAACTGTAAGCCTCTGGGATTGTGCTTTTATATCAGGCCCTGCAAAAAGGATGGATGTCACGTATTTGCGCAGCCACAGCCCTGTGAAAAAAAATGGTCTCATCGTCTTGGGTAACATGGACGAATATAATCTTACTTGCATTTTCTGTTTTCCCTTTCCCAGGTCCGCTGCGATAGTGAAATACAAGAGCTACGTCAGTGGCAAAAGCAGTTGAGAGAGGACAAAAACATTTTTAAAAGAGTGGAAGAATTCTGGAATAAGCAGGAAGCCAAAGGTGGGTGAATTAAATTGCATATTTTAATGATTTTTCTTTTTACAGTAAGTGTTTAATTTTTGTATTTCAACTTGTATTAAGAAATAGGGCACACAGTAAGACATGAATCACGAGTGAGAAGAGAAGGCAATGCCTGTTGGAAATGCCTGGCTGTTTCTTTACAGTCACTACTTGCTCTAAGTCTGTAGAGCTGAAAGTGGCAATTAAAAATGACAATGACAGTGTGCTGGCACAATATTTCTTAGCGCAGGATCAGACCTCTACCAGCTACGCAACATGTAAATACTGATTTTTACCAGCCGGGTTGTTGTACAGTTTTTCTGAACTGTGGGATTTCTATCTGGTAAATGTTCTACTGGCATTTTCCTGTAGTTATTTATAGCAGAAGTTGGCCTGTACAGTTCTAAAAAAAGAAAACAAACCCAAACAACCCAACATAATTGCCAAGGGAAATGAGGCCGGATTGCTTTAAGAACCGACACTGTAATATGTTTACTTTTTGCCCTGATTGTGGACAAGGCTTTACTGACAGAGCCAAAGTTACCATTCACGCACTCTGGCACAGTGGTGTGATTATGATGATGCGCCCAGCCTCTTTGTCTACTAATGCAGGAGGATTCGCGAGCTCCTCAACCAGTCAACATTTTGTCAGTCTCCAGGGGCTGGACTTAAATGTGATACACAGGGATGTGAACTGCACGCCAGTGTAGTGAGAAGAGGTTGTTCAGCTATGTTTTTCGTGTGTTGGAGAGGGAAAATTCAAACTGGGAGCTGCCAAGAGGGTTGGTCTTGCTCTGCAGCTCTTGCATCAATTTTCGTGATTGTGTAACTGCACCATGGGTTGGGATCGGTGAGGGGTTTTGATATGGGGCAGGTTGGTCTTCCACAACATTGTTGCCACACAATTGCTGTATCTAACAGAAAGCAGAAAGTGAACTGGGGAGACAGAGGGATAATGACTTTCAGCAGCCCACAAGCTGGTTAAATTAGGCGGAATATGAGATGATATTCTCATACCTGGTTACTGTTCATGGCTAAGGAAGTGCCAGTCTCCAGGTGATGTGTGGCAGGAGTTAAAAGCCAGGGGCAAGTCATGGCTTAGACCTGTTCAGCTCAGTACACAAAAGCACATCTGTCAATGCCCTTATTCTGAGCCTGGTTTTCATGGGACTTCACTGTAAAAGGAAAGACCTACGTTTGAATCCCCGCAGGGTGAGGGAGTTTAGAATCAGGTTTCTGTGAAAGGTTTTAAAACGCTGAGTCCTGGTCAGTTAGATACCTGCTATCCAGGAAAAATCTACAACTCTGGATTTCAAGTGACAGAAAATTGCTGATGTGCAATCTGGAATTCGGCAGCTTCATTATAATGGGAGGCCTCTGTTCTCTGCGTTGCCTAATGACCAGGGCAGCTTTTCACTCAGCATTGAATGTCTGTGGCTCACCATTTGGAGCTCGTTGTCGTTGCTGCCTCTATAGACCATGCCATTGTTTCATTGGATCACCTTCAGGTGCCCAATTTCTACGTATTTGAAGTCTAAGCTGAGACATTGAATATGTCCTGCTGGCTCTTCACTCAAATGTTTTTTTTTCCTTATTCTCTATGCAGCTTGACTGTTCTTTTTAATTAAATGGAATTATTGTACTCATATGAAATAGAGTATTCTGGAATCAAGTGTGTGACATCCTCACAGTACGCTTTATTTTAGAAACTACAGTAAGACTGTCCATACATAAATGGTAATTAGTAACATCGCTGCTGTAGCAATCGGAGCTTGTTGTGAGTAGAGCTTGCAATTCTTCAGTAACTCCTAGTCATCAAATCTTTTGTGGCTATTGTTAATTTCAATACTGTCCTAATTTTTAATAGATTATACAACTGAAACTTCCCTATGAAGTATTTTAATTATAAAATAGTCCATGCTCTGTAAATGCCAAAGGAATTAACAGCAGTCAGGTCATTAACCTGATGCACTGCAATTATTTTTTCACTTTTTATTGTGCATCCATTCTATCTATCATTAGTTACAAGTAGATCAGGCTGAAAATGTGTGAGCTGGATTGAAGCTCCTGCAGGGTACCTTCAGTTGTATCATGCTATTTAATAAAATGTGTCCAGCAATATCTGCTTGTATTTTAATATTGTAAGATTTATACTATATGTGTTACACCCTGAGTTCATTAGAAAATATCCACTGGAGAAATCTACTTTTCCAATTCCAATTGTAGAATTAGTTGGTGTTTTGCGTGCACTTCAAAATGCTTCATGTTCTTCCAGTGTTTCTTCCCAGTGTTAAGAGTCCTTATCATAAGGAGGAGTCTGCATCGATACTGGTACTGATATCAATACAGATAGCAATAGACTTCGCTGAGTAGATATTTAGATACATTAAGAGGCAGGCTTATCATTAGCAAAGACAGTAGTGAATGGCAACCTCAAAAGTGGTTCTGCCTGCCTACACCAACAGCAGGACCGCAATGAAAGCTGCCCCTGCAGGTTGTATTTCAGCTGTGAAGCCTTAAGTGTGAATTCAGTCTGCAGAAGTCTCAGGGTAGAATTTTTTAAATCATAAAGACAGTTAAGTATCAGCTGATATCAAAGCTGTCATGAAAGAGTAATTTTTCGAAAGGCATTTTTTTCAAAACCTTCCTTTATGTATCATAGCCGCCTCAGTTGCCTTGCTGTTACGGTATTCTATATTACAAGGTGTTATGAGCTGACACACGTTTCTGTGTCTGCACTGTTACACGTGCAGGACCTTTTGATCGCTGCTTCACTTCATTAAGAAATGTTCATAACAAGAAGAATTTTCTTCAGTGCAGTATACGTTTTAGTACAAATACTGAAACCAGAAGACGCTCACGATTTTTTTTTGTGATAGCGGTTTGTTACAAGGGCTCCATAGATTTTCCAAACATTTATTCATATTTGTGCTGCAATTCACGAAAGGTCAGGTTTTATTTACCAACCCATGCAATCCCCTAAGGGATATTTTATAGCTGGAAAGAATTCATTCTGAGGAGCAAAATCATACATCACAACAGGGACAAACTGCATTTATATGTGTGTATATATAGGGGGTGTTTGTATGCATAAGTGAAGTATAATTCTTGGCTTTAGCAGCTTAGAGCTAAAAGATTAAACAAAACAGTAACTAGTAACAGTATACAAAAATTATAAGAAATAAAGTCCATGCGAAATAGGTTGTCTTCCAGACGACCTGACTGAAATGTAAAGAAAACTTTAGCTGAGCAGCCAAGGTTTCATAGCCTATTTACTATGGTTTATTAAGAGTTTACTTTGGGGAAAAAATGGGCATTTTTTTTTTAAAGAAGACATAAATAGATCTGGTATTAAAGATCTGAATCCAGTGGCTTCAAATTTACTATGATAAAATTCATCTCATTGTAAATTTAAAAAATAAAAGACAAATTCTCCTCTTTGTATGTTTAATTCTGTCAGTGTTAATTGTTGAAAAATAGCATTCCTGTAGGTGATGACAGAATTTGACCTAGCAGGCTTGCTAATTCATTTTAAACGATTGCAGTTTAACGTTTGTGTTTTGGACTCTGTTTTCAATTTGTTAGTATTTACATCATCTCATCAAGGCATGTTTTTTCACACGTTCCATTGCCTACAATACCAGTAAGAGTTACAAATGGATACGTTTCCACTTATTTCTAAGTAAACCTATATGTTTACAACATACCACTGTGAAAAAGGATGTATATGATATTAGATGATTATACAATCATAGTTTACAGTCTTCATGCACGTAAAATCTTAACGGTGAAAATTACAAGTGCATTTTCAGAAGACAAGATGAAACCAGTTTCAAAATGTTGCAACTAAGACAAGTAGGGGCTAAGGGTGGAGTGGACTGTGTCATTTGGCAGTTGAATTGATTAAAAAAATGCCTGTGTCTGAAGAAATTCAATCTTTCTATAAACTATATTTACGTTGTTTTGGAGAGTAATGTAATGATAAGATTTCCTTTGCCGCCTTTGCCAATTGTTTCAAAAGGAAAAACAAATTTCCTTTTAATCACTTTTAATCACAGGAGCTTTCCTGTCATCAAATCAATTATTTTAGGACTCTAGGACACACAGCTGTTTCACCACTTCAAAGAAAACTGTAAAATTCCCCCTTTTCAATTTTTTTTCTTAAACCAGTGCAAGTTCGTATTGCTTATATCACATTAGCTTTCAAGATTATCGCGTTGTTTCTGTAATTCCTTAACTGAGCCCTGCTAAGTTAATTTAAGAGTATCCATACATAAAATAGCCTTGGGCCCCAGACAGATGGCTATTTGGAAACAGCTGTACTAGTTTGAGGAGTTACTGTCCAGGGGTTTTCATTATCAATCTCAGCTGTGATGCCATAATTAATTTTGGTAGTGCTCCAGCTGCTCTTATTTCTGCTGTTATTATTCTGCTGTTTATTAATGTCGTTAAGCTCGATTTCACTGTAAAGTCAGGAAGGTTAGTTTAAACTGCTTTTACCAGTGTTTCAATCTAACCCAGCTGACGTTGTGCTGAAGTGGATTGTAAGCATCATGTAATAATGAATAGCATAATGCAACTACTGCTTAACCTGGTCTTTCTGTGCGTTTGGTTTAACTGAGTTAATTCATTCAGTTAATTCAATTAATCCCCTTTAATTAAACCACTGAGCACTTCGCATCAAGCAGGACAAAGCATTTATTGTTACTAAGAACTCTGCTGTCACAAATAAAGCATTAAGATTCTTGATCAAAAGAAAAAGAAGAAAAACATTTTTAAATAGATACAGCCATTTATTACAAAGTTAACTACATTAAGAATAACAATGAAGTATCTCTTAAATTTGTGTATGACTAACCCTGTTTATTAGATGCTGTAAACAGTGTTGAATCTAACTGTAGGGGATGAATGGTGAGCTGCCAAATAGCTTTTAGAAAATGCTGACTCGAGCAGTAATGTGATTCTACTGACACTACTAGAAAGATCAACATACCTTCCATGAAAATATCAGCCAAAGACTCAGATAATGTGAGCTAACAGTCAGATTCTGCTCTGTTGCGGCTTTCAGCACAACACTATGTATACCTTATTTCATGGGTATGTTTCAGGCAAAGATGTATAATTTCATGAAAGTATGTTTGTATAATCTTGACCACTGCAATATTTAAAAAAGGATACTAAGAGGAAGTTAGAAATGTAAACCAATTGCAATCAAAAAATCCAAAGGCATTCTTAATTTATTTTTCTAGTTTCAGAAAGTGTGTTAAAACATGTTTGTTATTATTGAAACAAGTAGTGAAGTTTTAGATTTCATTAGAACGTAACCAGAACAAAACACTTCGAGGTGGTTTTTTTTGTTTTTTTTTTCAAGTAGGGACCAAAAGTATGATTTCTGTGGGGCAGCTGAGGTGATCCAACAACTTCCCCATTAAAAAGGCAGTGCTGCCTTTCCTCAGCCAAGGTTTCTGCCATCCTTTCCTTTCCTTGGCTCGAGCAATCACGGCTTCGGCCTCATGGTGAGTTGGTTCAGCTGCCAGGGCTGACAAAGGACTGCCCTTCAGCTCTCTTCCGCTGCCCCTCGGGTTAGTTTTCGGCTGGATCAGCCCGATAAACTGCCTTGCCTGGTAATGACACAGTCCTTACATCCAATATAAGGGAAATGGTGCAACAGTAATAGAGGGAAGGAAAAGTGCCCATTTGTGATGGCTGCTTGCTTTTAGATCAGCTCATCTGTCCTGTGCCTGCTGTGTCATGTGAAACCACCCCCTGGGTGGGAGGTCTGCGGGGTTTGGTAGGGCAGGGTGTAATGTAGCCTCAGGTAAACCAGGCGTTCTCCCCCTGCTTCACAGCACATTTACAGCGTCTCTTTTTTCCCCTTTGTTTATAATTCTTTATTCTTCTTTCACTATGTCTTTTATACTATTTATTACTAGTTTTGAAAAGTGTTCTGGGATAGACAGTGTGAAAACTTTGCATGAAAATTACTTTACAGTTTAATAGCATCCTGGAGAACTGTTGACTTCTTTAATGCATATGGCTGCTAAAGTTTCTTTTTGAGTGTAAAGAAAAAGGTGTGTTTCTTTCCACCTTTACCTAGGATCATAAAGCTGCAGCATTCTTAACTGACATTTTGTTTGCTGTACTGCTCCACATTACATTTCACAAAATGATCTATATTTAAGGTGTGATAGTCCTTACTCTTAATAGTTTCTACTTTCAGACTGAAAATGTAGAGAGAAGCATAGTGCTTAAGACTCAGTTTAGTGGCTCACAGCTTTAGACTTGCAGGGAGAAAGATAATTCTCCCCAGTATAGCACAGCTGATGGGATAAATTTGTTCCAGAATATTTTAGAGAACTTTTTAAAAAAATATTACCTTCTACAGAAAATATGGCTAATAAAAATGCAACCTCCATAGGATGTGAATAAATACCAGATGAGCTAGAGGTTTGAGGTTTTTCTTGTGAAGATGATGTCCTTTCTGATTTCATTATTCCAATTTGCTGAAATGACTTTAATGTAAATGCATTTAAATAGGTGATTTAATTATCTGCATGTTATTTAAGGTCACGTTTAGCGGGATGTGACACAGTGGCACACACACACATAGCAAGGCCTGCTTTTGCTTTCATGAGGCTGATGATTGTTTAGGAGAACTCCCGTTCCCAGCGTGCAATTACCATCAATTTCTTCAGTATCTGTCGCCATTTGAAACTGGACGTAATACGCTGCATCTTCTTGTTTTCTAGCTATCCCACGTAGCTCCAGTCGTGTTTTTGCTCTAATGTTTCCAAGAAGAAATACGCCTTTGCTTTTTGGTTAACAACCTGGTTAATTTGATTTGTGCCTCCATGCAGGGGACAAACCCCATCTGAGCAGTGCGTTATGCAGATGCAGTACTGATGAGACATCACTGGAAATGAAAATGTACCTGTCCTACAATGAAAGGGATTTGAAAATATTTGACCTTTTTAATGAAAATACTTACATCTTCATTCATCACTTATGTGAACAAAGCACTCCACTGAGACTGTCGGTTACAATGGTTATTGCGCTGCTGGTGTGCTGTTGGAAAGACAATTGGTTCTGTGCACACTGTCTAGTACTTTCAGCTATTTTATTTCCTAAGGGCTTTCTTTTCTTCTTCTTACCTGCATAAAATTTGTAAAATTTTATGTTTACAAAGCATTGTTCTTAGGGAAAACAGTAAAAGAAAAAAATATTCCTGGTTTTATGACTAAAACAATTGCGACCCTATTAGCAAGCAGTTCTTACAGATCAACCATAGCCTTGGCTTTGGAAAGTACTTCTGTAACACTGAATGTACAGAGTGTGTGGAAAATCTAGTTAAACTGACCTGAGACAGAAAGTAATCTTCACAGCAGGTGAGGGGGCTGATTTCCAGATACAGGCAGGAATATTCCTTTGCATTCCGTTCAATTTTCAAGCTGTATTTCTCCTTTGGCAGTAGAAGTTATTACTCACCTATACTGAGAGATCTCAAAAATACTTCCTTCATAGAAAGAATCTTTTCCCTTGGGAAGATGCAACCAGCAACATGCTGAGGAACTCAAAATGTAGGCGTTCTGTCAGTGGAAAATCCTTGAAAATATGAATGAGATTGCAGATAAAGGGGAGAACAGGCTGCATATTTTCGGAGCGCTAGAGCAGGAACAGACGCGTACTGTCAAGAAGCGAGGAAATGCAGTCAGTCACTCCTTACACAGCTGTGATGTGTCTTCACCTGAATTATGAGGAAGGATTTGAAAGCTAAATATGCTGACCAAGTTCAGTTGAACAGGGGGAGTCCAGTCTGCATGCTTTGGATGGATGGCTGTATGTAATCGTATCAAAGTAAATAATCATATCGCATCAAAGCAGAATGAATTGAGGAAGAGAAAAATGTTAAATTCAGTACCAGGAAAAAAATGGCTACACTGTGAAACTTCTTGGAATTCATTCCATAAACAAATAACATATGAGTATAGTCATGTGCTCTAATGGATCCTTATTAATGGGGCCATAAATGAAGTTACAATCACATGCATGTTTGCAGGACTGAGTAGTTTCCCAAGCAAAATACTGAAAATGGGATATATATAAATGGAACGTCTTACACTAGGCTTAAAAAAATATTTAAAATGTAGGTAATAATGCTGGATTAGGAAAGACATGGTCTGAATAGCTCATGGATTTCTTAAAGACTACACCTCTGTGGTTTACTTAGGAAAATTCAGCTCAGTAAACTGTAAGGAATTCATCAGTTTTATGTGAGAGTTTCTTTCTTTCTGTTTTTTTCCCCTCACTTTCACTGAAGGGGGTTGAAATGTAGTCGTGTGTTAGGAAGACTTTAAACAAAATAATTTCTTTCTAATTTCATCTGCTCTCCTATTACTGTAGCTGTAATTCTTTAACTAATCTCATTATGGAGCTCTTGTAAGTGGCTACCTCCCCATATTCCATGGTTTTACACTTTTAATATATGTTATATTATATGACATCTATATATACACATATATGTTAAGATCTGACATGCTGAAGGTATTTCCTCAAATTATTTTGTTTCAAACTGAGATGTATAAACAGGTTTGAAGTGGAAGGCTACTTGCTGTCAGTAGAACGCTGCAATTAAAATAGTTTGACTCTGCTTTTATTTTTTTTAAACGATACTGTATTTACAGGTAGTTGGTTGTTTCTTTCTGAAAACAAAAGTGCTGCAGAAGAAATGGTTTAAAATGGATTCATATATGTGAATGCTTTTGATTTAAAAGCACATGTATAAGGTTTCATTTACACAAAAGACCTTAAAATTTACTTTTTTTTCTAAAAAAAAAAAAGAAAATCCAAGAACAAAGCAGTGCCGATAGCTGAGTATGTGGTGGTTTTCATCAAGCCTAATTCAAGATGCTTGAGATGTTTCTGAAAGTTTAATCTTGGCACTAACAGCTGAGAATGTAGTGATAAAAGTCATAAGACTCATGATGCAGATTCCGCTTTATTGGTCCACGCCCCAGACTCAGACATCTTTGAAAAGTTACAAAGATTACAGTAACATTTAATTTCTGGAACTACGTTGGGAATGTTTGGGGGGGGGAAGGAAAGATGATAATTTAGATAGATAAGCTACAAAATACGTGATCTTCTGAACTGTGCGTAGACAGGCACAGCAGTCTATATGCTTGCACAAGTCTGAACGAATCCTCCAGCACCAAAGCTGTATTTTTACCCATCACTCTGCAGTTGTTAATAATGATTTGTAATGGGAAAAGACAATTGCAATTTGGTGGGGTTTTCTGCGGTTATATAAACGTAAATTTTTTTTTGTTTGTTTTTCTGTTTCAAAGGAGAGGAGAAATTCTTCATGGGTTTTGCAAGTAACAGTGAAAAAATTGGGAGCATTTTTATTGACATTTCGGTTGGTGGTTTTTGTTAGTCATTTAGATATGCGAAATGAAAATTTCTGTTCATAACTATGAGATGCATTAAAAGCCTGGAGAATAAGGCTGCCACCAGTTAAAAAGTAAAACCTCAAAATAGTCCTGCAGCAAAACTAGACTTGAGACTCTTTTGGTTAAAAAAAAAACACTGGGGGGGGGGGCGGGGAGGGGGAAGGCAGAGAAAGAAAGACCACGAACTGTCAATGGAGTCTTAAAACATGATTCAGCGATTAGCAAAGGAGTGGGTGACAGACTGCAGAATGTAGGAGCTAATTGCCCCAGACTTCCCTTTAAACCCCGGCTGCGCTCTTAGTCACTTTGCATGTCTTTTTCGATGTAACTTTTTTTTTTTTACCTGATCATTTGTTTTAGTCTGTGTAAGAGTTTAAATTTGGCAATTTCATATTTTGCAAGGAGGAAACATTTCCAAAATAAGAGGTGCTAACGGGCGTAAGTGCAGTTTTCATGAAGCTGCCTGGCAAATCTGGCATTCAGGTTTTCTGCCTGTAAATCCCAAAATGCTTTTTGCTGGGGACCTGACACTCCAAAATTATTTCTCTCCATTTCTGGGCCGTTCTTTCTATTTTCACTAACTACTTTTTCTATCTTGACTATTTACATGGAAAAAACTGCATTAATCAGACGCATTGAAGATGCGCTGGTTGCCTTCATTCTGGATTTTTCTTTCAGTCCAGTGTCATCTTCTCTAAACTGTTGTGTTTCTGTGGCAGTCCCTTCATGAACCTCTGGTGACTGAATGATTTGGAGGACACTTGGATAATTAGTAGCAATACAGTCTCCAGTATATCTAATTCTGGGTAGTTTGTTCTCTCCTAAACGCAGATGATCATGTCAGTTGTTCATCTAGGCTAATGCTCGTCTCTTCCAATATTTCTTTTCTCTTTGTACACCTTGAATTGTAGAAATGCCACCCAGATATAGCCAAATGAATTCTTAATCTTTCCATCAAAATACTAGCAAAGCATGGTGCCTCGCACAAACAAATTCTAGAGACCTTTCAGCCCTGTTTTCCCATCTCCATGACTGGATGTTGCTGTTTGGGTGTCTCCTTTATGTCAGCTCTTGCTTCCCTAATCTAGTCCTAAGTGAATCTAAAATATGCCCTGAAATTGTTTGTTGTGTAAATTCATGGAGGCAAGACTAAGCATTTCACAAACTCCACTGCTGATTTGGAGAATTAGCTTTGTCCTGTCACTCTTATATATCCATTTTGCAGGAGCCCCTTCTGATGAGTGATCCTCTGACAGTTCCATTTCAGATTCATGGATAGCAGGCACGTCTATGCGCATAATTTCTAGTTTACTTTTTGTTTGTTTATTTAACATATCTTTTTTCCATACATCATTTTCCTGTTGCTAGTGACTGAGGATTTCCTGAAGTTAAAGGTTTCACTAATAATTGCATACATGTTGACTTCCAATAATAAGAGGCTAAAATTATACACACTTTATAAAGAACTGTCTCTTTAAAAGTCAGGTCTTATTTCAGACAGATTGCTGGTGGCTCCAATTTCATGTTCAGGCTTCTTTGGCATTTCATTGGGAGGCTAGGGTGAAACTCCTTTCTATATATATATTTTACTCTAAGCCCCTGCTAATAAGTTATTCCAATAGATTTTCTTTAATGGATTTTCATCTTCTTATAGTCTGAGTCTATGGTATTTTTCATTACTGTTTTCAACTGTTTAAATTACTAAATGTAATTCTCATAGTTCTTTTGATTTAAACAAAATAAAGAGTGTGGGTGTATAAACCTTTCATAACCTGCTGTCACAAACTGTATTATACAGTGGTGTATAAAGTAGGTCATAGTTTGTTCGCTGGTATGCTGAAACAACCAAGTCTCAAACCAGAACGGCAGCCCCGATTCTGTATTGGTGCATTAAGATGAGGGAAAATTGCCTCTGTTACCCAAAATAGATGGTAAAGATGTTTGAACTTAATGCATATATAAATAGGACAACGGCCAATCCTCAGATGTGTAATAGGAGTTTTGCAGATTTTTGAGTATTCCACTCCCAGGAGCTGACCAAAACAGTAAATCCAAATACATTCAAAGCCAGCGCTTCCTTGAGCCATCATCTGTGCCGCAACATTGCAACACATACATGATTAACTGTGTCAAATGAGCTGCATTTCCAAGGAATGTGGCAGACAAATGAATAGATAAATTTATTATAGTAGGAGTAGCAAGTCAAAAATAACAGTTAACAGTTGTGCTAACCTCTTCAGAGCAACCCCCACCTCACTTCCAAGGAAACTAATCACCGTCTCCACTAGTGCTTATTATTGCAGTGATGGTTATCATAGAATGGTTTGGGTTGGAAGGGACCTCAAAGATCATCCAGTCCCACCCCGCTGCACTGGGCAGGGACGCCTCCCACTCGACCAGGTTGCTCAAAGCTCCATCCACCCTGACCTTGAACACCTCCAGGGATGGGGCAGCCACACCTCCCTGGGCAACCTGGGCCAGTGTCTCACCACCCTCACAGTGAAATTTTTTTTCCTAATATCTAATCTAAATGTCCCCTCTTTCAGTTTAAAACTGTTCCCCCTTGTCCTATCGCTCCAGTCCCTGATAACGAGTCCCTCCCCATCTCTCCTGTAGCCCCTTTAGGTACTGGAAGGGGCTCTAAGGTCTCCCCGGAGCCTTCTCTTCTCCAGGCTGAACACCCCTAACTCTCTCAGCCTGTCCTCACAGCAGAGCTGCTCCTCGGATCATCTCCATGGCCCTCTGGACTTGCTCCAACAGGTCCTATGCATTTAGTGTCCTATGACTTAGAACATGCACGTGAATAAAACGTAGTTTAATGAGGCTTGCTCTGTATTAAAGAGTAATGAGGCTAAAGCATTGTGCTAACAAATTCATCTTTCCTGACGGCAGAAACCATATGACCCATACAGATAGAAATCATAATACTGGAAATAAGTGAGATGTGAGGTGTTTTTTTTTTAACTGAACACTGTCGTAGCACTTAAAGGTCTCAGTTGCTCTATGTCTTAGGACTTAAAACAGGAGCTGTCATCATGCTACCAACGATCATGATGTTTTACTTTTGTTTAGATCTTATGTTGCACCTCCTTAAATTAGTGATTATGCATTCTCTGGAGATAATTTTCACATATTCTGTCACACAAACATCTCGGGAGTTATAAAGTGTTCGTAATTTTCATGGGAGCTGAATCCAGCCTCCTGTGAGAATGGTTTTCTTGCCACTGCCCTGAGGCTGGCAGTAGTGCACAGTTGCAATTGCCACTGCGTAACTGGCATCCTCAGGCAGTTTGTTCTGCCCGGTTATGTCCATACGCCTTTCCCCAGCACACAGGAAATCTCTGTAAAGAAAAGAGATGGTCTCTATTGCATTAGAACCACAGTTCTGCAACGGCAGGAATCTGCCAGAGGGATAAAATAGGAACTGTGCTGTTAAAGTTCAACTTGTTTTTGGTTTTTTTTAAATGCAACTGAAAATAGAAATGGGTCTTTCTCTTGCTCTGTTGAACGAATTATAGGAATCTCAAGACTGAAGTGGTTAAAATTCATCATACGAATGTTTGTAAGCTAGTTGTTCGTACTGATATTTACACTGTTCATTGCTTCTAGATATATGTTGTCTGAAAGAAATGGGCTGAATTGTCAGCTAGTATAAGTTGTCCTAAACTTCACGTGAGCTATGCTAATATATGAACTAAACATCTTCCTTAGGCGTTCCACAATATTTTAGTAAGTTAGTTCAGTTTGAGGTGTCACAGCCTGAAAAGTAAATTTTTCCAATGGAAATTTCTAGTAAAAGACTTAGCCAGGCAGCTTCTTTCCCCATCTTTCCAGTTTATGTGAATCCTGAGGACATCTTACTTTCCTATCTGCATAGGAAGTAAGTATGTGTCGAAAACTATTTAAATAACTGCCTGAAATCCAGATTCATACTGACAACCTGTGCTTCCTGGTTAGTGTGATGTGATTTGAAATTGTTCTGCTTAAGTAACACAGGTTATGATAAGACATGGATGCTCCTGACTAAAAGCACTGCTAGCAGCTACCTAAAACACCTGCTCATTTTAATGTGAAGCAGTGGGTGTGAGCCCTGGGGTTTTTGAAATTGTTGCAATTTTTATGAAGTATTTGCAAAGGCCAGCCTCATCACATCAAGGAATATTAGATAAAATTCAATGCAATAGTACTTTGTATATGGGACATTCATAGTCACGTGGGACATTTAATCCACTCTGATTTTTGCTCGTTAGCCGCTGTACAAACAAAACCCCTAAAATCCAAAAGGGTCTCCTGCTAGCAAGGCACTGGGTACAGATTGCCTTGGCCATTGTAGAACATCGGGCATGTCCTGCCACTGCAGCCATATTTTGGGTTTCTAAGGTATTGTCTGTGTTCCTCACCACGATACATCCCTTTTCCTGTATGTTTTCTATGAGCCGAGATCTTCCAGCTTGGTAACACCTTAAATTAGCACATGGGCCTGTTGCAGCCCATGGGTATTCTGGGTACGTACCGAAAGGATTTTGTTTGGTGGTTTTCAGTTGCGTGCCTTGGAAGGCTCAGTTTCAGCTCTCATGAAACTGTATGTACAGAAGGGGATCTTTTGGGCTTATTTGGCCTTTTTTGCCTCCAGCACAACTTTTATATATAAATCTCCCAACAGCCTTGCTTGATGTGAAAAGTGTACAGTACAGATGAATCTTCTGAAGTGTAGAGAGTAGAAAAAGAGATTTTTATTTTTATAAATTAAAAGGCAGTTTGTAAAATATGAAAATATTGAGAACTGAATATGACAGCTGAAATCACAGAAGTAGACTGAGGAACCAGACTGTTGTATCAGCAGAAGAAAAACATTAGGTTAATCTGTATTACAGCACTCTGAAAGAATACAGAGCTTTGAAAACAGCTTTCACTAGGGGGTGGGACATTTTACTTTTATGTAGAGCTTTTGTTCATTTAGAATTGTTTACTCCAGCAAGCAACCCTGTGCTCTTTGTTTGACTGATTTTTTCCATTTGGCAGACCCTTTGCTATCACGTGGATAACATTCTTCTTTCCACTGAGACATAGCAAAACTATTCTTTATTGACCTTGCTTGTTGTCTTAAATGACAAAAATATATTTGTGTACTAGGTGAACTGTATGACTTCATCACTGACTTTTAATTGAAAATTCTTCAAAGCACAAACCTCAAAGAACTGCTTTCATTTTTTTTTTAACAACCCAGTAACTTCTCACTAGCGAACAACTCTGCCCTCAGCTAGACACGCACAACTCCCACAGATGGCACTGGGAACTGCGTACAGCTATCTGAGTGCTCAAGCTGTGTCAAAACAAAAAAATGCCATGCATAGAAGAAATATGTCTTTTGGGTTGGGTGGGGGATTTCTATTTATTTCTTGGACGGCAGAATATTTGCTGTGGAAGTAGGGATGTTTGCTTTTTTGTTTCTGTGGATTTTTTGAAAAGATAAGTATTTAATGTTTTATTTTGTATGGTTGCAGTGGGAAGCAAATTGGAAGACTCAGAAGAACATATTCAAAGTCATTCAACATCTCAATTTTAGTTTTCTCACCAATATCAAAAAACACAGAACTCATGGACTAAACTTTGTGGTGCCGATTTAGAAACACTTGTAGCATTACAGTTTTAGTGTTACATGTGAGGTGTTGTAAATCAAAGGGAGATTATGTAAGGACCCAGCATGCCAAGATAAAATTCAGTCCTACTGTAAGTGAGCACAATTCTGTTAAAACAGATGGAATTGTGCACATTTAGCCAAAAATTTTGAGTCTGTGTTTATCTTGTGTTTTTGAATGCTCACTTGCAAGCTTTTCTGATAAGGACAAAACTCTGGATGAAATAAATGGGGTTACACCCATATAGGCAAATGTTAGAACTAAGGTAAAAAATCTTCATTTAGTATAAACTGGAGTAGCTTCACTGACTTTTGCAGAACTGTGACAATTTACACAAATCCAAGCTCTGTTCATAATGGGCTAATTTTCAGAAATGCTGTGCCTCTGCAATTCCAACTGAAGGCGATGAGAGATAGGGTTGCTCTGCATTTCTGCAGGGGAAAAAAGTCAAAGGCCCTTTTGTTACCACTTAGCACATGTGCTGAGAAAATGTAAAATTAAGATCACAGTGATAGCATTTTCAGTGATCTTCTGTATGTGTACTTACTTATGTGAGGTGCAAGCAGAATAAAAATCAGATTGGGCCCCCTGCTAGAGAGCCCTCATTATATTTTTTAGTTCAGTCTTGTCGAGCATAGTCCTATTTAGGCCTTTATAATTTCACAATTAGAGAATATATTTGCAGTTCTACTACTAATTCCATACAAGTCAAACCAAGGTCTAGTCATTTTGAATGAAAGCACGATAAAACGCAGATACTCTCTAGCTCTCGCTGTGGTTCAACATGGATTTCTTCCATCACTCACACAGACTTTGTCTTCGCTCTTATACCAGTACCCACCCCTCTTTTATTTTCTCCTTGGTGATACTGGTTGTTGCACCAGATCAGGAAAACCAAAACATTTGAAGAGAAAGCTCTCAACCTGCATTCTTCAACCCCAGCTGTGTGATGTCATTCCCCTCCTTTTCACAAGCACTAGCAATTGAGCCAGTACAGGGAACTGCTGAGCCAGCTGGAAAAAGAAAAAAAAGTATCACTTGTGTTAAGAGTTTGGCTGCTCAGCTCCTAGACTGGCTCCCCCTGTGTTTGATAGGTGCCAGAGCTAAGAGTAAATGTGGGAATGTGGCCCTGAACTCTAGGAGCCGGTTTCCTTTAATTCAACTCCTATTGCAGAGTTGCACCCACGGTATCACCACAGGACAATGCTGTCTGTAGCACCATTAGCTTACTGTAATGGAAAAATTTTAAGTGGATTTTAACATCAAGTTAACGCAAACATTGTAAGTAAATAGTAAAGCCTTTATTCTTGTTAAGAACAGCATTTTGAAAATAAAACATTTGCCCATGCTTTACAACCTTTGTAGTTTTGTATACTTATGTACAGTCATCATGGTACACATTGATTGTCTTGAAAATCCTTTAAAGATGTACTTAATAAGATACCAGTACGCAACAATCAGCGGAAAAAAGGGTACGTTATAAAACACACATTAATACATTTAATAAATATATATTATCTATCAAAAATGAGCTTTAGCTCTCATCAATTAATAAAAAGCACCTGCTTTGTATTCCTGTAAGTTGGTAGAATAGTCCAATTGTTTTATTATAAAAGCTACAATGCTCCCTTTTGCATGGCCTTTGGTTAGACCCAAGGCATCAAGTTCAAACAAAGCCAACCAAGATGCCTGTGTTTAGATTTAAACTAAAACCAGAAACATCTACTTCTATAGTACTTCATGTACCTTGTTTATCGAAACAACTGTATGTATTGAGAGTGTTCTTCTGAAGAAGCTACATATTTTCTGGCAAGTGTCAAAACACCCTCAACACACCTGAAAGCAGGACAGGATCTGTAAAGTATGGCTTTCAACTTTTTTCCAGCCATTGATCAAAAGTCAGTTTTTATAAATCTCGTTTTGGTAATAGTTTTTTCAGATGCTTTACGATCTCATTTTTCTGCATGGGAACGCCATGCGCACATAACCAGCAAGGGACAACACAGTAGCTTTTATAGTATAAAAGCTAATTATAATTAACTGAACTGCGAAAGGCTTGTGCTTACTTATTACGTTGTTCACAGATGCTCTACATTCTAGATAATTTTCATAAAAGGCAAAAGTAAACAATTTGTTTACTGTAACAAAAAAGAAGTTAACATAAAGGCGCCTTTCTTCAATTACAGTTTTATCTGGGGCGTTTTACATCACAGACTAGTGACTTACAAAAAAAGAGTTGCTTATTAGTAATTGTATAAAGTTGGAAAATAAAGACCCTCCTAATCTATTGCCACACCTTCACCACCACAAATTAAACCCAATCCTGCTAATTTTTAGGTTTGTGAATAGCCCACATGACTAACCCAATGAGACCAGTCATGTGAGTAGCAGTTTGGAGGATCTGGCCGTATCTTTGCATAAGGACTCAAATTCCAAACAACTTCATCAAGAGCAGGATTGGGAACTCTATTTATCAATTCAGTCACATCTAGAAAAAGAAAAAAAACGTTTCTTAAGAGAACCATATCTTGTACAGATTTTGTCCAAGGTCTGTAAAATGTGTATTATAATTCATAAATCTCGGTTGTAGCATGATAAACTTTTCAAAAGAAAGCTGTCCTACCATTTATGCCATGGTCATCTTATATGTTTTTACAGTAGAGTTTCATGAAGTATTTTTTAAATTGGTTTTTAAAAGCAAAATTCTGCAGGCAAGTGACGATAATAGGTTTTTTTATTGTTCCAAATGAGGCATCTTCTGGGTAACTATCATTACCTTAAATACTATCTTATTTGATCAAAGCTTTGCTTAAAACAAGCAAAATGTATTTCTAAGTCACTGGACAGCATGCAATATCCACCCCT
This sequence comes from Larus michahellis, assembly GCF_964199755.1. NCBI lineage: Eukaryota > Metazoa > Chordata > Aves > Charadriiformes > Laridae > Larus > Larus michahellis. The sequence continues at coordinate 9,553,172 of NC_133903.1, read as the reverse complement.
ACCCTACTTGGTTGCTAAGGCCATCTAGTTACTTACAAAATAAAATAAGCAATCCTTAAAACAAGCACATGCTTCCTTTGCCTCAAGGAGGAAAGGGCAGGGGGGAGCTAACATGCTCCTTCACTCATGCATGACAGAAAAACATTGCTTCTGTAAGAGAAGGGCTTTGAAATAAAATCCTATAAGATGATCATGGCAAGAATGGCAATATCTATTTTTTCCATATATATATATATATGCATATATATCTGTGTGCAACACTTAAGGACCGGTCTTGCAGCCTCTGTACCTGTATGTAGACCTACTGGTGTCGATGGGGCTACTCGTGGGAGTACAGGTCTGCAGGACTACGTTCCTAGTTCAGTAGAAATGGAGGTACATGAAGAATCAGGAAGACTCTTGAAAAATAAAAAGCTTGTCTTTCTTTTGCAGTATACAGCAAGTAACTTCCTTCTGTGAAGCTACTAAGCTATTCAGTTATTTGTACATTATATTTTTTTTAGTTTGAAAATATATATTTTTATTACAGCATATGCAAAGTTTAATTGTTATAAGTTTCCTATGCCCTCAAGTAAAAACAATTAGCTTTTAGTATCGAGGAAAGCTAAGATTAACATTGGCCAAACAGTGAGGATACAATGATGTTTTCAATGTCCGATATGTATTAAATGTTAAATAAAGGAATGATTGCTTAAACATAATGAAAAACCATGGCACAAACAATGGGCAATGGGAACCTTTTAAATAACCTGGAGAAAACAAAGATAAAAAGCTTTGAGAAAGTCTGCCTTATATCAACTCAAAAAAGTGGAGGGGAGGAGGAGTAGGGAAGAAACCACCTTTAAAAAACAAAAACAACAACAAACCACCTCCAGCACGGAGATTCTACTAGCTAGGCACTAAAATGCACAACCACATTTAAATGCACAAACAACTGCAGTCAAGGGGACTACTCGTATGAACAGGGACTGGAAAGGGAGGTCTTGACCCTGTCTGCTGCCGCGTTTCTCCTGAAGGGTGGTCAGCACTTCCCACCTCCCACCGCTTTCCTGCTTGGCCAGGTCAGCCCACCAGCCGGGCTGGCGCGGGCAGTACAGCGCGTTGCCATTCATCCACTATCACAACAAACTCCTGGCAAACTCGAGGCACGCTCTCTCCCCAGATAAGTCTTCGCAAAATTACATCCCTCCAGAGTTTCACTGAATGGCTTTGCCTGTAGGAGACAGGAGAGCACGCGGCTCTTCGCTCGTGCCTGGGGGAGGCTGGAATAACGGGGAATCGATGCCAGGCGGCCGAGGAGAGCTGCCTCTCTGCTGGACCTGAGCTTTGGCTCTGCCTCGAGAAGCTCCATAACTCACATGAAACATACATAGACCCTTCATCCCTCCACAACTGCATTTCCTACACCAGCTTTTGAAGAGAAGAGTATCAGCCTACAGTGTAATGGAAATTTAGTTGCCACGGCACGATGATGCCAGACTACACATGATGCTACGTGACTCTACAGTACAGCTCGGTAATGAAGCAAACAGTACTTTTCATGATGTTTGAAATGAAGGGAAAAAGAGCAAAACGGAAAGAAATCCTGCATGTTTTCACACTGTAGTGGCAACCTCTTGTGGCAACGTGAATTAAGTTTAGGTGAGAGGAGGGTATTTTGCAAGCAACTGGCAACCAACAAGAACAGGCTTGCCTCGCACACTAGTTACAGACAAGAGAATATCTTACATTTCAGAATACAATATTCCCCCTCTTCCAATTTAAGGTGTGCCTACTTCTGTTTTAAATTAGATTCAACTTCAGTTTTACAATTTTGTTTTTGCAGTTATCAGTTCCACGGTGTTCACATTTAGACAAAATCCTCTGTAGGATTTCGAAAGCTCCTGGATGTTGTGTTGCTTTGTTCTGGTACTGTTACGGATTCCTCCCTCAAAGACACACTGCCAGGGAACAACATCTGCAACAAGGATTCTTATTCTCTACAGCCTACAGCCTTTCACCAGAGGTGTCGTCCAGTGTAACTTGGCGGAGCAGTTGGTATCTGGAAATAAGGAGGATAAACTCATGACTGAGAGATCTAGTCTGTTCAAAAATTAGCATTATCATGCTACATGTACGTAACAGCCTTCCAGACAGTAGTTCCAGAGCAAAATGGTACAAAGAAACTCATCTTCCACCCATTTACCTCTCTGTAATAAACCATGACTATACATACACATTAATCTCTCATTTTACTATCTGATGTTCTCCATTAAGCTTTGTATCTACCTCAAAACAAAGCAAAACAAACAAACAAAACAAACCAAAACCCAAAACAAATTCTCTAGCTCCTCATCCTTAAATTGCCTTTTCCTGAGCTGCATATTCTTGTATCAGAAAACATAGGCACAGATGGATCCAAGCATCAGGAAGATGCTATTCGTTACTGACAGCAAAGCACAAGCCTTTTCATTTCATTCACGTTGATACATTTCCCACTGTCTTACCCACACAGGAGAATCCTTGTATCTAGTCCCTCTTGTTCACTAAAAATGAACCAAAACCTTACTTATTCAAAAAAAAAAACAAAAAAACCAAAAAAACCCAGAAAAAAAAGAAAGACACCTGCAATCAGTTCACGTTGCTTGGTTTTAAATGTAGAGGTTGAGTTATGGAACCAGCTCATGATTCAAAATAAAGAAAACCCAACTCACATGAGTATAAACTGGCTCATGGGTAGCTTTTTAAGAAGCATGTAGGTATGCATGAAAAATATGGGGATGAAAATTCTTCTTTTTCAGCAATATGCCTGCTATATTAAATGTCTTCAAGTGCAAATTACACATCATGTGAAAAACATTTAGAAAGTCTGTTTGGCATCAGATCACTAAGCCACTCATCCAACAGCCAGGCTGCAGAAAAACAGGTCTTTCAAAGAATGGCACGCCAAACTAGTGTCTAAGAAAGAAAAATCAGTGCTATTAACATTAAAATATTCTGTAGTCCTCTTTTATGCATCCCTTTCCCAGAGATGTACGCATCTGTAACTTACAAAGAATTACGTACATTTTAAAAGAAATTGGAAGATACGCGAGAAACCACCACTGTCTGGTCTGCAACAGTGATTCTTATTTAAAGTAATGTACTGGCCTGTAAACATTTGTGCGACTCGCATCATCTTGAAAAATAATCAGGTTAGAAATTGTGTCACTTAATAGTTATGCTAAATACCTTAACATAAATTTAATTTGAAAGGGCCACTGAATATGTAGTGTCACCAAAGAACTTGGTTCACTCAAGCTACACTGCAAAATGTGAACGGCCAGGCAAAGAAATGCAAAATACTTTGTAATTACATCTTTTCTAGAGGGAAGGGAAGCATTACATGCATACTTGCTGCTCGAATTCTCATTTATAGCTTTTCCCCCTGCTGCGAATAAGCTAAAAGCAGGTTTTTCAATTAGTAGTGGTTGTCTGTATCAGTGCATATCAAAGCTTTCTTAAATCATCACATTTTGATACTTACAGTCCCACCATTTAGCACAACTGCCATCTCAGTTGGCTGATACACATTGCTTCTAAAAGGAGCACTAGGTCGGCTTCCCAAACTGCCATTTCGGAATCCTGCCGTTCTTAGCGCTGTGTTTGGAAAAGAGAGATCGTTCTTAGGAACACAGTTAATGCTGTGCGTGTCCTCTGAAATCATAAAAGTATCTTGCTTCCAGTTTAGTTATTGGGAACTTTGCCATTGATTTTAACTTTCATGCTGCCATACCAGTTTTCATATTGCTTTTGAACAGCAGTTTTTCTTATATAGTTGGGGATGGATCTCAGAAGAATCAGTTTTACATAAAATTAGCTGTTTGCTGTAGAATGGGAAAACAATTATTGGAACCAAATTTTGGAAGTTTGCTTAGTCCCATTTCAGTAAGAGCTAAATGTCTTCAATCACCAAGGCTTTCATGTGTCTTGCACAACATATTTTGCAAAGTGCTTACTGTATCGGTCTGGATACTGTGGGGTTAAGTAAACTGATATTACATTTTGCTTTCTATCAAATTCAGAGGACAGGGATCCAAAACATTGCTCGAGCCAGTAAGCAAGCTCACAACCCCCCTGAGCATTACTTCAGCATGACTAGCGTATAAGGATTTTCCAGATGTTTCAGATTATAATTACTCTGAGAAACTAGAAATATGAAATACATATTGCTTTCAAATAGCTTAAACATGGCAAAGGACTGAAGCAAAAGAGAAGATACTGATTGTCCCTCTGAACGTTTATACCAGAAGTACATCAGCCTCACCATTAATTTTAGCACAAGTTTGGATTCAAGATGTGTATTCTGAATGAGACATATCCACAGTTAGGGATATGCTGCTTTCTCTCTAAACCAGCGTGGGCATTGGCACATACAAACTCTCTTTTTACTTCAGGGGTAAATAGCGGCTCCACTGCATTCAGATGTAGCGAGGGAACAGAGCTCGTTTATCCGTGCGACTTGCGTGGTTACAACGGGCAATACTCTCATGTGAGCTGGTAAATAGAAACCCGCCTAGTTCAGGCACCTGGGGCAAGAATTTCTCTTAGATTTAATTCAAGTTACAATTCTACGCTCGCTGGCTGAAATAGTGAACGAGCTGAAGTTTACAAGAACTACAGCACAGACTTTAATGAGGCCAGGATTTAAAAGAGATGCATTGTGTGGAACAAGATTTAAATGGATGCTACTGCCACGTGCTGTCCTCTCTCCAGTGCTACTCCTCTCTTTGGGAGTGGGGCACACAGATGAAGAACAATATTGAGTTAGCCCAGAAATTGAGAAATGCAGTCCTGCAAATGCTCAGTTGTTGACTTCAGGTACACACAGACCCTCACTTGCTCTACATTTTAAAATCGGGTATTTTTGCAAACACTGGCAGAACAAAAGATGCAAATGCCTAAACTAGAATTACGTGATTTTTATTTTATGTTTAACCATCTCAGGGTCAGTAGTATTCTTTCTTTGCAGTTTGGCTTCTTGTTGTGTGTTAAACGCAAATGATTGCATTGGAATTTGCTAGTGCACATAAAGAAAAAATCTCTTTATAATGCATATTATCCTTAAAATATTTACACGTTTACACAAAATACTTACACAAAATTTCCATGGTCATTTCAAAGTTATCTTAAAGAGACAGTGAATTCAATTGCATATTGCTAAATGTTCCTTCCCTATTATTGCAATAAGTCTAAAATTCTTTTAACATGAGAATCAGAGACAAAGCTTATGGACAAAATACTCATTTGGGATTTTTTTTTTCCCCTCATACCAGTTTTACCATTTTGCCTTGTGTTTTTCCCATTACTGTTAAATACGTCTACTTGCGTAGAGGATGTATAGGTAAAAGAAAAAAAAAATATTGCCAAGAAGATCTGAGCAAATGTCACATCAAACTCTCTTTTTAACACATATTTTACATTTTGTTAACTTTGGGTTTAGGCATTGGCTCCAAGGGTGACTTGTAGTACTAAAAGTTATTAAATGAAATTCAGCGAGTACCAGAGTATTGAGTACCAGAGTATTCAGTGGTACCGGCAGTACCAGACCTGCTTAGGCTTGAGCTTCTTGACAGCTGCAGCACTCTACGTTCCACATCCAGATTTTTCACGTATAAGGCAAATTCTCTTTGCCTTACAGAAGTTGCCCTGCTCGTGTGCACTGCATTTCCAGAGAGCACCGAGAACTCACTCAAGTTGCCTTTTTCCAGGGTTTCTAAGTATTTTACTAACATTTTTACAAGACACGGGTATGAAAATAACTCTGTTAAGTTATCTGTTAAGTAGATATTTCAACTTATCTATCATGTGAATATTAAAATCCCAGATTAGTATGTTGTTTAAATGATGTTTAAGTAACTGACTTGAAAATATTTTTGCTTTATTAATGTGTAATGGTATTCCTGGAATAGAACAGCCCTTGTTGTTACGTATAACTTGGAGCTACATTTTGCTAGGAAAGAGAGAAACCAGGAGAACATGTTTGTTTGAACCCGTACTTGAAAGGTTGTACAGATTCTTAAAATGCTTCTTAAAATCTTCTAAAAAAAGAAAAAAGAGCAAAATTACTAAATTACTTTATACAAGTAGTATTAATGGAAATAACAAGAATTAATGGAAATATGTTTATCCAAGCATGTTTTCTATTTAACGGTAACTACTTACTTTAGTAACTTACTGAAACAAGTATTACAGTCGAGGACCTAAGAGGTGTTTTCTGGTTATCATGTCTTCCAAAATTTTACAAGTAGTAGATCTTACATTCTTAAACATTATTCTTAAGTATAATTGAAGAAAGTACCCTTCCTTTAATTTCTAAACTCTTCATGATGAATTCTTGAACTGAGGTTAATTAAATGAATAAAAGAAGAGAACATACTCTACATACCTGCAGAGAGCCAATTGCTAATAGATTCCAGGTGCTCAGCCACAGCCAAGCACCAGCACAGTGATCTGATGTACATTAACACTTCAGCAGCCATACGTGGGCTCATTATTATTCCCTGTATTCACTTTAAGTCTCTACCGTACCTGTAAGTTTTGTCTCCAAACTCTGGTGTGATAAGTCTGTACCTAAAGAACTGCTGCAAAGGAATAATGAATCTGTTTTGATTTATTAAAAATGCATGTATCTTTCTCCCACATGCCATAGGAATAGGAATGACGTGCATTTATTATGATGAATATTAATAAGGGCATCAGATAAGGAAATCTATTTTGTATTGTACTGCGTAAGATTCAGATAGATTAAAACAGAACACAAATTGCATTATAATAGATACTGTAATGATTTTATAGCTATCATATGTCTATCCATTTCACTAAAAACTTAATCACTGTTTGATTAGATCAAAAAGGAACTTCCATTTCTTTTTATAAAACATATGCATGAATGGAAATAACACGGAGTGAAAGATCCAATTTTGTTCTTAGATCTGCCTCAGTCAGAAATAGCTCCACTGAAGCCACCGCAGTTACCTTACTTCAAAATTAATTTAACAGGGGATGGAGGACAGTAAAAAAAAAAAAGTGCTTTTACAGTCCATCGTGAAGTTGCCTCTGCTGCTCTGAACATTAGTAATAAACAACCATTCTTTTATCTATGCGACTTTTTTGTGTGTTTTACCACCGTACTTGGTAGACACTCAGAGGATCTTCAGTCCTTTCTGTTCAAAGCTTTCATAGTAGGAGACCTTTACATTTTCTGCTAAAACACTTAGAGGGAAAATGCCTTCCTGACCCAACGCTGTGCCAAACAAGAGTGCTGGCTTCCTCCAAGTGCCGGCTACATCCAAAGGAGCTCAAAGATACAGGGAGATGAATAGGAAGGTGAAGTGCCTGGACAACATGCCCCCAGCTGCCTTTTGGGGGCTGCCAAAGCAACGTGGCAACTATTGGCTGGGATAGCAAAGTCCTCTTCTCAACTACAGTGAATAAAAAGCAGTTTGAGCAGTACTGAAATCCTTTATCCAACTGTGGGACAGCACCAGACCACCACCTGCACTACAGAACACCGTCGGGCTCCTGCTTCCCATCGCCGGCCAGATAAGCATCCCTGTGTATTTTCTGATGTGGGTTAAATGTTAGCAATGATTTGGGTCTCTGAAGCTGACAGTTGTTGCTGGCCCTGTCAGTAATTGCTCAAAAACATTTTCATTGCAGATTTTAATGATATATCATCACACGTTCTTCTATGTCACCAAACAGCTATGACAAGGAAAGCAACCGTTACCTTGAAACCTCTGTCTCTGCACACTCTGTTCAGATGTTAAAGCTGTCAGAACAAAGGCTGTCTTTGAACGTGTCTATGTGCCACTTTGCATTTTTTCCCCCACACTGTCACAAAGTGGCACTAAATTCCATTATAATGGAAACATAATTAATAATAATTATTTTGTTGCTGAAGAGGCTGAACATTTTGTAAAATAGAGCACTTATTTGATTTTTGTTTTATTGTGTTTTTGGAAAATATTTATATTAAATGTTGTCAACTGATAATGACAACAAAAATCATTTAAACTATTTTAAAATAGAGGGTATTTTTTCCACAGTGAATTTTTTTTTGCTTTTTCAATGAAAGAACAACATGCAGAAGAATAATTTTAACTAAAGACGTATTTTCTGTATTGCATTTTTTTCATTCCCCCCACCCCCACTGATACCTTAAAGAAAACTGTAAAAGGGAACAATGTGTAGTGTGAAAAATATGGCATTTGTGATGACCCTTGTTTTGAACACCTGAAAAATGTCTCAAACAGATTATTTTCTTGGCTACTACAGAAAATGTACTCCTCTATAGTAAATTCTTACCTGCATTATGCTCGTCCATTGAAAACGCTTTATTTTCCATGTAGCTCCGAGGAAGCTGTATATCTTCCTCAAAAGCAGTTTCACGCATCCTTGGCTGTGAAGTATCAAAATAATTGGGAGTGTTTTCCTGCTGCGATGGAAGGATGGTACAGTGGACCTCTGGGATGGCATGAAAAATAACAAACACCCAACCACTGGACACCAGTGCAATAGCCAGAGTGGGATCACTCCATTTGTCTCTTCTCTTTAGCTCAGCGTTACCAAAGAGGTACATAGTCATCCAGGCTACCCAAATCAGAATGGAAAAAAAAAGTGTTATAATGAGGCATACTCCATTTTTCTTCCATTTCTTAAACTTCCCACAGAGAGTGAAAAGAGAAAATCCCATGGTAAATACCATCAGGAACATAACGTAAATCAAAGCCATAGCAAAATCCATGGGTTCGTAGCTGCAGGCCAACTTGTTATCTCTGACAATTGTCAGTACTAACCATTCGGTTGCAATAATGACCTGAACGAGCATCAGGCAGATTGCCACACCAGCTAGATGCCAGCCAGATGGACTCTTCCCATGTCGAACTAGTCTACGAAGTCTCCAGGCTTGAGCTAGCAAGCACGAGAAGCACAAAGCAAAGATAACTCCCCATAGAAACCTTCGGGCAGAGCACACCGTTTCGTCTTCTTGTATGATGAAAGCAAACGTCAGCCCAAACAGTCCGAGAGTCCCAAAAAGAAAGAGGAAGTGCATTCCCAGGGGGCTTTTCTTCTCCTTGTCCTTGATGAAGGGCAGCCTCACCAGCAAAATCAGCATCAGCAACAGCGTGGTGAGCACCCCTGCCCCCGCAACTGCCTCCACAACTATTCCCCAAATGGCATCCAGGTCGCACAGGTAAACGTACTGGGGGAGAAGATCCAGTCCGCACCCTCTAGACGTACTTGAGTTTTCAGAAGAGCCATAGCTGATCACGAAGAGGAGGAAGAAACCAATGGCTGGGTAGGTTTTCATTTTTCTGTCTGAGACAACAAAATATTTGTTTGTTTAGCTACAGTTCGCTTTGGAGGATTTCGCAGCAATTGGAAGTACAGCTTGTTTCAATGGCCCATGTTTACTGTTGGGTTTTTTTGCAGTGGATTTGCAGCTGGCACAGCCCACCCCCGGTCCCCTTTGCTGCCCTCCCAGAAAGCTGCTTTAGCCTGTTGTACTCAGAATGCAAACTGACTCATTCCTGCGTTTGCACGGATTGGAAACAACATTTCCAAACACTGACCCTGCAAATATCCTAAAACACAACCAGAAAAAATTGTGTATCCTGTTACAAAGGAATACATTATCTACAGTACTTTATTGTTCAAATTCAGGTGCCCAACGAATGTGTAAATTGCACTGGGGCTGATGCAAGTGTATCAGAGTTAGACTGTTTCACTGCCTTGCTCCTCTTACTGGAATAAAGGCAGAGTCATCTTTTCCACCACCACCCCCCTTTCTTTTTTAAAGGTTAGAGCAATCCCAGGAAGACAAACATTGTGCTTTTTTTTGCCTTTTTTTTTTTAAGGAAAATTTTGCTTTCATCTCTGTCAATAGGCAGTTACAATATTCACTCCTTTGATCCTCTTCCAAAGCCCAGGTATTACATTGCACTTCCAAATGGGAGCAGTTGGCTAGAGAAATCCCATATTCTGTGACAATGGTGCACACACGCAGTGTCATCAATCAACTAATCAAAAATAAATGACTCATTGTGCTCCTTAGCAAGTCGAAAGCCATTCAAAGGAAACAAACAACCAAAACCAGAGCATCACTTTCCCCTATCCAGACAGTGAACAATGGCAGACTCTAGGAACACAACACATCCCACGCCACCGTCAAGACCAAAACCCTGGACAAATCCCAACTTAAGTTTTAGGAAGAACACAGGTTAGGTGCTTTACAGAGATGTATGTTACGGCATTTGCTTTTATTAAGCAAAGCAGGGCTGAGGAGGTTGTTAAAAAAGTAACCTTTAAATGAACAGTCCGCTCCAGCGATAGCTGCCCTGTAAGGGCAGACTGAAGTAAACACTCCATGTACCAGCTATGAAACCCGATGCTGTTAACCTTCACTTGCATGAAAACGTTCAGAGTAAGACTTCCATTTGTATGGCATGACCATACGGAAGAAAAGCACCATATAAGCAGGCAATAATGTTAGTCATATACCTCACGTAACGTGTTTAAGATAGAACGTGAGAAGCAGAGAAAGCATCAGTAGCTCTTGTAAGTTAGACAAACAGCCCTAAATGATTACCCATCTAAAGATATTTCATAAACCAGAAATGCATTTAATGAAAACATCAAAGAGTTTAGCGAGGGCTGGAACAATGCAATGTTGTTGTCGCGAACGTGATCAGTCATAACCAATACAAAAACTATTTACACAGACTGTCCAAAAGAGTAGAGTCTCTTACAGCTGAGAATGATGGTTTTCTTCTTGTGCATTACGGTCGTGCAATGATCAAAGTTAAATCTTGAGGACCTCAATCTTCAAACTAATGTTCATTCCCCGTTCACTGAGTAATGACCAATGCCCATTTTCAGCCTCTGCCAGGAGACAGATGATGGGAATTCTGCTATTTCCTATTAGAGGCATCAAGACAGCAAGTGTGCTAGTCTAAATGGGTAATGATTTTATGGTCTTCATTCATACAAGAGACACAAAAGCTTATTACAAAACTTCATCGCAGAAGTGGCAGCTGTGACAAATAATGTGATTTGGGACTGGACAAACAGGAAAAGGGTAATTGATGATCTTTGCCTGCCCATGGAAATTAGAGTATCCTTGCACTGTTGAAAGGGCTACAATGTTCTAACAATGCAATGACCTGCAGCTAATGACTAATGGGTTTTTTCCTACCTAGCTGTAATTTACGGTGAATTGGTAGAATATTTACTTGTTTATATTGGATTTGTATAACAGGTTTCTCAATGACTCTGTCACAACGTTCACGTTAAGAATGCTGACTTTACAGTCAGAAAACTAATCATCAGTGAAATATATTCATTTTTGTATTGAATATGGTTACACTCAATAAAGCTCCTTGCCCTATGAGTACATAATTAACTAGAAGGAAACATTCTGAAGGTAATTTTGCAACTCCTTCTTGGCACAGGCGGTTCCTACTTCAACTAGTGCATTTACTTTTTAGAATACCCAAAACATCCTAAAAAGTGTGAAACGGTTGGTGCCTGCTGATACAAAGGGAGGAAATCCACTAGGATCTACCAAGGCAAGGCAGCAAACCACTGGTACCAATTTCAAGAAGCAGGAGGTCACATGGAAAATTATTCCAAATTCATTTTACGTCTCCCAAACTGGAAACAATAAACAGCCCTTAAGTGAGGATCATGTTGATTTTCCACTCCCCTATCCCTTACAAATTACGATATGCATGTACTAAATTGGTTTCAATACTAGCTTTGTTTATTAGCTACTCTCCAAAGACCTGGGGGGTAATGAATTAAGTGCAAGTATCTCCAGTTCTAAGATTTTTTTTCCAGTTTTCTGGTTACTTTATTCATGTCATGTAACCCTCATGTGATTGAGCTATTCTAGGACAGTCTGTTTCCATGGAGATGGTGCTGCATGGGTAAGCAGTCATATTGTCAGCCCATCATTTGTTTCCTCTTCCTATTTGGAAGTGTTTAGGAGGGGGGAGGGGAGGGTTAATAAATTTTGAGTATTTCCCCCTCCACGAATAAGTAGTTTCTTTTGGAAAGGGGGAATTAATCTGTGACAAAATATATTGAGAATTCAGGCAAAATATATATTCGGAAATGCAGAGATGTTCAACTCCAGAGGAGTTTTCCCAAGTTACTTCCATTTGTGAAATTACTTTTGGGAGAGCTGATGGAGATAAACAGTGGTTCTCTTAGAAAGCTGCTAGACAGCTATAGTATTGACCCAGAAGTCTCTAGGACCGCTGACAGGTATTCTTGACGTGAAATCATATTCCGACCAAATGCCAGTAAGCCTCACTAAACAGCGGATCCCGTCCACACCTAAGCTTGCAAGCAGGGCTTGAAATCTCCAAACGAGGAATCTTTTCGCCACTGCTGCTATCAATATAGCTGTGTTTACAGCCTGTTTGCTATGTATTTCTGCCTCACTAGGTAATAACTGGCAACGTTAATAATCAACCCCTGTGACGCTTCCAGCCAAAATCCTCTTTCTAGCACTGGTACTCAGCACTGAGCTCAGCTGTACAGACAAGGGAAAATACTGCATTAGAACATAACAAGTTTGGCAAGGGAACACCACAACTTTAGCTGAAACCATGTATTCAATAAATTTAAGGGAAAACTAGACAGTCTTTTTGCCAGAAAAGTTGTTTTGGAAAGGATAAGTATATCAATATGGGTTTTTTCATCAAAATAGCGTCTTCCTCAAGCCTGTGCTGTGGGTAGAATGGCAGAGTCCTGCGTCTCTCGAGATTTTGTAGTAAAATTTTCTGTCTGCACGTTATCTCCAGTAATTACCTAAATCAGTTACTGCAGAGGAATAGTATTTTTACCTCTCTATGTCTAGCTTAGCTCTCAGCAAAGTTATGCAACCTCACAGTAGTAACAATAACACCCTTTGACTGGCACTTCACTTCTATTACCAGAGAGCTACAGCAATAGTAATATAGAAACGGCACAGAAACACTCCAGCACAGATATAGTATCCCCCGCACAGCTGAATGGAACCCTTCATACAGAAGGAAATCAACTTGAGATATTTTTTTTTTCCCCAGATCCCCCTCCAAAATTATATTTCATTAAAACTGTTAAGCCAACATAACCTGAACCCAGAGCAATCACGAGCACTTAAAAAAAAAAAAAAAAAAAAAAAAAGCCTTACATATTTCAGGCAAAAGCAGCAAAAAAAATAACAGGACAGCTTGCAAATCCAGTCTTCAATTTTTGGTCCAAAATCTGCTCTCAATAACAAAAGTACTAACTCCGCTGTTTTCAACAGAGTGAAGTCCCCTACATTATCTGGTGTAGAATCACTACAGAATGGCAGACACAAAGCTGCCCCAGCGGGTACGAAGTACAATTACAAGCAACTAAGCAGAAACAGAAAATCTCACAGCTGTCATCAAAAAGTTGTCACAGTTAAAAATCAATGAGGCTTTCAATAACTAAAGTCTTCTGACCAAAGACTGCAAATATCTGGTCAAAAAGATACTGCTGTATGCTGCTAGAGAATAAATACATATAAAGAATAAATAAATGTGACCATGCAAAGATTTAGGGCTAGGCTATTCATGGTTAGGTGTATTATCTGTTCCCCCTTTTAGACTCCTAATGTTAATCAACTGATACAGGAAGATGCATCCAATCACAGCGAAGAAAAACAATCCAGTAAATAAAAGCAATAGTAGCACAAATAGTAACCTGCTCTGCCACACATAGGCAGAAGACTGGTTCACTGTACAATTTCCGAGAGAAAACCACCCCCACCGCGAAGTGTTGTGGAGAGATGCTAGTGAGTGAGGAATTAATCACAGCACGGGATCTCTGCCAGCTCCTTTTGATCAGATCTGAAGAATAAGCTTCAGGACTGATAACAGAGCAGCAACAGCCAAGCCAAGATCTGACTACTGAGGAGACGTATTTCCAGAATAATAATTAATAGTGCAATTGTGCTTTGTATGCAAAAATACAGCAGTGATTTAGACATCCTCTGCATTAGAATAACACACACCATGCTGTACAATACACAGCCTCACAGTTACAGAAAGCAAGACCCCACTCCAAAAGGGACACATAGAAAAAGTACTGTTTTCATTTAGAAATCCTTTGCAATGCTGAATATAATATGAAATGATCGTTCTAATGTTCTAGGTGCTCACAATTCCCTTCGGCCAGGTTCTGTATATCGCCTGTGCCAAGGTACTTCCGACTATAACGCCTGATGTTCATTATACTACTGAGAGCAAACAATGATTTTCTTTTCTTTGCTAATTCTCAGACCGGTTCGATTCATGTCACAGCCCGATGACAGATGGGTTTCCCTTCACCTGCTTTCTCCTGATGCAGCGAGAGAACACCTCGGCACCCACGCTCGCTGCCAGTAAGTACCAAGCGTATCGCTGACAAATAGGTACCCGGTGCCGTGGCGGTGACAACCATCCCCGGTGTTTGGGTTCAGCGGGCAGGAAATCCTGTTAGCCTCGGGATAAACATTAGGTCAGGTGTAAACAAAGGGTTCACCTAAGCGCTAAATCCCATCGCTGCTTGGCTTTGGGGAGAGGTAATATAGAGACGGGGCTTTTTATTAACTACGGAGAAAACCGCTGACGCTGCGCGGCCCTTCCGCGGGGCAGCTCCGCGCCCGCAGCCCCGGCTGGGCTCCCGCCGGCCCCGGCGAGGGGCCAACAACCGGCTCTGCCCCCTCGCCCAGATCCCGTTACCGCTGCCCTTGAGCTCCCGCACCCGGGTGAGCCGGGGAACAGCGCAGCGGGGCCCGGCTTTGCTGCAACTACCCCGCGGAGGAGCGCGGGCTGCGGAGCCCGGCAGCCCTCCTCCTTGCAGCTGCCTCCTCTCCGCTTAATCCGCCTGCAGCCTCCTCCTCCTCCTCCTCCTCCCGTACGATGTCTGTCCCGCTCCAGCCTCCTCTCTTTTGTCCCTTCGCTCATTTCTCTCTCCGGTTTCTTTTTCCAGTCTCTCCCTCCCCCCCCGTCCCCGCTCCTTCCCCATCCTGTCGCCGAACTCCTCTACCCTCTCGGCCAGCCTTCTCCCCTGCTCCAGCCCCCCCCGTCCTGCCCTATATCCCGTCTAATCCCCCTCCCGGACTCCTGCAGCCAGCCTGTTGTCTGCTGCCGGCCACCGGGCTAATTCTGCGGGCAGAGCCGGACGACCGCCTCCATTGTGTGCCGCCGTGCCCCCCCGCCCCCCGGGAACCCCGCGGCTCCGGGGCAGTCCCGCGGAGGGGCCCCGGTCCCCCCCCACCCCACCCCACCCCGGCCGTTCACTCGCCCACTCACCCGGGGCAGCTCTGTCCGCCAGCTCGCTGCAAGTCACATCCCGGCACCGGCGGGGAGCGAGCGCAGCGCCGAGCCCCACCGCGGCGGCTCATGGAGCGCCGGTCCCCGGTGCGGTGCGGTGCGGTGCGCTGCCCGCCGCGCTCTGCGCCCGCCGCGCTCCGGCCCCGCCGCCAGCCCCCTCCCACCGCCCCGCCCCGCCTCGGCTCGGCGGGGCCGGGCTCGGCACCGCACGGTTAACCCCGGGGGCAGCGCACCCCCCCCGGCACCGGGGCGTCCCGGCCCCGCACCCCCGGGGAGAGGGGCATCCGCCCGGCTTGGGGGTGCGCACCCAGCGCCGCCTGTGCAGCCCGGCACGTATGCGCCTCTGGGAGCGTCGAGCTGCAGAGCGGGACACACGGATGGTCGCAGCTCTACGTGCTCCGACAAGGCGGGGGGGGAAGGCAGGAGACAGGGAGAGGCGTGAGCCCGCACACACGGACGCGGGGGTTCCAGCACGAATGAGTGCGAGAGAAACGCGGGCAGCGGGGGCGAGGAAAACACCTCCCTGGCACGTTAGCCACGTCTGCGCACCTATGGCCAGTTTGGGGATTTCAGAGGTGGGGCGTTCTGCAGTGCTGTGGCGGTGGGGATTTTGCAGTGGGCTGGGTACTGCTCACCAAATCTGCCCCGAACGCACGCGTCCAACCTGCGGCTACCTTAGACAGCAGCTAAACGTTTGGAAGGGAAAAATGTTAAGTGCCTCTTTATTGTGTGAGTGACATGTTACAGTCTGCTTGTGCAGCAACAGTCGGGAGCTGGCCCTGTGAGCGCATGAGGCCCTGCAAGGGCAATGATGCTGGGAACCGTTCGGTATCTGTGTCCCACCTCCCAACATGCAGCTAGCTATTCTCCCACTTTTCCAGCTTCCCCACAGTTCAGTTCTGAGACAGTTGTAACCTTTATGCACAGGACAGGGCTTCCAACAAACTTCAGGAGGAGTTATTTGCAGCAGCTTCAGCCTATGATGTTCATCAAACAGCAAAAACTTGCCTTTTCAGCTGGTTAGAGTATGTTTGTGTGACGCCTCTGTGACTGGCAGCCACGCTGTATCGTGCATCCGTGGTTTTATGCTTTCATTTAAACCGTTAACAAGAAACTGGGGAGTTACGGTTGACATGGCATTATTGCCGGGGAGCGACTGACTCCTGCCCTTCCCGAAGGCGGGCCACGCGCCACCCTTCTTGCCAGGTTTCCGTATCCAGAGCATTCCAAAGGGAAACGTCTGCTCTGAAACATGCATTCCTCGGCACAGAAGAACTGTAACCTTTAAACCGATTCTTCCTAACCTGCGTGGGTTTATTTAGATGTCACTTATTATGCCTTGGGGGGTTACCTGAACTTCTCAGCGTGGCTGACATGGAGTAAATCGGATGGTGCAGTTGGGCTGTAATTGCCTGTGATTAGGCAGGGCGCTGGGGGAAGAACAGCTGAAGCAAAGGAATAATTCCACATTTCTGCTCTTTTCTCTCTCAATTTCTCTGCCTTGCTGATTCTGGATTTTAGGCATTGGCTTTATTTGAGTCACACGTAAGCAATAATACCCTGCCCTTGCATCAGTCGATATCTACGTGCTATTCAAAGTAAAACAGGATAATTTTACAGAAACTGAGGTGGTGAGAGGTGAAGCAGCTGTAAACTGCCCAAGGTCACTCTGCAGCCTGGCAGCAGAGTGAAAAATACTGATTCACCAGATCAGTCTGTACCCCCCCCGCCGGCTTGGGAGCCTGCGCCAAGCACCCAAATACTACAGTAACAAGCAAAGACCTTTTTGTGTATAAATAAACACATAGAGTTCTCTGTACCGTGCTGGATACAGAGAGGTGGACCAGGGGGAAGGATGAATCACAAGAATTCATGTGCTGAAGGTCTTGGCCCGCTCACAAGGGAGCAATGTACTGAGCCCTTCAGCAAATGCAAATCTTGGTCATTGTTCCCTTCTCTCTGTGCGTCTCTAACACAACCCGTGGTACCAGTAAAGGAAATGGCCTTCCCCATTTGCCTTTTACTGATAGAGCAGGGAAGATAATGCCCCTCTCAACCATTACTAGTGGATCATTAGCGAATAAGGCTGATTTCTGTCCTCCTGAAGCGGTTTTTAGTGTTAGCTACCATGAAGATATATAAGACAGAACACAGAATCATCAAGGAAATTACAGGAGGACTTTGTAGAGTAACTGGACTAAATTACAGCTTCCGTTGCATTGCTTTTCTTAGTAGTTAACTTTGAAAATATGTTATGAAAATATGCTTTTATTATGGGGAAAAGCATTTCCATCAGCCAACCAACCAGTAACTCACCAGCGACTTCAGCATTTCCTCGCCTCAAGAGAGCTGGTAGGAGGATGGAGTAGGCGCTGTGACCCAGGCGGACCGGGTGATTTTACGTGGTGCTCCCAAGTCCTACACCACCTCCTGGGATCCAGCAACCGCCTGCACCTGAGCGCTGCTCGGGGGAGACTGGGGAAGGAGCGAGGTGTGCAAGGCCAAAAAGGTGAAATTTAGAGAACTCTGCTTATGCCGTGCAATATTTCCCACAGCTGATGACTTAAAAAGATGTAAGCTCAGTGCTTTTGTTCATCTCTGAAATAGTGAAGAATACGTATGTTATCTATTTGTCTTTATTTTAGACTGAGTATATAGTATGGTCAAATTTAAAAACCCACCACTTCTCAGCAATTTTATTCCTCCTATTTCCTACAACACACATTTGGTCATTGAAAAGACTTTTAGCTTTTATTTTCAATATTTGCCTTCCTGCTTATGACAACAGGTAAACAAAGAGTCTTTGTGAGGCTGCATGTCCCCAGTTTTTTCTCTTCTGCAGCGGCGCTCCTAGCAGGATTTGACAGCAGAGAGCGAGCGTGTTAGAGCAGCGCTGAGCGGCTAGCACTCACCCATCAACGAGCGCCAAATCCATATTGCCACAGACTGTCATCCTCATTTCAGAATTTCTTCTGTATCTCAAGCCGAGACAAAGGCGATTTCCATCCTCTGTTCTCTTCTTTCCCTTCAGGATGCCAGGAAGGTGTCATGCTTGCTGCAGGAGCAGGCAGAAAAGCTGTCAGACAGTATTTCACCAACAGCTTTCCCATTGTACGGCAGGTCCTGCAGAACCTTTTCACTTGGTAGACTGATTTTGCGGTTCCTGCCAGCATGGAACTGTGCTTGTGCCAGCGCAACTTAAATAGAATATTTCATTAAGAGATCAGCGGTAGGTACATGGAAATGACGGCGATCATTAAGTCTGCATTACTATTGTTTGCATTAGGGAGCACGTAGAGGCCCCGGGCAGAGACGGGACTGCACCGTGTGAGATGAAGCCAGCCCTCCTGCGTGCAGTGCGCTCTGTAAACCAGTTTGCTTTCCAGGCTCTCTGACAGAATACCCCGAGACCCTTAGTCAGAGTGTGACCGGGCTGTGGTATCTCTTCCTTACGTATTCAGGTGTCCTGATGACGAACGCGACAGAAGAGAATAAAGAGCTACTGGATGGATTTGCCCCAACCAATGGTGTGCAGTTGATTTACACCATTTCTGACCCACAAGCAGAGGTGCTTTTCATTACACAAATCCCTGCGGCGTGATTAGTTTGCCTAATACTTGCCCTGCTTTTTCTCAGGGCAGGATACAAATCCTGGTGCTCCCATTGGTTGGCAGCATCAAGGAGGCAGCGAGATTTGTGTGACCACTGCAAGATGATTTCTCTGGAGCTGCAGAGGGTGTCACACGTTGCTCCTTGCGCTGCCAAAGGCAGAGTCCACTCTCCACAATTCTCTGTTAAATGGGTCTGAGTGGCCAAATGTGGTTAGCGAGGAGAAAGGGAGAAGGGGAAATGGAAGAAGGAAAGAGTCTGGAAATCAATATAAAGCAAAAGATGGATGGCAAAAAGGAGATGGATACATGGAGGAGAGAGAACGAAAGAATTATTGAAACATTTAGGAGAAATGTAATCCAGAAGAACTACCAATATCCATGGCACAAAAGAAAGGTGCTCTCAGGATGGATAGCATGGGTAAAAGGCCATAGTGTCGGATGTCATATCCATGTGCAGATCCAAATTATACCTGTTTTTCAACTTGGGTTAGACAAACCAGGGTAAGAACACACCTTTTGTAGCATTGCACCTACTAATCACTCTTTGACTGTTTGGTAATAAGTACAACCTGTCCTGCGGTTCACCCCATCGCTTGTCTTGACACACGCCGTGTGGAAACACAACGAGTCCTCTCCACTCGTCAGTCACTGTGCTCAACACCAGGACTTGGTGTTGGGAGTAGCAGCGCGAGGAAGATTCACAATGCAGTCATCTCAACACATTTCTTTATCACACCAGTAACGCGGAAATGCTTACTTTAAACAGTAGAGAAACATGGACAAGTTTTCAGATCTAGTGCATCTGGTAGAATTCAATTTAAATGCAATTTGGATCAAGATGGTCTATGACACCAGCCATATGTGATTAAAATTCTTATGACTGGGAATTTTCACACCTTCAAATCCTCATTTCACAAGGAAAACTGCCAGAGACAGATATTTAAATCAGCATATCTTTGGTTTATTGAATTACTGTTATACTCTCTCTGAGGCTCTAGCTAGCTAGATACCTCTCAAACTGGCCAAACCACTTCAATTTAAAAAGTTTATACTTGACCTTTGCTCAGGCAAAGTCTCAGCTGGGGCAAATGATTTGTGGCTTTCTGTTCCTGGCATGAGAATGTTTCCTTAAAACTGGCTGGAGACCCTGGCCAAAACTGGTAACTTCTGCTTGAGAACCCAGAGCTTCTTTCTAGTGAGTAGCTGTGGATGACGGTGGGTGCAGTGAGGTTTCTCAGGGACAGCTCTACAGCAGGGAATAACACGTAATGGTCATGGAGTAGAAAACCTCCCTCTGCCCTCTATGGGTTCTCATTTTTCCCTTAAATCACACATCCCGGTTCCGATTGATCCACTCGAGCATTTCTCCTATTCCTTTAGATTTTAAACAAGATGCAGCCATTCCAGTAAGTAACGTGTGCATCTGGATGAACAAAGGAAATGTTTTCTTAGCTTTTGCTACAAAGGTCACCGTGGCCATCCCGAGCAGCGGCACTGGAAGCACACAGGAGGCAACTGTGCTCCAGGCTGTGCCCACAGCCCTGGCTAGGGCGGCTGCAGGGAAAACATTGCAATCACCTAAAATGCACATAGAGATTTTCTGCATCCTGTTCCCCCCTCGAAATGTTAAAGGTATCAGCCAGGGTAACTGTGTCACGCTTGAATGCACTTATGTTTCAGATGGGCTTGATTTATAAGTGCTTTTATTTGTATCTGCCAGTTTCACACCTACACTGAGATGTAAAGGTTTTATTTCTGAACGCTGCTAAGAACCCTGCTGGTACCTCTTGAGCGTCATTAATGTGCTCATCTGTAATATCTCCTCCGGGGAGGTAGGACACCACACTCAGGAAATTTGCTGGGCTTCCTCTTCATTAACATGTTTGGTAAAAAATATTGGCCCCTGTTGTGGACCGTCTATGTGTCTAACAACAAATAAGTAACGTTTACATCCTGGCAGAATATTGAAGAAACCCCCTTTTTGTGAATTGCCCAGGTTTTTCTGTTGCTGAGACTGTCACCTACTGGCCACGGAGCAGCTCACCAGGATCTCGGGAACAAAGTGATGAATTAAATATGCAGCTTTGCCTTTAGAAATTAAACCACCGAGATGTTCCTGTTTTATCTAACTGTCTCGACAGAGAATCTAGAAAGCTTTTTCATTTACAAAATGCCTGGATTCACGGAGTTTTAATGCAAAGGAAACCAGGATCTCATCACAGTGGATATGGGGTAAAATGCCAGTTCCAGTAAAAGTAATGGGAGCAAATTAATCCGTAACCAATGCTCAAGGGAAAGGCAAAAGAAAAAATGGACCATCTATTCTGTCTCTGGTGGACTTGCATCGTGTTAGACCGTGGATACAAGACAACCTTAAAGAGCCACATCTTAGTATTGACCAGCAGAGCTCGACAGGAATCAAAGGACCTTTACTGAAGATCTACACTACGGCTTTTACAGGAAAGGAGAAGGATTGCTCTAAAAAGCTCTTTTAGCCCTGTCCTTGTCCTGCTTGCATCTGTTGTCACTGCTAGCTCATTTTCTGCCACTTTTTGGGCCAGAACCTCAACTGGTGTAAACAAGAGAGTCTGAATTCATAGCTAGAATATGGAGCTGTGGGGTGGTTTATTCTCCCCATTTCAAGGAGTGGCCTCCCTTGTTCCTCCCCAGACCTGAGCGCAGGATAATGTGCTGCCTGAAATGCACTGTTCAGCTGGGATTTTTTCTGTTTAAGACACAGAAATGAGTTGCTGAGATGGACAACAGGTGCCGAACTGCAAAACTGCATCTTTACCAGTTATTCTGATGCAGCGTCACTCTGTATAGCTCTCCTAAAATCTGTATTTTTTTCTTATATGTAACTGAGCAGTATGACTGGCATTCTGCAGGACTGCTGATAGGAAAGGAAGGCTGGTACCAGAAAGGCTGTTTCATGACAAGTATCCTCAGCTCACTTGGTGTTACACAAGGGTATTGCTGCCTGAAAGCACATCTGAAGTAACCCTCAAGCTCTCTGCCCTATGTTGTACTGAAACTTTAAAGAGGAGATATTTTTTTTCTGGATGTTTTTCATATGCCTCTTGGTTCATATCTGTACAAAATAGATCTCATGTACTTTAGAAATACTTTTTCACCATGTCTGGAGTAAATCCCTAGCACTGAATTTGTGCAAAGTGGCCATATTTTTATTTCTTACTAGATTTTTCTGTGAAACGTGCACATTATTTCTCTTTATTTCCCTTCACTTCATTCCTGTGCTTGGACACTTACAAGCTTTAATTGTTGCCCGAGAACTCTGGGTACCTGGATGTCTCTCTTTTGAGGGCAAATGGCTGGTTAACAAGAAAACCAGTGAGATTAGTGTCTGCATGAATTTCCACTAAATTCAGTGAAAAGGGTCATGTCAAAGAATTTAAAATCAGATTTCAAATGCATTTCATGAGAGGCTTTGGACTGGTGGATTAATATGGGGTGCAGAGTCTCAGTCCCCCCTGCTGTAGAAGAAGATAATGCTATTTACCTCCCCTGTAGGTAACCTCGCTACTCACTTCTTGTGCACTGTTGGAGAAGAGTGAAACATTTCAGGGGCATTTGGTGTTAAGAGGGCTTGGAAACCTCTGGCTCTCAGCCAGGCAGACCCTGGGGCCACCTCTCGCAAACATCTATGGGGAAAGACCACAGCCTCGCCAATCTCATTGAGAACACCAGCCTTTGCCTGAAATGCTCTCTCCTCAAATTTGTGAATGCAAAACTAGAAAAAATCCCCCCTGGCTTCCCTCTCTGCTGTCTGCCCACGCTTCTCAGTAAGTCATTTCCTTGGAGCTGGTGGGATCTTCATTCAGGCAGAAGATGGTTGGGGAGTGTTGTCTCTGTAAGTACCGTGGAGGCTTGGGAGCGTGGGCTCTCCGGGAGCCATCACGCAGCCTCTTCAGTCCCATCTATCGCTTTATTTATCACATGGAGATATTTTCTCCCCACTGGAGAAAGATTCACTTTAAAACTGCTCTTTTGCTGGTAGATTTACTTTGCACCAAGACACAACACGAGTTAATATTGTTTTTGAGGGTAAATAAAGGGCAATGAAGATTCTAGCCTAAAAAATGTAGGCTATGAATTTTATCCCTGCACTGCGCATTTATTTTAATGGTCCTTGCTGTGTGTTTTATTGAAGGCTGAGTCATAAGCAGATCTTACTGCTTTGGAAGGAAGGAAATGGAGTTTGGGCAAAAACATTATGTGTCTCAAATGGATCCAGCAAAGAGAGAGACCGCTCAAGCTGTGAAAACGCAAAGATGTATCTCAGCAAAAGGGAGAATTGAAGGTCAAAAAGAAATTCCTTGTGCTGTGTTAGAGTTTTCATCACATGAAGCTCGTCCGGGCTCAGTGGTATTTCTGGTGACAGGTCCACCACAGTGAGAAGAGCAGATCCTGCTTTTGTCCCTCCCCTCAAAAAACAGTCCTGGAGTTAACAGGACTCCTGCATGGGTCTCGCATTTCAGCGTTGTGGGGATGATGAACATTTGCCCACAGCTTGGGGCTGACACAGTTCTTGTTGGGACTTGGTCAAGGCAAAGCATTTTTGACTGAGGTTGCTGAAGAAGGAGGGAGAAGCTCTTGTGTTATGGCAGCACCTCTGCAGGGTGGTCCCTTCGCAGATGTCCTTAGAAGTGTTTCCTTGGTCTGGGGAGGAGAGGGGGAACCACACAAGCAGAGCTGTGCAGCCTGGAAGAAGGTGCTGTCTGCTGGGCAGAATCAGCCATGCCTAGGAACGTGCAGCAAGGCATGCAGCCCATCGTTAGAAGTCACCTCCATCTCACATGATGAGTGGCACCAGGCTGCAGTTTAGCGCACAAGTCACGAGATTCAGAGGAGGATCTTTCATGCCTTTTATCACAAACAGTTATCTTTTTTTTTTCTGTTTTTTTTTTTTCTTGCAGTTACATTTTGTTCCTTAATGCAGGGACTGGATCAGGTGGTGTCTCTGGAAGCAGAGGTAGGCTGCCCTTTCCCTGGGGTGCTACCGAGCACGTTCAGGGGGAAGATGTGAGACCTGGGCAGGGGACTGAAGGCAGGGAACACAGCCCAGGAGCAGGAACAGCTTGGGCACAGAGATCTAGACACTGCAGAGCAGTGGGCAGAAGGCAGCCGGGCTCAGGGCTCCCCAGGGATCCACTTGGACAGGCACAGCTGGCTGCAGCCCAAAAAGCCACTGACTTGCAGCCAAGCCTTGAAATAGGGTAGGCAGAGAGCTGCGTGTTCAGTCACTGATAGTTTGACTTTGAATTTCTTTAGAAAGTTAAGTTTCTTGATTATTATTTTTTTCAGGTAAAGCCTGGCTGTTCGAGGTCAGAAGCTTTTTGATCTTCAGTGAGCACACCACGAGGGAGAGGTTCAGGCGTACCTAATTCAAAGCCCTGGACCTTCTGCCCCCTTTTTTTTGGTGCAGGATGCCACTGCTGTCACACTCTGGGAGGCAGTGAAAGGCCAGGGACATTAATTTGGCAGGATGTCTTTATAGGAGCCACAGCCCCACTGACAAGAGGCGGGCCAAGAGTGCTCCCTCCTGCCTCCTGGGCAGGACTTTGTGGTCCTTCCTCTGCCTTCCCTGGAGTTGTGGTAGGGCAGGTTGTCCTCTGCTGCAGCCAGTCGGAAAAGTGAAGAGTCTGAGACCTTCCAGAAGACAGCAGCTTCTGAAGGGTCACTTTGTACCACCAGACATGGCCAATCCGGTGAGGCTATTTATTAAATTATTATTAGCAAGGCTACCTATCAAATACAGCTGTGAAAATGAGGCCTTTTTCTTTTCCTCCCGCTCCCTTTGGTGTTCCTTGGTGTTCCTTGTACGTGGTACAGAGGAATTATATTTTCTTAAGGTTCAGGTTCAGGCTGCAAATCTGGCTAACACGCAAAGGGGCTTTGGAGGACATCTGATGTTTCTAAGAGTCCTGGCCATAGAGGGCCACATTCCTGCAGGTTCCTTCTGGTTTCTCACCTGCTTTGGGTTTTATGTTGCAGTAGGGAAGAATAAAAGGCCCTTTCCATCTTTAGGATGTAAGATGAAGGAACTGAGCAGGAAGAAAATTATAAACTTAGTAGAGTTTCATGAACTCCTTGGTCTTAAAGAATGATAACCAAATAGGTGTTGCACATGTAGTAAGTCTCTGGTTTGAATCGGGTGTGTGCACACAGGCTGTCTCTGTAGCATCCCTGGAAGGGGGCATTTGTTGGCCCGTTTACCCCAAACTCAGACTGCTTTCAGCTCTGGGCAGGACCGGGAGCTCTGCAGCAGGGCAGGAGCTGGGCCGCCACGAACCACTAGGTCAGAATCTTTAAGTATGTTTAAGATATCTTGATTTTGCAAATATTTATAGAACTAGCATGGTGTTTAGTTAGCAAGTCCCTTAGGTGTCATGGCACTTCAAGTATCTTCAGAATCTGACTTTACATCCTGGTAAACTGAAGAGTCCCACTCCTGATGTTGAGCAAGGGGCCTCCAGCTGGACCTGTGCTGCAAATACAGCTCCAGGTGCTGCAGGCAGCTATGTACAGGCATAATATTTATACTTTTCTAATCTGGCAGGTGGATTTGTATACCCACATAGAAAAAAACAACATCTGGGTTTAACCATTATTTTGTTTGGGTTTGGGAGGGTATTTTCAGTCCCCTGTTGTTTGTCATTGTAATCTCAGAAGATAAAGGTCTTTAGCCAGCGGGATGAAGCGTGGCTTTGTTTTACTATTTACAGTGTTACTTTTGGCTGGAGAGCATGATGCTGTAAGAGTGAAAAGGCATGCAAATAACTTGTTTATCCTCGGAGATGGATGCTTTGTGCCGTAACAAGCTGTGCTGTTGGCTTGACCCAGCTTTTCTTTCCCAGAATTGGGGAAGGTGACAAAGCTTGCTGAGGAAGACTTCAAGTCAGCTGGCTTTTGATTTCACAAAAGTGCAGCTCCACAAAGCATCACAATGCTTTGATCTAATGATATCGATTACATGAGAAAGGAAAGGAAGGTGGGAAATAAAGATATAAAAATAACATGCCCAAGTGCAGACTTAAAGATCCCACAGCAACATTTAAGAGCAGGGTTGAGTAACCAGGTGGGGTTTGTAGGGTAAATGGGGAAGCTGGTGCCTGTCCACAAAAGATGGTTAGTTTGTTGGGGCTTTTTGTTCAACCCGAAGAGACTTTTTCATACTGAAACACACAAGCACAAGGCATTTTGCACCTCTGCTCCTTGCCTGTCCTTTGTGAAATGAGATTAATGCTGTTCCCCACCAGAGCTGTTTGTGAGCCTTAATCTGTTTTTTATAAACTTCAGTAGAAAAGGTTCTACATGAGCCAGATTACGTTGTAAGAATTATTCAGTTGGCTAGGAACTCCTTTTGTGATGGGGTCAGAAATGAATAAATCTCTTAAAGAGCATCCCCTCTGCAAGGAGTCCCCTCTCTGGTAGAAAAAGAGTTTCGGTGCTTTACTGTGCTCATATGTCACCAGATGTCCCCGGGGAGGATTTAGAGCTGGGTGGCTGTCTCCAGGGATGTGTGCTGGTGGAGCTGCCCTGTGCAGACAGCTCCTCTCTGAAGAGGGACTCGGGTTTGAGACCAGCGCTTGCAGCTCGTGCCTGGGAGGCAAGGTCCTTGTGCCTCAGGATGGAGTGGGAGATCAACTCACTCACCTGCTGTTTGAAACTAAACGAGCCCAGCTTTCTCTCGCATGAGCAATTCTATGCAAAATAGAAAATGTAAATACAGCAAGGCATTGGCTCTGCTTGCATGGTCCTACCTACCACCGCATTTCAGCACGTTCAGTCTTCATGCGTTTATTCCTGTGGCAGTGCTGTGCAATTGGGAGCAGAGATGTGGAGGACTTGCGGGAAGTCAGGAGACTTTCTAAAAGAAGCAGGATTTAGTTTGTGTCGAGATTTGCTTTGTGTGCACTCTGTTGCTCTTCCTGAGCCCTGCCCAGTGTTTGCGTTGCTTTAACCAAGACCTAGTGTGAGCCAATTAAGTCTTTTGAAAAATGTAAAAGAAAATTTTCTCTCAATGTTAACAGTAGAAGAAAATGCTTAGATCAGTGCTTAGCCTGCTAGTCCTTCAGAATGAGCAACTCTCTACAGAGGGTTTAACTTTTTAAGCAAAATAACTTTGTCAGAATTATACCATCAGACAAACTTACTGCTGGGCCTGAGCAATAAGCTTCTAAAGCTTCCAGCAAAGTTCTCATCTTAGACCACCGACATGTTGCAGTGATCTCCACTTTTCTGAATGGGAGGACGGTATTGGACTTATGCACACCCTCACGGCTGCATCCCCTGTCTCCAAATTCCTTGGGTGCAGACCCACATTTTCCCATCATTCCTGCTGGTGTGACTGCCATGGCTTCAGCAAGGTGTTTCGGGCTGCTGCAGCAGGAGCAGACGGTCCCTGATGGCCACCTCCTGCCAGGAGCAGCTCTGCAGCTGGTGAGCGGCCACCGCACTCCTCTCCGGACGGGTGACTGCGCTTCCGCCGTGAGTGAAGTGATCCAGAAATCTCTTACTTACCTCACAGCAAGCACTGGATGTGTGTGAGAAGTTTAATTAAGTAATGGTTGTAAGACAGTGAGCTCTCCTGAGAAAAAAAGCTGTGAGGGGGTGGGGAAATGACAGCCAAGTGCGGCTCGTGGGGATTTCTGATTTTCCATTAGAGCTGGCTGAAAATTTTCTGTCGAAATACTGACTGGTGTGGCTTCTCTCAGAGCCAGGGCTGGAGTTAGGCATTCCTCCTCTTAGCCATTTATTACCCCAAAGAAGTGGATTCTTGTCGTGTCTGCATGGTCGGGAGCCAGGGATCAGCCACAGGTGCCGACCCAGGTATCTGTGTGTTTGAGGTAGGATGTTGAACTGAATTCAGCCATGGTTGGCTGAATTCTTCCACCAGGAACACAACAGTTTTGCACAAATGTGGTGACTTTTCTAGCGTGGACAATCTAAATTAAATGTTTTGACTTATTCCTACTCAAATCACATTCTTTTGTTTAAAAGGTAAAAATAGTGAAACAAAATATCTTTGCACAGAACAATGCATCTCCTGTCTCCAAATTCCTCGCTCTCCTGGCCCTTCTGCTGGTGTGAGTGCCGGGTGTCTCCACTGGCCCGGGTGGTGTGACCTGCTGGGCACTGCAGTCTTGCTGCTGGCCGAGCGGGACTCGTGCCTCACGGGCTGACACCGAGCTGATGTCCAAGCCTGGCCAAAGCCCAGCTCTACCCAGATCCGGGCAGGAGAAAGCCACTGTCATTTCTCTGCCAGCTGAGTTGCTGGGCTGGAAAAGTCATTCCTGTAAGTAAATGATCGGTGAACGATTGGCCTCTATCTTGTGACTCCATGGTCACCATCAATAACCCTAACACAATTTGTGATCATAGCCCAAGAGAAAAGTAAAACAATTTCCTTCCAAAAAGACCATCATTATCTGGACTGATGTCAGCCCAGCCTCGCAACTCCAAGGCTTTGACATCATCTCATAAATTAGGAAGATTTTCAGGCCAGACAACACTTTAGTAGTCTGTGTGGGCATGGAAGAGCTATCGTAAAGAGCCTTGTAAAACAAAATGCTGACTATAAAAACCAGGAAAATGGTTGCCTTCAGCGTTCAGGAACATGTATGAAGCCAAATCAGCTTAACAGATGTGATCAGATCCTGGTTCCTTTTAGCATGTACCTGGAGTTAGTAGCTTTGCAGTTGCTGATGGCAGGGGTGAGAAGGGACGCCTGCCTAGGACGCATGGGAAGTGGCAGCGCAGTAAGGAGATGAAGAGAAAAATAAACTACAAAGTCTTGCTGTCAGAGTGAAGTAAGGTTGCAATGACTCATCAGGTGGAATAAATGTCTCTTCGCTTTGCAAACAAATCATGACCTTACTTACCTGTGCCCTGATCTTGCTTTTCCTGAAGTCAGTGCCAAAGTGTTCCTTGACTTCACCATTGCACAACAGTCTCCAGCCTCTTTAGTCCGTGAGTGATACTCCGGCCCTTGCAAACGGTCCGTGTGAGCAGGGTGGCGAGCGGGTCGGTGTGGTTCCCTGTGCCAGTGATACAGCCCATCTCACGGGAACTCACTGTGCCAACGCTTTTAGCCAGTAAACTTTTGAACAGCAGTCATGCAAATGTTCAGATTCATGTAGATCTGCAAGTAGCCCAGGAAAATCAATGGAATCACTTAGATGATTAAAATTACTTTGTCCAAAGCATTTCTAGCCTCTGCACAGGTACCTGGCCCGTATGGATGGCTGGTGCACAGATCTGTGCACTTGCAAAGATTAAAAAAAATACTTTTTCGTTAGGAGAAGTTGCTCTGCTTGAATGCAGGAAAGGTGACTGTGAGTAAAGCAAGTTATTATTTTCCCACCGGCATATGTTGTCTCAGGTCTCTTTATGTTGCAGTATACAGATACTGTCTGAGAGAGACATGAAAAACTGTTATGCTAAGCTCAGTGAGTCCCTGACGCTTGCAAGTGTGTTTTCTTTATTTTTAGTAGTTCCTGGAGAAGGGCTGAATCCATCCATGTGCAAAAGATTGCCATTGACAGGGAGGGGAGGCGCGTGTGTGTGGGGACATGTGCCTGGGGGGGGCTGTGGTTATATAAGGGCTCTTTTGACATGGCCAATTACATAAAATGGTAATAGTGGAATGGAAGGCAGTAAATGAATGCAGGGAAGGAACGCATTTGTGGCAACAGAGCCTGCATCACCGCAGGTGATGGGAATGAAGCCGAAGGAGGGTCACCAGGTTCATGGTGGTTCTGCCTGTCCAGTAATCCCCAGGTGCTGTGACTCCAAGCAAGCGAAGCGGGAACCCTCCTGCTGCAGCCCCTGCGTCGGGTGGCCATCGGCAACCATATGGTAATGCCTCTGCAAGCACTGGGGAGGAATGAGGCCACGAAGCATCCCAGTTAATAAGATGCAATCTTTGGAAAGCTGTTTCTTTCGTTACATTTTTAACAGAAAGGTCTTCACCGAGCTGCAGGACACACGGCATGGCCAGTTCTGCCACCGCAGCGGTCGGAGGGGGGAGAAGTACGAGTGCTGGTTCAATGATGCAGTGTGTGCTCAGCCCAGAGAGGACACACGCAGGAACGCCCAGTGAAGCATATGCTCCGTCTGCAGGAGCTCAGCCCCCAGGGTAGGATCCACAGCTCTGAAATCCCTGAAGCTGGCATGTGGGATTGAGAAAGTTTTTTCTCGGTGAAAATGAAGTTCAGACTTGCCTGGGCAGGCAGTAGGCGATCAGCCCAAATCCAAACGGGGACTTTACTCAGCATGCAAGGAGGGCTTCACCACTAGAGCATGCTCACTTTTCTCTGTAGGTGACACTTGCTCTGGCACCACCGCTGCCTCACTGGTGTAATGGCACTGTGCCTGCTGGCGGGAAGGGAGAGAGGGTGGATGTTTGTGCCACTTGGCCCGTCCTACTGTATCGCAGGCAAGAAATCAGAGATCTCCCATGAGAAAGCCATAATGCATATATACTTTGTGTGTTTTAACCGATGTCAACATTTCCAGGTGTAAATTCCAGCACCATGACCAACCAAAGGGTCAGAAACGGATGAATTTTGTCCCTAGAGCGAATATATCATTGTCTGCAGTGCAGTTTCCAATGAGCCATGCTGTCTCTGCAGCTTGCAGCATGGGCTTCGGGGCGTAGTGACCTGTCTGTGACACAGCTCTTCTTCATGAGACTCCTTAGTTTCGCAGTTCACTGCTGAGGACCACGTTTATGTCTCCATGTTGATGCAGTCACCAGGTTCAGCAGCAGGAAGGAGCACCCAGTTGTGGGGTGGACGTCAGATTTGGTGAGGCTTCAGGAGGTTGCCTTCCCTGGTGAAACACGCGTTTACCAGCTTTTGGTTGGTAACCACTGGGGTGAACTGGGGCATCGGGGCTTCTGTCCCCTAACTGCCTGCTCCTGCACGTAAGCATGACACGGTCTGTGTCTGTCTCAGCATCAGCTGAGAACGTGAAGTGCAACCTGGCCAATTTTAACGCATTTCCAACAGATGGTGCTGCGATGCCACTGAAAGCTAAATGCATGCATGAAGGACAGGTTTTAGAGACGGTTCCCTGCTCCCCATGCTTTCCCCTGTGGTCTCCCAGTTGAGTTGCAGTGTTTTTGCTTTCCCCACAACAATCTGCACAGACTTTCTTTGTTTATCCCTAACAGCCCAACAGGACACTGCCTAGCAGGAGCCAGTCTGCAGATCTCCCACCTTTCTGGTCACTCCATTTCATCCACCCCCTTTCACAGACAAGGTGTGACCCACCACAGACTTACATCGAGCTTGACGTGGACGTCACTGCTGCAGTCCACATCCAGCTATGCCACGTGCCATCAGCATGGAGGCTTCAGCCAGCCCCTTGCCACATTGCATGGCTGTGTCTTGGCATTGCCACCCCTCCTTCTGTCTAAATGTTATTTATGTCGTTGAGTCTTTTCTTTCTTGAGATAGTGGCAGGGCTTTTAATGTCCCAGGGCTTTGAAGACTCATAGGTTTTAGGGTTGACAGCAGTGGGGTCTTCATATCAAGCTGCGACGAGGAGTTAGTTATGTTGGCAAGGGAGCCATCCTTGCCTAGACGGTTTGGCTCATGGAGAGGTGTTTCTTGCATCCTAGCTTTTCTCTCCTGACTCGTCTAAATCTGCCCACCTGCTCATACTGGAGGATTTGTAAGATCCTGTTGTGTGGACCTTCCCCAGGAAACGTTTCTCTAGTTCTGCAGCCACTGGGGAACAATAAAAGTCACACACCACCTACAGCCTGAGAGAAGGCTACCTCCCCTGCCAGCTGCTTGTCAGGGCCTGAACACACTAATAGGTCTTAATTGGCCCTGACCAGCCTCACCTGGGGCCTCCCCTTCCTCCAGCTGTGGGCTAGGAGCTCTATTTAAGCTCAGCCCAGGGGACTTAGCCCCTTCCTGAGCTATGTTGTAAGGGTGGTGGTCTCCAGCTCAGCCACAGCTATGCCTTACCTGGCTAAGGAGCTGCTTCGTCGTTGTGAACTTGCCTGGTGATCGTGACTCTTGCTGGAACCTAGCCATGGTCTCTGCGCCTGCCCTGCTCACCACGCTCAGGTACCGCTGGGTGGTCCCTCTGCCCTGGTGGCTCTTATTGTGCTTGGTCCTGAGGGTACAGCTGGCCCTCACTGTGCCTTGACACTGCTTGTGCTCTATTTCTGAACCCAAGAGATGCTGCAAATGCTTCAGGCACGGGAAAAAACTATTTGTGTGGGCAGGAGGTGGTTTGGTTTCATTGGTGCTTGGAGAAGGGAAGAAAAGTACATCCATGTGTGTGCTGTTAGTGCTTCCCTGCCCGCTCCCTGCCGTTGTTACTCATGGGAGCTGTGCTTGAGTGGCTTTGTGTCTCCTTGCTGTTGGCCTCAATGGAGGTGCAGGGTGCTCATCTGCTGCCCCTCTCTGAACCTGCTCCTGTTTAGGAGCTTTAAAAACTCCGAACTTTAGAAACTTAGTTTCCATCTGATATGATCTGACAAATTTGTGCCAGGGAGCAAAGCTCAGGGAGAACTTGTGAGAGGTGGAGAGCTTACCCCTTGGCAGTGGGGGAATGGCTTCAGGGATGTGCTCTTGCCTGAGCACTCGGTGTTGCACCAGGTGGTTGCTGGGCCCCACATGAAAGCTTTGGTGTAACATCAGCTGTTCCTGATTTTTGAAAGACTGTTGGGGTCAACATGTGTAAATTTACTTCTTATCTTCATTCAAAACTGATATCCTTCTTTCATTCCCCTACCTCTGAAAGATTTGGTACTTTCAGAGCACTTCACAAACAAATCAAGTAATCTATAGGGGCTGCCAAAGAATGGCCCTGGGAAACTGAACAGAAACTGAGCTTTTTTGATAAGGGCTGGAGACTCTGCTTCTTGGTCTCAGCGTGTGCACAGGTAGAGCCAGCAGTGCTTTAACACTGCTGTGTAATATCTCTACGGCTTTTCCTAGCAGGAGCTTTGTGGCTGCACTGAGAGTTGCTGCTGGCTCTAGTGTAAGCAAGTAGGTACCCCTTAATCCCCCAGTCTTGCACAGAGCCTGTGCACTCGCACTTAAGAGACGCGTAGTTGTGTGAAAAGTTATAAACGCTCCGTATCCCACCAGCCCCGACGTCATGCCTTGGCTGCGGAAGGGTGCGGGGAAAGCGATCCTGCACGGGAGCAGGGTTAGCAGCTCCAGAGGGCTCGGTCTCTAAAGAGGAAGAGACACTTAAATAACAGAAGAAGTCGGTGACCTTTAAGCGATAAGGGTGGCTTTGCCGTGAAGTCTGCAGCAAGAAGCTGCTGTGGGTGCAGGGCGAGGACGGCAGGCTGGAGAGGGCGGTGAGTGCCACCTGGTGGCACTTGGCCTCGGTGGCGGAGGGGACAGCGTGTCTTCGAGTGCGAGTAAATGGCTACATCCTGGGGAATATACAGTCACGTTCTGTTTAACACTTAAACTGTGGCATGGCCAGGTGAAAGCTGGCTGTGGTCTAGGAAGGGATGCCTGGACCTTCCTGTCCCTGCGCCCTTCAGCCTGGGCTGGGAGAGAAGGGGACACCTTTCTCCCTGCACGCTGAAATCGCGCCTGCTTTTGGTACAGCCTTGCTCAGGAGCATCCGCAGCCTGACGATGCCTCAGGGAGGCGGAGAGGAAGGTGTCTGTCTGCCCAGGGAGCACACTGCAGACAGGCTGGGTGTGATTTGGGCAAAGCCTGTGTCCAGCCAGGCCAGGAGCTGCTGGCCAGGGGTCTGCTGTGGCACGCTGTGCTGTGACATCCATGTGTCCCTAGAAATATTCATGGTCCTTCCATGGGTGGGATTGACAGGTCTGTTCCCCCCCCTCTAGCCCCAAACACATGTCGTGAGTGTCTTGGTGTGGTGTGATGCTGAGTTACGGTGACATTAATCCTGGAGAGGTGGTAACACAGAGACAGCAGATGTGGCAGGGGTGTTAAGGGGGTGGCGCTGGGAGCAGCAGCAGAGGGCTGTTTTCTGCCTTGCTCAGGTTGCTGTTTGCCTGAGTGAGGACCTGCACAAACACTCCAGCCTGCTCACATGGCTTCCCCGTGCTCACGGCGTGCCCATTTATCTGGGCGGTGTGTCCTTGCAGTCTGCCTGCGCTGCAAGATGAGTGTGCTGTTGCTGAATTGTAACAGTGCTTAAAGAAAACAATAGGAAAAATATGAAAATGCATCTAAATAAAGAACTGAATATTCAAGTTCACTTTACAGTAGTTCATCCTGTCACTACACAGCCCTTTGCAAAGCCTGTGTGGCTCCTGTCACCAGGAAACGTTGCTGAGATGAGGTGTGCTGGAGCCATGAACAGCCTCGCAAAGCATCGATCAAATCCAATTATCAAGAGATCCAAAAAGCATCCTGGGCATCGATCTGTGAGCTGACAACACTGTGCTGTTTGGCCAGGGCTTTGATCTAAATGAACACCCCATCTTTCAGATCCAACTTCATTCTCTTGCTGAAACCTGAAATTGCCCTTTTGTGTCTTAAGGCTATGAAACTGATTTATTTTCAGGTCATGTGCACCCCTGAAAAGCAGAGACTCAGCTGATTTTCCAGAAACCCAAAGGACCCCTTGAATAAACGCACAATCAAGTGACCGGTTCCCCTAATTAATGCTGACAGTAAAATTTGATCCCCACCTCCATGTAGAGGAAATGATGCAGAGATCAATTCACCCTAATTCAGTTGAAATTACCTGGATGTATGTGTGGTCACACTTTGGAATAGTAAGAACATTTTGGCTGTATTCTCACATGAATATTTTCCCAGTGAATACAGTCTCATTACATTCAGGAAAAAAAAAAAAAGACTTTTGAATGCTGTATCCCTTTAAACAAACGTCTGTTAAAATTACCCTTAATTTCTTGGGCTGAAGTACCATCCTGGAGGGAGAGCCCTGGTAGCGGTGATGGTTTTATCGTACCTCTGTGTGGCAGGTGAAAAGCTCAGCAGGGCAGCCAGGCTCCTTTCTTCTGTTCATCTGCCTTTGGCCTTTGAGCTCCAGCTTGTAGCACAATGAGACCAGAGGAAAATACCTGCTCGGTGGGGTATAGAGCAGTAACTTATGCCTAAGCCAGCCTTCGGCACGTACCACAGCTTTCAGGACAAGCAGGCTGCCTCATCTTAACTTGTTTCTTGCCTCCTGCCCTTACAGCAGCATCAGTGGGCCATGGCTCTGGTCTTGGTGGGGCTGGGGTTTCTCTCTGCCTCCGGGTTTTCAGGATTTGTCCCCAGCCTGCGCAGGGAAACACTGAAATCTGGCGGGTCTCTGCACGGGGTCTCGCTCACATAAAGCACTAAAGCTTTGGGGCTTGCTCTCTCACCTGGTGCTCTGTGCAGGCTTTGGTGGTGGGGATCTTGGCTAATGCATCTGGGATCGAAGTTGTTTGCAATCCCGGAGCAACTGCGTCATTATTCATGTGGCTCTGCTGCTGCAGTCATCTGAGCGGATGACTGACTGTCACACACGGACCTCCCACGCATGGGCCCCTTGAGATTCTCATCTCTGTTGGTGTCACCATGAACTTGCCTCCTTTTGACCCAACATGTGTGCACTGGCCCTGTCATTCCAGCCCTGCAGCCCCTTTTAGAGTCGTTAAACCTCTGATTCACAGAGGTCTGGTAGCTAAACTACATTCTGCAGGTTTTCAGGCCTGTACAGTAGGATTTTTAGCCTGCTGCTTGTGTCTGATCTGATTTCTGGCTACCCCTGAGTTGCAGCCCTCCTGGAGGGCTGAGAGTGGTGGCTGACCCTCCTGGGAGCGCTGGGGTCTGTGGGGAGGAAGCTTGGCTGAGTTGTGGTGATGGGACATGATCCCTTTCTCCTCCCCTGGGAAAAGCATGGTGAAGGCAGGTGATGGGAAGTCAGGTTCCAGTCCCTTTGCAGGGAGCAGGAGCACTTCCACAGCTGCACTCTCCAGAGCATGTCCCCGAGACCCTGGACCTCAAAGCTCAGTATTTTTGCTCCTGATGGCTCCTTTACTTGAGCACCGGCTTCACCAGTGTGACAGTGGGTGATAAACCCCATCCCACCACGGGCTGTCTGTAGAAGAACCATGCTAACTCGCCTGGGCTGGACCCCGGGGAGAAGCCAGTTTGCCCAAGAGGATGCGAGTGAAGCATCACTTTGCAGCAAGACCTGGGCTGTCCCAGAGCTGGTGGCACTAGGTGGCACCATTGAATTAGGAGCGAGGAGATTGGGACATGCAGGACTCAGGAGCCAGCAATTGTCTCCCAAGGGACCCAGGGAGAGGGAGAGCTGCTCAGGGGTATTTTCTGCCACAGCTTTAGTCCGTGTGTCTTTTCCTAGCACTGAGGCTATGTGCACCCCTCACGCTCAGAACAATAGGACACCAGAGCTGCCTTTCAGCCTGGCCTCCCCGTGCTGTTGTCCCTTGAAGCTTCTCCTCTTCCCCGCTGAGCAATGTGGGGGCAGGTCCCAGCATAGCTGGAGGAGCTGTGGGTTCCTCTGAGAGGGAATAAAACACAACTGCTGAATATCACTGCTGCCTCTTCATCCCCCACCAGCACTGCGGTCTTGCTGTGTAATTAGCCTTTCTGCTGGCAACTTGTGGTGGTGGGGAGGAGAGGTTTTTCTTTTTTCCTGTTTTACTTTATCATCTTTCCATTATCATATTTCCATTTTTGCCCTTTTATCTCGTTCTCATCCAGCATTACAGGGTCTTCGCTATAAACTACTGCTCTGCTCAAAGCCAACTCGTACCCAGAGAACTAACTTTGGGCATACTGACAGTGACAAAGTAATAACTGCATGAAGAGCCAGTCCAAAAAGACTTTTTTCTTCATACAAGATTTTTATTAAAATATAATCTTAATTAAAGCATTCACTGCAACATCTAGTTTTTGAAATTGGAAACCAATACTTTCTGGGGGTATTTTGGTTGTAAATATTTAATGTCACGCTTCTGCTGTAGAATCCATGTATAAAGTAATGGAAAAATAGTGCTGGGAGTAGGAAGGGATAATAGACTATGTACAGAAAATTTGAGACTAATTATCAAAACCAATTAAAATAAGTTGCTATACCTGAATAGCGATTAAAATTTGCTATTATGTTGTGAGAACAAACGTACGTAAAGCATTCTATTGTTGCCCACTTGTTCCCCCGTGCTAGCACTGCAGTGATCGGGAGCAAACCCAGCAGAGCAGGGCTGTGCTGGCCTGCTGCCGGAGGGGAACAGGGCTCCTGTTCCTGGAGGATACCGCTCCAGGGGGTAGGATCAGTTGTGGCTCCTTCAGGAAATGCACGCAGCCTGCAGTGAGTGCTGGGGGCGGCCTTGCAGCTCTGCACATTGATGAGCATCCTTATTTGGGAGCCAGCTGCAGCTTTTGTTGCTGTACGCATCTTAAAAAACGCTGCTCTTCAGTGCTGGCTGAGGGTCCTGTCAAGTGGTGGGAGCTCAGCATCCTCTGATTTGTACTGGTGGAAACTAAGAACAGCTTTCTAGGCCTGGATATATAATCCCAGCCTCAGAAGGGTGGGAGAGCAGGCAGCTTGCGCGCTAACAGCCAGTGAGTCTGTCCTGCTCTGCTGCTGTTTGCATTCAAGCTTGGGAGTGCTCGTGGGCTGATGCAAAGGTAAGTGGTGGCCTCTCAGCTAGTGAGCATGTGAGTGCCCCTGGAGCGCAGAGGAGCTCTACATTGACAGCCCAGGTGGAAATGAGCTGCAAGGTTCAAGGCTGCGCTTTTCCTACTGTCTGGGTTTGTCCAAGTTGATATTCTGGTTTGGATGAGAATCAAATCTTCCCTCACGCGGCTGTGTTTCAACAAGGATTGCTGGTGATCTGTATGGTGTGCTCCACCTAGCAGAGCATGGTGTCCAATATGAAGTGCTGGCGTCCAGTTTCTAAACCTTGGGGAGTGTGCTAGCTGCTCCTGGTGTCCTGGTGATGGGAGAGGCTCTGGCAAAAGGGACCCGCTGAGGCCATGTGGCAGACGGGAGTGTGGCGATGGCAGGATTAGGTATTTCCCTGATGGATCTAGTAGTCTGTGTTTGTGCCTAGCTGCCGCTGTAGATACTTTGCAGCAGTGCTGAGTGGTCATCAAGCTGGGAAACCCAAGGTGGCCTGAAGGGAGACCCCGTGCATCTTCCCCATCTATGCTGCTGGGTGCAGCCCGAGCTGGACTAGCCCCAGAGCTGCCTGGGGAGGACCTTGGGCTGACTCAGAGAATGTGGTGGAAAACCCTATAGTTACTGCTAATATATTACTCAAAGCTTAGGTGGTTATTATATTTATTATATAAATACATTATCCATTATAACACTCTAAGTATATACTGATAATATGTCATTATACACTTAGGTAGGTTTTTCTAACTCTGATTCAAGCTTGTTCCTCTATGGAAAATCACTCCGAGCTCTTCCCTCCTGGTCTGCCTGCTCCTGCCTGCCCAGCACCAACCCCAGCCTTGCCTGACTCCCATCCTGCTTCCTCTCCCTGGGAAGCGCAACAGCTGAGATACAGTGGGGAAAAAAAAATCTTATTTTCCCCTAAAATATAAAGCATGTCAGTGATTTAGAGCAGTTGCTGCTGCTGCTGTCGGCGCATGATTATTTAGGTTAAAATGTGTTCAGCATTTTGACTTCCCATTCAGAAAACATGTGACAGGGAATAACAATGGATGAGTAAGCACAAGTTCTGGCAGTTGGAGTTAAAGATGTCGCCTGAGATCTGGCATCAGGAGCTTTTTTAAAAACTTATGTTATCTCTTTAATGCCATAAAGTATCAGTTAATGCATTGAATAGACTGTCATAGAGGGTATCAGGACCATGATTTGGCAGTTTCTCAGACTTCGCCTGTCAGCAGAAAGATATGCTCTTGGCGTCTCTTCTGAAATAGTTCACTGGGGCTTCATTTTGGGGAGACATGGGTAAAGTTTTCACTCATCAGACGAGGAGGACTTGAGAAGCCAAAGGTTGGGACTGATAGAAGTGATGCATGATGGCGGGGAAAAATGCTAGGAGCTGCAAGGGGTAGAGCTAGAGACTGGGGTGGGGATGGAGAGAATCTGAAACAAGCTGAAAAAATAATTGGCAGTATTTGTTCATCCTTTCTTCCTGTTTCGCTCTTTGCCTAACCCCTAATTGATTAGACTGACCCATCTTTGTACCAAGAGGTTATTTCATCTAAAAAGCACAGAAGAGGCACTGAAATCAGGACTCTGTGCATGTTGATGGCAGTGTTTAGCACTGCCTGGTGTCAGTGAAGCTGGCTGCGCAGTCTGTGATCCTCATGCTGCTTTCTTTCCATGGGAATTTCATCTTGCTGGGTGTTGCCTCCTTGTCCGAGCTCGCCTGTCTGCTGTGCAGTTCCTTTCTTTACAAATGCATTGCTAGGCATGAACCTTAGCTTCAGGGCAGGCGGTGCCCAAATGAGACCCCGAGGAAAGTCTGTCACTCGGGAATACTTCCTTATTGCTGTGTTTTTGGAGAAGCAGGGTGAGCCAAAGGATGGTCTGTAGACTGAGGAAATGTATCTCCTCACCTCAGCCTTCATCACAGAGTGGAAGGTGATCTTTTAGTGTGGTGAGGCGTGGAGTATGTAGAAGGTACTGTTCTTGAATGTCACTCTTAAGAAGCCAGCGTACGGTGGTGGACACTGGTTAGTTACTGGAGAGGTGCACTGCAGCGCTCTGTACAGAAGCGGCTTGAGTTAAACAAGCTGATCCTGAAGGCTCTGGGGACTTGCTTAAGGGTGGCACGTTTGACGGGGGTGGTACTTTACCAAAACCATGGAAAACACTAGGTGCTTATCCCAGTGTGGCAATGGAGGCTCCACGGAGAGCACAAATGGCTCAGCTTCCCCATGGAGTGCTGATGTTGGTGTCTGGCAGCTGCATTAGCCTCAGCAGGATGTTGCACAGCACGTATGTCCCGGTGTCTCAGGATAAAGAAGAAAGAAATAATGATCTTGTCAAGGCCACTGTCTCAAAAACATCCAGTCTTGCTCCATTTAGGCTCTGATGCGCTGAAATCGAGCAGCCACCCTGATCTACCCAGAAACAGCCTGTGCTGCTGAAAGCCTCTCCAATCTCATTTTATGCAAATGTTCCCCATTCTCTGTATTAAGATGCTGTCCCATTTTTACGTCCTTTTCTTTTGAATAGCGCCTGTTTTCAGATGAGAAAGATGGGAAATGGGTGAAAAGACCTTGAGAAGTATAAATGCTGCACTAAGGACCTGTCAGTCTGGTCTGAACTAGGACGAATGCTCCGTGCTTGACATGTGAGACAGGTGGCCCATTTTTGGGACATGGTGCTTCATTGAGAGGCTGCACCTAATTCAGTTATTGTCTTACGATTGGCACCCCCCTTCCCTTCTAATCTAACTCAGTTAAACTTTCCATTGTGACAGTGCACACCAATTTGCTAAGTATTGTTCTGTGTTGTACAGTCCATCATTAGATTAGTATTAACTGCAGTATTGTTTTCTCATTTTTTTATCCACTGAGATACGCTTTGTAGGATGCTACAGTGCAAGTGATTTGATTGTGCTTCTTAAAATTCAGCCCTGACCCTGTACTCAGAAGTCAGTGGAAGCTTTGCTGCCCCAAGCCAATGTATATATGCAAGAAATATCCTGGATGAGAGCAGTTTTCGATCCTGCTGGGCTTGGTCCCAGTACAGAGAGTGCCAGCCTCAGGTGTCTGTACTCTCTTCCTGCTGTGATACTGGGTCAATAATTAGCAAGTGCAAATGGCCTTCCCAGCTCAGCCGTCCCCGCAGCTGTGCTCACCTGCCATGCTTCTACAAATCCAGGGCTGAGTGTGGTGCTCCAAGGGTTACCCTGCGCTGCTGTGAAATGCTTCCAGAGGATGAATGGTGGCTGTTGCAGCCTGATGGACCTTCCCTTACATACCTAGCACGGGTGTCTTCTTCAGGCTTCATTCAGGTGGGTGTTTTATTCAGGGCTAGTAACAAATTATAAACTTAAAGATGACAATAACTAGAAGAGTGGTAAGGAAATATCTAGAGGGAGGACGGCAAAGGATTCTGTTGAGGAGACTGTGTGCAGGAGGGCAGGGTGATTTTTAATGGCATTAAAGCATACATAATGAAGCGGCACAATGTACTGCTAATGAAGTTTCTTGATAGAACAAGAAACTGCTGCCTTATGTAAAGGGAAGGATGACTACTGCCTGCGCTGCCCTGACCTGACCTCCTGCAGACAGACACACCAAAGACAGTAGGTGACTTAGCTCTAGGAATGGAGTCTCAGTCCCTTGCTCTGAGCTCTCCAGGCCAGGTCTAGCTTACCTACACAGACCCGTAACTCTCCTTTTTTGCTTCTCTGCTTGGTCACGAATGGAAGAGCCAAATGGGCAGTTGGTCCTGAGTAGGTGGGACAGACTCATGGCAATAAAACTGCTGGCCCTGCTGCAAGTCATTGCCCCATGGTCCATGGATGTTGTACCATGGAGCTGGAGGACTGAGAGGGACATGGGAGCTGCCCGGGAGGAAGGCAGAGGGAAGGTGGCCTGTACAGACACTCTCCACTCCACAGGAGGTGTGTGGAGGTGTTCAGCAGCTTTCACTATTGCGTGCAGGTCGCCTCCTTCATGTCTCCACCTCCCTCTGCAGCCTGTAATCTGCCCTTCAGTGTGTTACCAATCCTGCTCTGTACCCTGGCTCTGAGCACTTACCATGTGTATTTCCAGGCTGCTGGAGGGCTTTTGGGTGGTGGTGCTCCTTGCTGCTGAGCCACCCCCCTTGGTGGGCTGCAGGACTGCCCCCACCAGCTCTGCCTCTTTCTCTGTTCATTTTGCGCCACCAAATCACAAAGGGACAAGAGAAGCTGAGTCCTTTGTGCAAGTGGCCCACAAAGCCAGGCCACCTGAAGTGTTTAGAAGGGGACTAACCTTTAGAGAGCAGGTTTGAGCTTTATTAAAACAGCTGGAGCTATTCTGACAGTTGGCTCCCCTGGGCACTGGAGACAGATGAAACTGATATGTGCTGCTAATTGCAGATGCTCATCTTGCACTGAGAGATGATATCTTTTAAGGGATCAAGCCACCCCACTGCCTTCAACACGGGCAGGGCATGGCAGGTCACTACAGCACGGAGATGCAATTAAGCAGCTTTCACTATTCAGCAGCTATTCACTATTTCACAGATTTCTGCATCCCCCTTGTCCTTGCTTAGCGAAAAGTGCTGGAGGAGCTTTGGCTGTCGCCAGCTGTGATGTCTCATTTTAATTTTTTTTTATTATAGAAAGAGTTGGGTGTGAACGTAGAGAGGGCTCGGATGCTTCTGGGGCTGTGATTGGAAGTAGGCCACTTGCAGAGCTGCCAGGCAGAAGTTCAGCTCTGTGCTGCCGGTCCTCCTGAAACCCTGGGGAGGTGCAGAACTTACGGCTGATGGTGCCACATCAGAGGTCTGGGTTACCTTGCAGACGAATGGGAGAAAATGGGGAGTGCAAAAATTGCCGGACCATCAGTGAACTCTGGTGTTCCCTTTGTGTTTTCTGGGTATGCTTTTCTATGCTGACCCTCAGCGTAAACACGAAATATAAATACTTATTTACTACTAATATTGTGTTCACACTATTCACACACCCTGCAGTAGTGTGAACCCCATCATGTTGTTAATTGGGAATAGACCAGTGTGCCTCTGTTAGTTAAAAGGCAAGAAGTAGGAAGAATTTTAATAACTACAGTGCCTTTGGGCTTGTGCCAGCTTCAGTTTTAAACCTTTGAAAAAAATCTGTAATCTGCACAACACAGACCAGCCAATTATTTTTTTTTATAAACAGTAAATATCCATTGAACGTAGATATTTTTGTTGCTGATGAGGATGCTTCTTAAAACGAGATCCGCTTTTGCCTCCATCAGCCTTGTACTAAGTGGGTCAGAGAAAAGATGGCAAAGAGCAGCTGTTTAAGACGGGCCTTTAGGCTAAATGCATCCAGGCTGGAGATTTATGGTGCATTCAAATTAGAACAATTTATCTGGAGAGGTCAGATGCTGTGCGTTGTTTTCCTGTTAATGCATATTGGAAATATAGTGGACAGCAGGGTTGTGACTTTTTCAGGATATGGGTGTCTTTGTCAGAGCCTGATCCTGGCCTCCGGGGTCAGATGTTGTGTGCCGTGACATCTATGGAAAAACAGAACTCTATGGGGTTACCAAACACTCGCTGCTTTATTGGGTAGGGTTTGGGTTCATTGTAACTTTATAAAAGCGGAGCCATTTCAGGTGAAACTTTCCATGTCACCATTGCACTTTGGGAAAGGTAATAATTTTCTGCATGGAGGAGAAAAA
This sequence comes from Larus michahellis, assembly GCF_964199755.1. NCBI lineage: Eukaryota > Metazoa > Chordata > Aves > Charadriiformes > Laridae > Larus > Larus michahellis. The sequence goes on along the minus strand of NC_133903.1, from coordinate 9,509,891 downwards.
ACTGAGATTAAAGTAAAATCATGCCTGTCCTGGATGAACACAACCACCTGATGGAATATCACATCACCTTAAGCATTCTTGAAACTAGAGCAGGTACTGCAGCTTTGGTTCCAAACGTGGTATTCAAGAATGTTATTTTCTTAGCTGAAAAGGAAAGTTTTGTTCTCTTGCATTTTCTTACGTAAGGAGGTCTGTCCTCATTATTGCAGACATGTTCTTATTTTATTCTTGAGGGTTTTGTGCCACAGCAAAACATTAGCTGGGGAGTAGATTGTACAGATAAAGAACAGAAAAGCTCTGATGTAACCTGGAAGAAGGAGCAATAGTGACCCATGGGAAGGTATTTTTAAGCCATTCATATCTGTTCTTGCTTTGTAGTACGTATGACTGAGAAGCAATGACCTAGCAAAACTCCTGTGGCTGGAGTCAGAAAAGTTCTGGTGACACTTCCCAAAACTGCTGCTGGGGCCCTTTGTAAGGATGTGCTAAATGCATCTTCCTACCAAGCTCTGCTTGGCTTTGTTCTTCCCTCTCTGGATGTAACATCACATCAAGAAAGAGATCACCAACTGTCTGACCCACTTAAGGTAAAGCTAAACCCAAGAACATGCATTGTCATCTGTTAAATAAAAACTGTAAAGAGGAAGCCGAAGGAGGAATAACATCCTTGCTCTTCTCTACCTTCCTCGAAACTAATGGCACTAACATGCTTTTCTCCAGTTCTGCTACAGGACAGTAGCTCTGCACGCTTACAAGGATGTCAATCAAAGTGCTTTGCTGCAATAAACAATAACTCTAATTATCTTGACAGCTGACAGCAAGAGTTAGGAGGCTTGAAACTTTCCCAGAGGAGTAGGTAGAGATGAGAGCGTGCAAACAGAGCTAATATGTTCTCCTGTCCTGCTGCCATGATGAATGGAGAGCTGACAGGATGAATCAGGACCGTGGGTCTGAGGGTGGCTAAGAAACAGAGCCATCGCGGGACCTGCGGGGGAGTGAGTGCGGCTTGTGCTGTCCTCCCTGAGCAGGCTCTGTCTGGGACAACTGATTTATTGCCTGCAGCAGGGACCAGCATAAGGAAACTTGTCAGGTCCGGACCATGCTCCCCAGGTGGGCTTTGCCAGCCGGGCTCCCTGCTGCTCTGGCTGGTTTGTATTAATTCCAGCTCAAGGTATTTTAAGATTAACTCAGGTACAGTGCTTGACTCTTACACCTGAGTCGTGCATAGCATTTCCCTGGCTGCTAGGGAAGATGGTACGGAGGTTAAAATGCCATGTTTGCAATGTCACCTTGAGCATGTGCAGTTTATTTAGCCTTCCTTATCAACACGGGTGCTCACTGATTCCTAAACCCCAAAACACATCCTTGCTGGTGTTAACACCGTGTGTAATAAACCATCAGGAGTCGACTGTGAGATGTTTGTTCTGCTAATCTTTTCTGTGCTGTGTGGATATCCACATAAACAGTCAAATCCTGCCTGAAGTGAAGTCATCCTCGGCAGTGGTCATCTGAGGAAGCCAAGAAGACACAATTAACAAGGTGACTTCAGTAGACTTAAAAATAGGTCTGTGAAAATGGTTTTAAGGACCTGGAAAGACTTATGTCATCTTGCTGGGGCGCTGGGGGCTGCGTAGGGGCGAAAGCTATATGGGAAAGTAAAACGGAAAGTGAAATGGAGCACAGTTCTTATTTAGCTGTTACTGATTGTTTTAAGTGTTTTGGGGTCAGCAGAGATCCGGGCTTTTCATTTGATTATAGCACTGAGCAGGTAGTTAATCGCACAAATGAGAACCTTGTGATGCTTTTAAATAAACAATAACATACAAGTTAATGTTTGTGGCTTGTAAGCGCTACGAGCTTTGTTACTGTCTTTAGAACACGGGTGTGTGGTTTATAGATTGGTGGTCAGTGGCACAGCTCCCATTCAGTTAAGAGCACTAATGAAATCTGGGTGCTCCTGTGGTGTGAGGACTGTCCTCCCCAGGAACAAATTGTTCTGATGACTTTCTGGCACTTCAGAAGCCCTCTGTGTGTAAAGCCCTGGAGAAGTCCAGCTTCATATTTAAAGGTGTGTGTGGGGACCCAACTGCTTTGCAAATGAGACGCTTTAGGTTGTTTCTGAGCATGTGCTTTTGAGGGAAAGACCCTGTTTCTGTACCCTTGACATGCAAGTGATCAGTTGGTGTCTCTGGTTCAGGACAATTTTCATACAGTTTAAGGTATGTGATGCGCAGGTAAAACAGACAGGTAACTTTTTGTGGTGTATTGTATCTGTTTCGTGCACAACATAAGAGCATGCATCTTGTATGTGACTCCTAGTTCACCATCACATGGAAAACATTGTAGATATTCAATCTAGCGTGTTGGTGTGTGTCAGCTCGTTAAAGTGGCCATTTTCAGCTTGGAGAGAGACAGGTAATGGGAGGGGAGAAGCAGAGAGTGGATGTCCGTGGGCAGGTCTGCAGGTATCTCTGTAATATTTCCTGTCCTGTGTGTTAGTTGCCCTTGAAGCTGGGGGCATCAACAAGGCTTCTGGACCCAGTAAGGCTTTCTGTTGTGTGACCTGTTGCCTCCTACTCCTCCCATTCCCTCCTCTCTCCAATAGACGTGTTTTTTAGGCCATCAGCAGGAACTGGCTCATGCAGGGATAAGCTGAGACCTCCTTTGTCAAAGACCCAAATTCTCATCTGACTTTTCCAAACTGAACTGCAGTTATCTGCAGCTTTTTACTTTCCCTTCTCTCCTGGCTTTCAACTCAATTCCCAAAGCTACTTTGTGAAGAAGTGGGCTTTTGTTGCTCTGGCAATTTGAGACAAAGTACTTTAAGAACTGATTTTTAATTTTTTTTGTCCCGGGCTTGCCCCCTTGCATGGGACTGTCTTCCCATCCATTTCAGTGGCTCTGCAGGTTAAGACTAACCGGTGGTAGGGTCTGTGGGCAGAGGATAAGCTGCAGGGGGCTTGTGCACTTAAATGGCCAACAAGAAAGGAGGAATTTATGGAGCTGAAGATGGTGTCGCACAAAGATTGGGTCCTGTTCTGTCTCTTGGTGGATCCTTGCTCTGCAGAGAACAGAAGGGGCACCTAGTCTGACCTCCTGCACTAATGTGCCCTGTGCTGCTCTTGCCTAGACTGTGCTGGAACTGCAGCATCTCCTTCAGGCTCTTATTACTGTTGAGCTCTGGATGGCGGAGGATTTCTCATTAAGCCAGTCACTTGGTAATTTTTCTGTGCTGATAGTCAATGATAATCTGCTCTGCCTTTAGCTTGCTGAAGGTAACCAGTCTTTCTTGCAGGCCAGATGTTGGTGGCAGGTATGTGGCACAGTGGTCTGAGTACAGATTTTCTTCCTGAGCTCTGAGAAACACTGAGTAGGAGTAACATCAGTGAATGAGTTTGGCTGGAGAGCTGGGTGTGTTGACAGTAATTTCCTGATGCAATAACAGTTAGGCAGCTGTGGCAGAGGTCTAACATATTAGATGAGTTTCTCCTTCTCTTTCCTTCCCGCCCCCTCAGGCCCTTTTACAGTAGTTTTCAATTTATAGTGAAGACCAGAGCCTTTCACCTTGTGTCTCATGAGGATGTCTTTGCCCAAGATGTATGGTACCCCATGCGCTTCGTCATCTGGCTGCTTTTACTGTATGAAACAGACCATGAGAACGGGGAGATATTCCAGCACAACATTCAGTTTTCCCAGAGAAATGGAAACTAGCAAATGAGATGATAAAACATGTTTCATACCAGCATGAGAGCAAAATGGAAGGGGAAAAAACCAAACATCTAAATGGGGTGTCAGGGACAAGTAGGAAAGGAAATCAAAAAGCAATTGAAACCCAGCCTTTCCCTAATGGTTTAAACTAATGCAGTGTTTATTTACAGCAGTTAATGGTGCTGATGCCTGGGTCCTCATTCCCCTGCGGACAGGCAGTAGGTGTCAAGGACTGTTTGGGAAGGTGCAGAGCAGGTCTCAGTAACCCCTTACAGCATCAGTGTTAGTGACAGGTCTGTAAGCAAGAAACTGAGCTGGGACCAGAAATGCCCCACGACTTCTATTCCCCCAGCACTGCGTGGAGTAAAACCTGTGACTGCTGCCCTGGTGTCGGAAGGCAAAGTTTGTGTCCTATTCCCAGTACACAGAGTCACCCAAGCCCCAATTCTTCAATTTCACCTTTCTCTTGGGGTTAAACACAGCAACAAGAAACACATTCACAGCCTGTGGACCTAGTCTCAAGGTCCTTCCTCCACCTTTTGGGTTTTATCCCTTCCCATTTGTTATCCTTGCTTTAGCCACTTGCTACTGCCAGTAAAATGCATGCTGTCAGTGCCACATGTAGCAATTTATTTCCAAACTTATTTTGAAACCTAGTTTGGTTTATTCTCCATTAAACACACTTTTTCCCTGGTAAGGAGGACAATAAATTATGATCTGAGGATGAAGATGTTGTACAAAGGAAGGCAGAAGTTTTGAGTTTGCTGGTGAGTAACATCCAACAGAAGCTAGCCCAGCGCTCTCTGTATTCCTGCTGGGCCATTATGGGATTAGCAGTCAGTCTCAGTAAGTCCTCTGTTCCCATGTTCTCTTGCCTGAACATCAGATCAACATCTTCTCTTGAGCTAGTTTTTGTTGATCTGGAGTATTTCCCCCACTCTAAACTTTGGGTTTAATGAGATGAGCCTGGAGGACTCTTAGCTGTATTCTCTGTACTGTGCTCAGCTGTCTCTGCCAGGTCTTTTGAGCCGGTCAACAGATGGGATGGATAATTTTGCCTTGAACCTGCCATCCTGAAAGCTTCCCTGGTTTGGGAGAGGTGGGCTCCAGAAGTCTAAATGGGAGTGCCCTGACAGCTAAAGAGCTACTGCACTGCTGGGAAACATCACCATGAAGGTGGAAACCTGAGAACTTCATCCCAGGAACACTAGGACAAAAGATTTTCTGCATTTTTTTCCCAAGCAACTTGCGAGTGCACGGCTATTTTCCATAGTTGGGGAACAGGCAGAACATGTGAGTAAATTTGAAGCAACCACTGTAGTAAGCTGTCTTCTAGGGGTTTCCCCCTCTTTCAGTCAAATCTTCCACCAATGTGGTCCTATCTTATTGAATTAAACTTGTAAGAAATTTGACCATGCATTTTGTCTCCCTAGAACAGAACTGCAAATTGGGACCATATGGTTGACTTAACCTCCTGAGTAGAATCACAAGATAACTCTTCATTGAAAGGATGGCTTTGGTTGCTCTTTTGTACTCATCTATTTTCACAAGGCAAGCCCAAGTGCTGGTGTGTAAGCGAGGCTGACTTGCAGATGAAAACTAATGAGTGAAATTACTGCATTAATGAAGAAAATGCTACTAGCAAGTTGTGAGAATACTTTAATCATAATTAATAGGACAAAATTAAAACTGAATTTTAACTCTTCTCTGGAGTTTTAATTAATAATTAAGTTTAATATTGGTTATGGCACATCCTTGCATGCTCCGAAGTACCTGTGGCAGGGCAGTCAGGATAACAGCAGTTCTAGAAACTTCTATGATGACACATTCACAAACTTTAGGCCGGAGGGACTGTTAGGATCAGCTTGTGCCCTCCTGTGTAAATAACCTGTCCTATAAGCAGTGGACTGAGGAGTAACATGGCATGGAGCGTTCAGGTGCAGCGTGGTGTTACACAAGGTGTAGTCAGCAGTCTGGTGCTACAGCTGCTTCACGAGCTATTTCTTCTATGGTTCAGCCAATCTGGTTTGTATTAAAAGTGCATGCTATTTCTAATAAGTTTAATTTATTGTCCCTTTAGAGCACTGCAGAATATAGGCTGTCTGGTAATTATTTTTTTTTACCCACCTTGAGCTACAGGCTAGTTTCCACAAATATTTGATTGCAAGATAGTGTCACTGTCTGTGGAGGCTGAGTGGCAGCAGGTGTGATCCCGTGTGGTTTGCAGTGGCTGTGCTTTTTCTCAATGCTCAGCTCCCTGATCCCAGGCAGAGCACTTATTTCTCCCAGCTTTCTGTTCCACGTGGATAGGTTGAAAGTAATTCTCCTGGGAGTGCCTGTCGTGTGTTTAAACTTCCTCCAGAATGGAACTGGGGAACAAGAGGAGCGTGTGAAGGTGTACCCAAAGCTGATGGGTGCCCAGAAGTTACAAGCAGATCTGTAGCACTTGATGTTACAATGACCCAAGTTCTGCAGTGCAGGCTGAGGATGGATGGGAAGCCCGTGGGCAAAGCTGGTGGCCTGGAAGGGAAAATCATTTAGAAGATGGTAACTTCTATTTCTATGGCCTCTGCTCCAAAGGTCTGATGATGCATAGTTGGGCTGACTGATACCAGTGACAGTGAGATGTATTTGATGGCTGCCCTCTGCCTGGGACTGCTGATGGATGCTGATACCAGCACCTGGTTCTGCTGCTGTGTTTGAAGCCGGTGGCGACTCCATGATGGTGGGTGAGGGCACTGCTGCCAAGAGGTCACCTGTGGCTCCCAGCTCATCCTTCCCTTAGGGAGCAGCCCTGTGCTGGCTGCTCCTTGGCACAGAGCATGCTATCCCAAAAACATGGGTTAGGGATTTGGTCAGCTAGCCAAGGCATGATTCTGAAACTGCAGAAGTTGTAGTGGTCTCTGCTCTCCTGACTGTGCTGACTTGAAGCTCTTCCATGGGAGCCTGACTGGGAGGAAGCAAATGTCTTTTTAAGAAAAGATAAACCAAAAGAAAAAAGATCAATCTTAGGATGTCTAGAAACTCAGGAGGTGAGGGCTGTAGTTCTGGTTGCACAGGGCTGGATGGAACAGAGAGGGGGGTGGAAACTGGGATACATCTCATGCTGTACCGGAAGGGGCTTACAGAGGAGGGGGGACGTGTTGTCTCTTTCGACCCACAGTGCGATAACCCATCTCCCAAAATGTCTGACCCAAAAGCGTGGGTCTGAATACAGCTTGCTTCACTTTGGGCTGTCTCCTGTGTGGAATGTGCCTTGCACATATATGTCATGCTTTCAAATACGTCCATCTTCAAAATGAAACTGGTGCGTGTCATGGAGGTTAAAAGATGGCAGATGTGAGGAAGCTGAAGCCCTCATCCAGTGCGCAGTGCATCGGTGTGACTACCTACGGGATCAGTGCTCTTGACAAGGCCATTCTTTCTTACCTGTGCGGAAAGATGGCAGAGGTGAACAGTGCTGAGAAGGGTTGTTTTCAGAACAACCTGCCTTTGTCTGCAGGTGCTCATGAAGGCTCATATTGTGTCGATCCAGTGGTGAACATATTGTTTGGAAGGACTGCTTGGAGTAGCTGACACTGGTTTTGGCTTTACTGCCAGTTTTGAAAATACTCCTGTAATCTCGGGCAATTCCTTACCTCTTCCACCCTTTCCTCCCACCTGTGACTGCAAAATTCCTTAGTGTTTGCAATGTTTCTGCGTTCTTTGAATGGTCTGTGAAGGTGCAGCAAACCGTAAGCAACCATTACAAGTTGGTAGAAACTGAGTTTTGAGTCTAAAAATGCAAATATTGATCCTGAGATGGTGATTGTGGTGTTATCTAGTCAGGGAGTAAACTGCTATTGAGTTACATGTCAACTCTAAACTGTGCACCAAAGATTTGAATTTCAAATCTCAAACACTTGTAACACAGTGCTCATAAACAAGTTACAGATCAGAAATTAGTCACCAAAACCATTGTGACTAATTTTAAATAACAAGTTAGATAGGGGAGGAGGAAAATCTGCTCAGAGATCATTTGCAAGCTGAAGAAAATAGTCTAAAAAATATTCATCGAGCTTATCAGGCTTTATTCTTGAGTAATGTTGTGTCATCATTAGCAGGTGGTGGGAGGAACGGCACAGCATACCATAATTAGTAATAGCCACGTATTTTTGACACTAGTTTATCTGTGTGATTTACGTCCAGATGGTTTTGAAAATGGAATCAAGATAAAATACAACTTCCTGGATCAGAATTTGCTATCTAGTTAATGAGTTAATTCAAAGCTCATTATTGTTTCCAAAAAAATACTCTAGATTACTAAAGGAATAGTATTAAATGTTGGGATTATTCCAGCTTTACCATTGGGTTTCTTTTCAGATCAATATTGCGCATGAGCCCTGCCACTGCTATGTGCTATGATTCCATCTTATGTGCCTGAGTACAAAATTTTTCTGCCTGGTGCTGATGCTCACCATGTAGTCTTGCCGAGCTTTAACTGCTGACCCTCAAAAACTACCAAAGACTTTTGGCACGACCTGTGGTAGGAAATGCTATCAGCCTTGGTTTGAAGGATGGTTAAATAGCTGGTTTCCTGTGAGGGATTGTTGGGTAGCACAGTATTGAACAGGAAACATCAGGAACTTCCTCAGATGGACCCAACCCTCACTTCAAGAAGTAATGCTTATTCATGAAGTATCCTTGCTGGGTCACAGTGTTCTCACTTACATGTCTGTAGCTTTTGCTAATACAATTTTGCTTTCAAGTAGCCTTCAGTTCCAGCAAACTTCTCTTCAAGTTGTGTCTAAATCTCTTGACATGGCATACTTGGACATCTTTTCTCTCTTCAAGGAAATCTCCAAGTAATTTCTTCTTTCCCTTTTTGTCCCCACGGGCAAGACTGTAATCTTGCTTTGCATACATCATAGGGTTATTTGCAGTGTAAATGTGTAGCATTTAGTCACTGTTCTAACTGAAGAACAGTGGGTTTCATGTCACCCTAAGTTTAGACATCTGATCAGTTTAGGATAGCTGTCTCCTGGCTATAGAAGGAGTGTAGAGAGAAACAGCTCCAGCTCCATCCTATCCCAAGGGAAGTATCTGAACTGCAGCTGCTTGCTTGGACTGTGATAACTATTTGCTACTTATAGGTGACTCCAACCAGTTGGTATCTAAACATAAATATTAAATAACTTGGCTCTATTTTGGTTAATATGCTACAGTGGGGAGCTTTGAGTTTATGTCAGAACATAATGATGCCTTTCTTTGTGGGGGTAGAGGGATGGGAACAGAAACCCTGTGTTACCTGTTCTCTGTTACTCTGTGTCAGCCAACAAAGGTGAGGAAACCTGCTGTTAGGAGATTTGGGTGTTTTTGTCATGAAGTGCTTGTTACTGGGAGACACATCCTCTCTTGGTGCAGCTGAGGAATATCATGTCTCTTCTAGCACTGGCAGTAAGGAAACACGCAGAAGCACTCTAGATAGATAGGACTCTTCAGACGTCCTTGAGAGCAGGCTGCTTGTTAGAGTCTGTCTTGACAATTGGAGCTCTGCATTTTCAGAGTGACTCTGCACGTTTACTTTGGGGATTGTCAGCTTAGCTCATCAGGAAATCCCTAAGACTGAAGTGGGCTCCTAGCATGAGAAATGTTTCTGAATTTGCTATTGGAAGCTTTTCTTCAGGTAGAACAGGTGTTTCAGAAGGATGCTCGTATCTATTTCCTGATACAAGTATATTTGACTCTTCGTCCTCCTTTCATGTACCGAGTAATGTCAGTTGGCTGTGTGGGGCACAGTGCCTCCCCCTGAGGAGCACGCTGTGAGCTGCGTTGGGTTGGTTCCTGGTGCTGACCTCCTTTTCTGTGCCGAGACGTACTTTATGGCCAGTCTCAGTGTGTGCAGCACCTGCTGTACTACCCAAGGCAGGAGGTTCTTTGGAGTAAACTCAGAATAGCAGCATATAGAAGAACAATATGTAGGGAGTTATAGTGCAGATGTATGTGGAGGTGATACTATGGGCACATTCTCCTGGAGAAAGGTCGTTACAAAAAGAAATAATCTATTTACCAAAAATGCAGTTACATTCCGGGTAAGAATGCTTAATAACAGTTTAGTGAGACAAAAATGCCCTTTGTATCTGGCTTAAGCTGCAAAAGAAATCTAGGTACAAATTTTTTACAGTGAGTGGTGGGATTTATGTGGGTTGTGAAAGTTAGTGAAGGAAGAGAAGGTTATGCTTCAATTTTGCATCCCTGTACCTTTGGGCACGGGGCCACTCTGATGCCGTTGCTCAGCTCACAATGAAGAGGGATGTGTGCTGGAAGATGTGGTTTTGCAACCCTTGGGGGTTACTCTTCTGCCTTGAGCTCCGGAGAAGAGATCAACTAATGAATGTGTGCCCTTTTCCAAATGAACTCAGTAGAGTTTGTTCATGGGAATTCAACCCTCTGGTGAATAACTCATTCCTGGGCAGAAGGAGAACAAAGCAAAAACAACCTGGGGAAGGAGGTGTCCTCCCGGGATGCGGGAGAGGGAGCAAGCCACCTCCTGGGGAACAATTGCCCTTGTAGCAAAGGAGGTCGCACTGTCTGGTATTTAACAGGGCGAGCAAATGCCAGCTTGCAAGTCACCTTAGTGGGCAGCATAAGAAATAGCTGCATCAGGTGGAACTGTGGTTGGGTAGATTTGTTTAACCAAGCTCATCGATTGCCAGAGATTCTGATGCAAGAAATGTTGCTGTATTTTCTAGCAGAAGCATGAGTGGATGTGTTCAACCTGAACTTGGTAGGGAGGCCGGAGACAGGAAACCAGGGAGAAGTAAATGAGAAGAACTTATTTCTCAAAGCGGAGGGTGGGAGGGAAATCCTTGTATCTCTGGACTGAAGTTTGGAAGCCACAACCCTCAGCTCCTCCTAAAGCTTTTTCAGCACCTGTTACTTTTCAGCTGAGCTGTTTGTCAAAGGGTGGGTCTTTGGAAACAGGCTAATACAAGGTAAAATAGATATGCCACAAGTCTCTGTAAAACATCTGCTTTATCTTTACATAATGAATTAACAAATATGAGCTTGAAAGAAACGTAATACATTATTCAAAAACCTCCTATGCTTTTGAAATGCTAACAAGTCAAATCCTTTGAGACTGCTTGATCAGATTATGGTGTTATCATACAGTAAATATAATTGGTTATATCCAGTCCTGAATTATCAGATTTACTAGTTTGGTCTAAATAATTTAAGCGGGGCATATAACATGAACACTGTGTATAGCTGAAATCATGCCAAATGATTTTTAATTAAAACAAATTAACTTTTGCAAAATAAGGAACTCTACCCAAATTCTCTGCAGTTTGGGAGCTGGGAAGCATTTGTTTTACCAGACCTTGGATCAGCAGCAGTGCTCATGGCTTCCTTCTCACTTTTTTGAGCGCTCAGCTTGAGACTCAGTGCCCCAATTTATTGAGTTGGTGCCTGGGACTTTCTGAGAACCAGACTTCTTTTAAGGCAAATATACAACCACAATAAAGACTAAAAATTCAAATGGAGCTTGAATTTGTTTAACTCGACTGCTTCTGACCTAAGTATTAGTGTGATATATGCACTAAAGTCGTTGGTTTCAGGACCAGCCACATCGTGTGTGGGAGAAGTAAGCTTGCCGTAGGACCCGCACCTAAGCACCTTCTGCGTACGTTGGGCAGGACAGAGCCTTGAACACAACTCACTCATGTTTAGGTCTGTGAATCGTAGAATCATTTTGGTTGGAAGAGACCTTCGCATTCTTTATAATGGCCTAAACTGGAAAAGTATTTAGGTGCATGTCTATGTGCTTTACTGAATAGAGCTGACTTTACCGAATTGAAGCCAATAAAACAAGCAGCAGAGTCCTTCTCTGCAATACACAGGCTCTATCCTCTCTCTTCAGTAACAGTTTTAGGGTGCAGCTTCCAACCAAAGTCCCTCAGAAAGGAGAGGGCCATGTCTTACGCTGACTGGGGAAATCCACAACAACCATGGGCTTTCAAGGGATATGTATAAATTCCATGGGGCTCACAACAACATTTGTTTTCACTGGAATATTTTCCTGGCTGAGAGCGACGTGTAAAATGTGTTGACTGTTTCCAGAGCTGTTCAGTTGCCCAACAGGCTTCCTTCAAAGGCTCTAGCTGTGTGTCTGGGCTTGAGGTAGCAGAGCCTGGCAAAGGGATCCCTGGTGCTGCATAGCGCTTGGCACTTTCTCAATGCTTTCTTGCTTCCCATCTCTTCCAAACCTTGGGGACAGGCTGACACTGATGCGAGAGCACCCAGGTCTTAGCTGTGGCACAGATGTGCTGGCTCTCTGTCCCCCGTGTGAGCCGAGCAGCGGTTTGGAGGGTGAGGTCCTGCTGCGCGGCCCTGCCAGGGGGGGACGGGGTGCTCAGCAGACCCACGGTCTCTGACAGCACATTTCTTACAGCTCACCTTCTGAGGCTCAGAGCATCTCTGGGAGAAACTTCAATTATTGCTTTCCCTTCTAAAGCAAATAGCAAAGAACGCTGCTTAAGAGCCTCTTCTATGTGTTTGAAGCCTCTTGATGGGATCCTCTGGCTATCTCTGTGTGAAGAAATAATAAGGCTTCAACAGTAAAAGCATTCCCTTTTGGAAATGTGTTTTCCAGTGCTTGACCTGTGCTGATTGAGAATATATTTTCCGAGTGAACAAATTCTTCTTTACTAGCCTTAGCAATCCCAATGCCAGCCGTGTTTGTTATTTAGGAGCACTTGACACTGACCAGTGCTCTTATCCCTTTGCTTGGTGAAGGGGGAGAATGAATGAATCAATCCCATTTAGGGACAGTAAATGTTCAGACTCAGAGCACAAAAACTAGGGAGAAGTTGCCATCCTTTGTCAAGGCTGGCCACCCTGCAGGGACACACAAGTTAGGGCTTTTTTTGTGTCTTGGGAGCAGAGGGAGGGGAACGTACTAACCACAGCTAAACCCAGAAATGCTGCTTTCCTCCTTCACCACCCTTTGTCCCAACCCTTCGGGTAAGTGGTGATGTGCAGTGTGCTTGGGCAGCAAATCACATTGCTTTTGTCAGCTGCAGAATGAGAAATTGGGATTAAAAACTGAAATGCAGAGGAGCCCTTGGATGTTTAAAAGGCTTCATGTTTAAATGGGTATTTGGTGCTAAATTCTCATCACCTTGAAAAGCTCTGATATGAGGAATGTGGTATTGGGAGGAAACAAGGTTTCAGTGTAGAACCAGGTCTCCACTGGCGATTCCCATTTCTGGGGGGAGGTGTGGCAGTCATCTAAAGAGCCAGCTGTGAAGCTTGTGCCAGCCTTGGCAAAGACAGGAGAGCCAGGCTGTCTCCCTGCCTCCAGCAGTCACCCCTCATCTGTTGATGCAGTAGGGTCACTTCAGGATCATCCTTTTGGACCCTCTTTCCGAGTTCCTGTTGTGGTGGTTTTGCCTGAAGTTAAAACCTTGGGTCTGGTGCAAACCAAGAGTGGTAAATGCTGCTGTGTTGGCGTACAGCTGGTGAGATAAGAGCATCCTGGCCTGAATAAGTCCCTTCTTGGCAGATGATAGGGCAGCGCATGATACTGAATGCAAAAAGGAGAGGCGATATAAACCAAAAGCAGTTCATACGGTATGCCTCAATCCCCAGGGAAGAGGCTCTGCAAAGACAGCACTGAGCAGCACGAAGAACTAACAGCTTGTGTGTAAACAGAATAATGTGTAACGAGACAGCTTGGCAGACGGAGGCACAGCCAGGGTGGTTTAAGACAGGCTAGGGTGCTAAAGGCAAATATTGTGATGAGCGCTAACGCGGTACAAGGAGTGCTCTGGTACAGTCTGTGCTTCGGAGCAAACAGACCTGCAGAGGGTCTGCAATACCTCCTGGTATTTTGGAGACAGGGCAGATAAGTGACTTGGACAAATAGAGAAGAATAAACCTATTGGTGTGCTGCCCTGAAGTGGGGATGTTCCCAGTATTTATTATGCTCAAAAGCATTGTGTAATCCTCGGAGGTCCCTGAACTTGAATCCAGCCCTGCTGCCCAGTGCTGTGTGGATTTGGCTGGGGTGCTGGGTAAGTGTGAAGGGGATGCAGCCTGAACCTTTGATTTGCTCTGCTGGTACCTACGTCAGGGTGAAAGGCTTATCCTGGGTGCAGCAATGTGTTGTTTCTGGCTGCACAGCGGCCAGAACTGCCATGTCAGGGACCTCCTGCTGCTTCCTCCATGGCTGCGAGCAAGTTAAAATGGGGCCCTGGCTCTGACCTGCAATGCATTGGTGTTCAGCATGTGCACAGGTTAGTTTGTCCTAAAATGTGCTGGTTTTTTTAATGAGGTGAGGGACAAATTTGTTATTTGGGCACAGCCAGGTGACAGTCTAGATCTGAGGGTTTGAGCTGGGACCTGCACCCATGGGCACCCACAGCAAAGCCAGGCGCGGCTGGTGCTGCAGCTGGGTACCGCTGTCGTCCTCCAGTGTAGACGTCAGTTTTGCAATTAACTTCTTAAAGTATGAGTGCTCCTAAGGATATCTAATGATGCATAGTGGGAGAGGAAACAAGCTCGAGTGTGTCTCAGTAATGTCTTTTAAGTGTCAGCTGAAGAGACAAAGCTGATCCCTGCCTTCAGAGCGAGCTGTGGTTAAAAGCTGGCCATCTGCAGGGAATTGCAGGCAAGTGGGGGAGCACCTGGCAGATGTTTAATCATTTTGTGGATTCTGCCCTTTCCACTTAATTAAAAATCTGCCTGGTTGCAAACTTCCACCAGAGAATACAGCTCCTTCTGCACTTCTGTTGGGGAGAGGTTTGTTTTTTTAGCCATGACGAATGCTCAGACTGTAGAATAATGCTTCAGCCAGACAGGACTGTGATGAAGGACAGAAGTTTTGACTTACAGTGACTGAATATTACTCCTATACATTAAACTGGCCTAGCAGGGCTGGCTGTCCCCTCTCCACCTTTGGGTGAAGTTGTTGGCCAGGAGGGACCGCCTGTAGATGCGCTATTTGCTTTGTCTATGAAAAAGCCTGTGAAATGTTTGTGTCTTGGGGACAAAGAGCCTTTTTGTGGAGTGTTGGAGTAGCTGGAAAAAGCTTAAGGTGATGCAGAAGGGTATAATGGCTCTTTAATGGTGTAAAGTCTCTCTAAATTTCAGTTTTCCTCTTCTGTGGTGTGCTTAGGCTGTCTTTAAACCGCTGTGTGGGCAATGGGATGGATGGTCTCCTTTGAAGACAGACCTGTCAGAGCTGCTGGAGATCAGTAGTGAGGTGACACGGTGTGCAGGGAAGGTGTCCCATGGTCTGACTGTGTGATGTAGTCACAGGTGGAAGTGGGTGGTGCACAGAGTGGGTGACAGCAGTGACTGCAGGACTTATGCAGGCTGGCTCTTGATTGCCCATTGCTAGCTCTGACAAGGGTGCTTGGCTTTCCCATAGCTGTTTTCTTTTGGATAGGAAGGAATAACTGTGCCCGTTTCCCAAAATGCTCACTCAACTCGGCTTGAGAGATTGAAAAAAAGAATTAAATGCATCAGAGCTGCTAGCAGAAGCTCACACTTTCTCAACCAGTCTCCACAGAGCTATAAAATCCATGGAGAGCTGCAGTGGAGAAATGATACACGTATTCTGAGCTTAAAGTTCAAAGAGCCAAGGTCCAATTTGCTGGAAATCATCTGGCCATGACAGAGGTCTTATGTGCTGACTGCCAGGGTAACCACTAGAAGACAAGACTTGCCAGAGCAAAAGAAATATAATGTCCTTCTGCCTTTTCTATTTTTTCTATCAAAATTACCTTTAGGTCATTGTTTAACCTTTTTATTCAACCCCACAAATATCTGTTTCGAGCAGACAAGAGATTCTCCTCTACACATGTTTTTAGAGTGAGCGGTAAAGGCAGAGTTATGGGGTTTTTTTCTGATCTGTGTGATGGCACAGGGATGCAGGAGACCCAGAACTGCTCAGTATCTCCTGCTCATCCCAGGCGTGGAAATACCTATAAAGCCACTGGCTTTCCACTCCACACATGGAGGTGGGAAATACTCTCCTGTCCTGCCTGTGTGGCTACCACCACCACTGCAGCCCCCGAGCTAAGAAGGGACACCGACTTCTGCTCCAAAGGAGAATCTCGAAGGGGAGGCGAAGGAGGATTTGGAGGCAATATTGAGTTGACCTCTATGGACATTGCTCAAGTCCCAACTGCAGCATTTCTGAATGCAACTCTCAAGAGGTGCATTTTACAGCCCTGTGTGGTGTGAGAACCAGATGTTAGTGGTGATTTTCTACTGTCTGGGCTGTTAACTACTTGGAATGAACAACTGCAGATCTGTTTGGTGCAGATGTCACTTTATAGGTGACTTGAAAATAATATAAAAGCTTCCTTAGGCTCCTACTGGGGAAACATGCTGGTCCAAATCTTCAGCTAGCGCAAATCAGTGCAACTCCACTGAAATCCATAAAGACTTATTAACTGACTGTCAGAGGATGTGCACTGCTGGGCTTCACCAAAATCCTGCTGAAGTTACCAGGCACTTCACGTGGGCTTTTGCTCTGGGGAAGGACAACTGGGTGGTTTGAAGGCAGTGAAATATTGATTTGGAGGGACACCAACAAGCAGTTTGTCCTAATAATCAATCCTGGAACAACATTAGCATAAGTCAGGACTAGAGCAGAAGCATGTCATGGTAAAATGTGTGCTGCAGACTGTGCTGGCTGAGAGACTCCCAAGGTGGTGTGGGTCTGCAGGGCGAGGAAGGAGCCCTGAGGGGGAGAGGGGCTGAGGGCTTTCAGGCTCAGTATTTGGGAGGATGGGGTGTTGAGATGCACAGGATGGTTTTGTTTTAAATTAAATCCACACTACCAAATTTTTGAACTTTATGTAAATGAAGTTCGGAACTCAACACATGGCTAGGGACAAACCCATGCAGTCTTGCTGATGTCGGCCTGGTTCCCGTGAGTGTGTTTGAAGGAGGACGCTTGTCTCTGCACTGACAGTACCAATGATGAATAGGCATTACCAGAATGCTTGCTAAACATGCGCCTTGTGCATGGAAATCATATTTGGTGTGGGGAAAGCCTCCATTAATCCTGTTACCTCAGTGAACATGTACAGGAAAATAGGAGGAGTGCACCGTATGCAGTGCAGGCTGTGCCAGCGGATAGCTGTTGGCTTGTAATCTGTACTCCAATGTCAGCAAAACTGAGAAGACTTGAATTTGGCACACAGGTGATCTGGGAATTGTCTGAATAGAAAGAGATTGTTCACAGGATTTCTCGAAGTCGCAATCATTAGAGATCTGGCTATGGAAAAATAGCAAGATTAGTCTGGTGCCTTACAAATGATGGGGTCCTTGGCAAGCTGAACTTTGTAGAGGAATTATCTTTAGCAGCTGACTAATCCACAAACGGAAAGAAACTCTGGCTTTAGTCATTGGCAAAACATTAGTTTGCCAGGGTCCCTTCCAAACCATGTTGCAATCTTTGATAAGATACCCCATCGCTTCAGTAAGTTTAATTCAAGCACATGGAGAGAGCGAATGAAGCCTTTTTGCTTGTTGCTGTAACTGGAAGGGCTGGTCTCTCTCAGATGATACCTACAGAAAAATTTCTGAACCCATTGCAATAAGCCATAAAATGCATAGTTCTTTTGTGGTCTAAACTGAACAGTGTTAAAGATGGTATTTCCCTCCCCTGTTCTCCTCTGGCATCTGAGACATGTCCTCATTAGGTGATTTGAAAGGCAAACTATTGAAATTTGGTGCTGTAGACTTGAATCCATGACAGTAACTACAACCTTAAGCACTATAAATCATAGCTGGATGATTAAGGGTTTGTCTTAAATGTGTGTGTATATCCCTGAATACTTGGCCTCATGATGGAGTTGCAATTTTTATTCATATCCCATTTTTATATTGATTACTGTATTGAACCATACCAGAAGTCCATCTTTTGGCAACCTGTTTTTGCCACTGGCTAGTAGGTGGTTAAGAGTCTGTAGCTGTTGCTTTTGTTACCTGTTGTCTGTATCTTTTTGCAAGGAATGGGTTGTCAAATCCTGTACTTAGCATTGGAAGCAGACTCAGCAAATGGAGGTAGTTTCTATTCAAAGCCCAATGGTGATTTCTCAGGCTACTCATTCTGTGCTCTGTGGAAAGGTGCACCTTCCCATCTTTTAGCATGGTTTTTACTGTATTCCCTTTGAATCCAATGCATGTGTTCTCTGTACACACAGGTACAGCCATGGAAGGAGCTATGCGAACGCCGAGCAGGAGTTAGTCTTCTGCATGTAAATAGTAAATATATATTTTTCCCCTTGTCTACTCATTTCACACATAGCTACTGTTTTGCTATTCCACGTTCTACTTAATTTTTCCCCAGATCCTGACAATAATTGATTTGGGACTTTTTTCTCATTTGTTTCCTTCTTCAGGCAGTAATTTTCCCTTGTCCCAGGATCTATAGTATTGATCTTGTGTGGTCCACTTCACTCTGGCAAATGTTTCTATTCCAATTCCAATTGGATTGACTTTGGTTTGCTGGCCAATTTGAGAGCTGGCAAGCTCCTAAGTGACTCCTGGTGTCTGTGTAATACAGTGAAAAGCAAGATTCAGCTGTAATGATTCTGAAGGGGGCTATTTATTAAGGCCACTTGGTGTTCAGAGGTCTTGTAGTACTCTCTGACTTTCTAGCCCTCAGGCACATTAAATTGTTGACTATTGTCAGTCCCCCATAGCTTTCTTTGGCTGGGCTGGGTCCTGGGGACTATTTAAGTTACACAACCTGCCTTGTGTCCTTAGAGCTAGAGCTTAGCCAGAAAATCAGGAAAAACTTCCTGATGGTAACTATATAAAACCATTGCAAAATTCTTACATAAGGCTCATTTGTGCCAACTGAAGATTTCCTACACAAAACATCTGTCCTCTCCTATTGAAAAAAAGAAAGTGCTCCTGCACTTAGTCACGATGTAGTCACGATGGTGTGGATGATCCTTTCTCAGGTCAGCCAGCGCTTCAGAGCAGGAACCAGGAGGAAGCAGTTCTCAGCACACCAGTGAGAAGAGCCCTGAGGTTTGGATGAGACACTGAATGGCTGTTGCTTTAACTTCTGCTCCTAAGCTGCCTTTTTGGGGTTTGCACCCTGAACTTTCACTCCCTTTTAATTTAACTGGTAGTGTGTTTCCCTTTCAGACTTGAAAAACCGACTTTGTTTCCCCATCCTGAAGATGTGCAGCTCTTAAGGGGAACTGCATCCAATCAACATCATCCCTAAGAAGTTGCAACTAGGGTCCATTGAACTTGTCTGTGTGGTTTTTTTCAAGGAGAAGCATCAAGATCAAAGTCTGAGAAAACCATTTGATCTTCCAGCTGTAAACAACTACTAAAAGAGAACATATGCTATATTTAATTACCCTCCATTGAGGTGCTTGTATCCAAACTCTGACAAGCTGGTTGAGTTTCTTTTCCCCTTGTTTGAAGTAATGGGTAGTTAAAGGAGAAGGGCAGTGTGAAAAGAGGTGAGTGAAGAAGGTAGAAGAGTTGAACAAGTTTTGGTCCTTTAGCCCTTTTTATTTTCTGCTGGAACTACTAGAATGCAGCTGGGATGTTGGTTTTGCTTTGGGAGTGTACACATGGGTGCTCGCTCTCCCATTCTTGTACCCACTGGCTGTTCACAAAAACGTAATCCAGAAACCTCTTGTCAATGAGTCCTTCTCAGAAGCTTTCTTTTATACGTACCCTCCCAAGAATAAAATTGATATATGGTTAATTCTGAACAGTATTTCCCAATTTTAGTTAACTATCAAAAAGACCTTGCTTTGCTTCCCTCCCTTTACCCACACTCATCCAATACTTGAAGACGAAGTGGTGACCTGATCACACCAAAACTAGAAGGGTTTTGTAGTGAAGATTTGAGTCAGGCTGGTCTAGTAGAGCATTTGTGTGTTGAACTATCAGCACGTCGATCCCTGAGCCTAATGGAATTATCCGTATGCTGAAGCTCACATCTGCTTTTACACTTTAGAGCAACACCCAGATGTCAAAATTCAGTAGAAAGCAGTGGATTTCCTAGTCATTTGTGTGAATTATTGAGTCATTACTGTAATGAGGAGTAATTATCTATGTTGCCTTGGAAGGTTGATTCACTGGATAACTGATCAATCTGGAATATTTCCAATAGCTAGGAGCATTAAAAAAAATAGGCAAGCAGATAAAGATGCAACAGAAATGTGCTTGTCTTTCTCATAAGGAGACCTGCTGGATTATTCACTGGGTTTATATCAACCAAATTTGCAAGATTCAAGGCTTGACAAATTCTGCCTCAGTGTTAATACTCTTGAAAAGTGATAGCAAGTAGTTGGGCTAAATTACATCCCTGGAAACCTATTTTTCTTCTTCACTTCCCCCTCTCCCAAGCTTCTTAGGTATGATTTTGTTCCAAAACAATGATGCATAGCCATGAAATGGCTTTGCCCTTTATCACTCCAGCATAGGAGAAGATAAACTGAACAGACCTGTTTATTCATTTTGGAGGAAAAACAAAATGAAAAGGCTTCTGTGTATTGTGGTAATGTAATTCCCAATCAATGACAGTGGGTTTAACAGAGATTTATGGGTTTTTAACTTGTAAGATTAATGGCTACATACATTGATGCTGTCAAAATGACAGTATCATGGTCACGTACTTCATGGAACTTGGAACTCTTGCCAGACACGTCCTTAAGGAAATGCAATTATTGCTGCCCATTTTACAGTGCTTAACTTCTTTTCTCTCGGTAAGTGACAACAGAATGGGTTTTGAGCATAAATTAATCTTTCTAGATGAACTGTTAACCCTTCATGCCTAGCAGCTAGTTTTATTAACTTGATGCCTGCATACTGTTTTCTGGGGTGGCCTTGGCAAATAAAATAAAGCAGTGCCAGAAGTACCATCTGGAGGCTCTCCGGAGCGCTCGGCTCCAACGGCCCTGTGGAGGATCAGATCCGCAATGTGACTGTCTCATATTTGACTTCATTACTGTAGCAGTCACTGACAGTGCACTTGGCAATGCAACTTTTCCAAATGTATACGTACACACATAAGCACATACGTGTATATATGCACATATACATACATAAAGCATAGTGGGAACTTCTGCATGTGCAACATACTGCAGGCAGGTAGCTAACAAATGCAGATGTGGGGGAATATCTGCTCTAGCTGTGGCTACTCCCAGGACAGCAGAGTTATCCTAACTTCTGGTTGTGTGTGATTACTGGATTATCCGACTGCCTGTGTCCCAAGAGCTGGGTGAGGTGCCAAGTCTGGGACATGGTCCAGGCTGAAAGCTGCCATCAGTGTCACAGCTCTGCTGCTGGGTGCCTGAGATGTCCCATGCTTGCTTGTGGATTTTCCACCTTGTGCTGGGCTGCAAGACATACCGGCACAGTCTCTTCTTGGGACTGAAAACTCATTTTTGATAAAATATACGTCAAATGTGGTAAAGGGACATGCAGAAGTCTTAGTGGAGGCTTAGAAATCCCAACTGATGCCTTAAACAAGAGGCATCCAGTGCTAATCCAGGAGTGTTTGGTCCCAGGTGATGGTGGGAACCACCATGCTGTCCTCTGTTTCTGGGCTGGTCTGACCTCTCCTGTTTCTACTTCTCTTGTTGCTGTAACTCCTGAGTACTTAAACTGCAAGTCCATCCCTCTGGTTTTAGGCCACTTATTTTTTGGGAATGATCAGGTTCATTTCAGCAGGCATTAAAGTATTTCCAAATAATAGCCTGGCAGTGGTTTCAGAGAAGCGTGTAATGAAAATTAAGACTGTATTTGCCCAGGAGAAGAATTTCCAGCGTGTGTTTGCTGAAACACTTGTAGAAGCAATTTTTGGATATCTGTGTGTATCTAATCAGCAGTCAGTCAATGAGTTCCCGTGTTGGTAAGCACACTGCTCCATAGGTAGGTCATCAAAATAGTATAACTTATGGGGAAATCTGCTGAGAAAACACAGCCAGGAATGTCAGCAGTAAGTAACAGCACTGGATTGCCTTTAAAGGTCCTCAGAAGACAGAAAGTAAAGTCACTGATGATTGAGAGACTTAATTCATCATAATTTCCTGCCTCTTTTTCATGTCTAGGGCACTTGCCTCTCAGAAGTGAAAGACTTGAGTGTGTGAAGAAAACTGTAGTGTCCTGAAAAGCTTCTGTGGAGGGAAAGAGCTCAAGGGAAATGTTCAGGGTTATCTGAGAAGTCAGTGGCAGAGCTGGGAACTGTGACTAGAGACTGAAATCCTCATTGGCACCTTTAAGCTGGTATTCCTTCATCGTTTTACGTGTAGCAAGGCTGCGGGGAATTTGCTCCAGTTACTGACACCTGCAAAACTTGATGCAAAAAGCAGCTTTTCTCAACGTGAGTTGTTCACACGGTGTAATTACACTAGGGTGAAGCACTGGTTCTTGGAATTGAACCAACTTATGTTGTGCCCAGAAACAGAGGTTGGGTGGTTGTTGTTTTTTTCCAAAGTAAAGTGGGAATTGAATACTCAGTCACCTGTTTTTTGATGGTAGATGGTCCCCTGAGGGCAACTGGTCTTCCATTTTTACCAGTCACCTCTGTCGGGGTGCAGCAGCAGAGGGGGACTACAGCTCTTATTTGATATGAGACAAAGCTCATGCACTCCTCTTTAATGTGTGACAACTTATAATTACCCTATTGACATTTGAAACTGTAGTTGGTTTCCTTGGTTTTCCTTATAAGCATAACGATGTTTTAAGATGTCGAGTGATTGTAGACCTTATTGTTGTGCTTGAATGTTATGTTTGCTCAGGACTTGCAAGGTTGTTCTCCCCCACCATATCCCCAGTGATTTCAAGATGGTAGAAACTGCTAGAATGTGTTAATAGCCATCTTGGAAAAGTACACTGTGTCCTGGACTCCTGGATTTTACAGCCCTGGCTCCATTTTCACAGTAGCCTTCTGTCCATTTGTAACTTCTTTCAGTGTTTCATATTCATCTTTCACGTGCATTCTCAGTGCAGTCGGTGTAGCATGAAGTTCTTGGCCTCTCCCTGTTAGTGACCTGGTTTGATGCATATGAAGGCCCTGTCCTCTGGAGCTGGCTGCTGTTTCAGAGCAGAAGACAGCAATGTAAGAAGGCCAGTGCGACCTAAATTGCTGACCTGGATGTCGGTAGGCATTCCCTGTAAATATGCAGATTTCTTGTTCCTGAATCTTTAAACCATTAAAAAAAAAGATCTAACCAAAAAAACCAGTTTTTCCTCTATAGTTAAGCTATGAAAGTCAAGTGCGTTTGCCACAGAAACTTGTCCTGAGTGACCAGACACGGTGCTAGCTGCATTTGGTATTGACGGAGCCACGTTCGGCTTGGTACAGCTTTGTCAGATGACGCTGGCTTTAGCACGGCTGTCCCTGATGTGGTGTCCTGATGG
Organism: Larus michahellis; assembly: GCF_964199755.1. Taxonomy (NCBI): domain Eukaryota; kingdom Metazoa; phylum Chordata; class Aves; order Charadriiformes; family Laridae; genus Larus; species Larus michahellis. The sequence continues at coordinate 9,486,782 of NC_133903.1, read as the reverse complement.
AGGGCAGGGGTTTTTCTGGAAATCGTGCATTGGCTTTGAAGTGGATGTTAAATGTTGGATCATCTATTTACAGCAATCCTTGCAGCAGATTTTCTACATCAGTGCAGTTCCCAAAGAGAAGTATTTACAAAAAAAAAAAATAAAATCAAGGCAGTGCTCCTGGGGAGTATCCAGACAGTCCTGGAAAGCAGCTGTCTCTCCTGTCCCCAGGTCTGGAAGCAGATCTCCATACCTGCTGAGAGGTCAGCCTGGCCAGTGACACCCTAATAGTGTGCACAGTTCATAATAAACTATTCACAAAGCATTAGCGTGCCTGCAGACATTGGCGTGCCCTTTGTCTGGGTCTGTACTAATGCAGCCTTCAGCTCCTGCTTGTTGGTTTATGTGAAGGAAAGGTTGGGTTTAGGAATTGTAAAATTGAGATGTCTTGGCGAGGACGATGTGATTCAAAAGTCTGATCCAGATGAGCTGCTTCTGAAATAGCATTTTGATGGGTAGATATTCCAACCATCTATTGCTTAGCTGGGAGCTCACCGGACATAACCAGCTCGCATTTCCAAACCCCTGTGTGATGGAGCTGCGTCACAAACTTCATCATCGTGCGTCACATGGCCGGTGGGAATGTGCTAGTGCTGACTGAGGAGATGGGGCTTTGCAGGTGCAGGAAACGGCTTTGCCAGGAGGCGAGGCCGGGGTGGTGGCGCTTGTAACCGGCAAGAGGCCAGTACGCCGGCTTGAGAACCCACAGCAGCATTCATTTCTCCACTTGCTTTTGCCATAATGCGAGAGCTGTGTTTGCGGCTGCCAAATTCTCATGGCCGGTGAGATTCCTGTTGAGTCAGTTGAACAATTTGCTCCAAAAGGCTGGTGTGGCTCCTGCTAAGGGTGGTAGCTGCTTGTGGGAGCGCTGGATGTGCAAATCGGCTCTTAAGGACAAGGTCAGAATATCTTCTGTAAGAATGGAAAAGCTGGATTTTCCATATCTAATACCTACTGCCATAAGTGACTGATTAACAAGAAAGGGGCTTGTGCTCCTCTTTGTGAACCACTGCTGCATTGGAGAAATGGACGTGGAGGGAACATGCTGTGGTCCCAGCCTGGCTGTGGGTAGGTGTGTGGCTCATGAACCGAGAAGGGAAGTGCAATGGCCTGGGGAGGAGGAACGATAGCCACAGACACGGGAGGAATATATGGTGGAAACTAGCTGCACACTGAGCTTTGCCTGTTAGACAAAGGCAAAGTCCTTTAACTCAGAATCTATTCGTTTGTTTTCCAGAAAATTACTAGAGAATGTGTGTAATGTGAATTTTAAATGCTCAGTCTCTTGTGAGCATGTGAAGATGAGTTTTATTGAATCCATTTAGTAGTTAATTCTTTCATCTCCTGGAACGTTTAAAGCTTTAAAACCTGGTATCAGACATTGGAAATGCTAGGACAGAAGACGGAAAACTGCTTTATTTTCAAGCCCAACTTGCAATTCATCTTTGGAAAGGAGTTATTCACCTGGATGCATTCAACATAGAAAAGGAGAAAGATCTTTTCTTAGTGATAATTCAATACAGCCCTGGCTCCCTTGTAAGCATAGAATCCCAGGTGTTAGCAGACATTAAAATAATAATTGGTGTAAACACTGAGCCCTTTCACAGGGAAAGTGAAGGATGGTTTGTCTAAATTTTTTTCCTGCAAGGTCTTGTATTGATGCCTTATGAAATTCAACAAGGGCAAGTGTAGGGTGCTGCACCTGGGGAGGAATAACCCCAGGCACCAGTACAGGTTGGGGGCTGACCTGCTGGAGAGCAGCTCAGCTGAAAGAGACCTGGCAGTCCTGGTGGACAACAGGGTGCCCATGAGCCAGCAATGTGCCCTCGTGGTCAAGAAGGCCAATGGCATCCTGGGGTGCATCAAGAAGAGTGTGGCCAGCAGGTCGAGGGAGGTCATCCTCCCCCTCTGCTCTGCCCTGGTGAGGCCGCACCTGGATTACTGTGTCCAGTTCTGGGCTCCCCAGTTCAAGAAGGACAGGGAACTGCTGGAGAGGGTGCAGCAAAGGGCTACCAAGATGATGAGGGGATTGGAACACCTCTTTTATGAAGAAAGGCTGAGGGATTTGAGTCTTTTCAGTTTGGAAAAAAGACAGCTGTGGGGGGACCTTATCAATGCTTATAAATACTTAAAAGGTGGGTGTCGGGAGGATGGGGCCAGGCTCTTTTCAGTGGTGCCTAGTGAAAGGACAAGAGGCAACAGGCAGAAACTTGAACAGAGGAAGTTCCACCTAAACATGAGGAGGAACTTCTTTACTTTGAGGGTGGCAGAGCCCTGGCACAGGCTGCCCAGGGAGGCAGTGGAGTCTCCGTGTCTGGAGACATTCCAAACCCGCCTGGACATGTTCCTGTGACCCTGCTCTGGCAGGGGGTTGGACTAGATGATCTCCAGAGGTCCCTTCCAACCCCTACCATTCTGTGAACCTGAGAGGTGGGAATGTCACCCAGTTTGGGGGTTTTCCTTGACAAGCCCTGAACACATGGTGCAGATCAAACCTTCTACTGATGTTCCTAAGTCAGACTTGCTTGGAGGAAGATGCCAAGATTTTTCAATTTGCGCTTGAAGTGGAGAGCAAACATATCTTGTTCTGGGCTTGCCTTTGTGGTGAGTGTTAAGTGCACCACTTTGCCTGGTGGAACCTCTGCTACAGCTGTGGCTCTGCTGGAGTTTACCCATGGGCTCTGATGGGAGCAGAGCCCAGGGATTTCCTGGTGTTCAGAAACCTGATCCTGGGTCCCTGCAGGCAGGTCCTGTGTTGCTGATGTGGGGCACAGTGGGGGTGCTGGTGGGCAGCATCCTCCACCACCTGGGGCTTTCTCTCCCTGACAGAAATCAAAGAACTGTAGGTGGATGTGACTAGGGATGACTCGCTGCAGAGAAAATAAGTTGTCCTCAAACTTATTTGTCCCCAAGACTTTAACAGACAGGTAAAGATGATGACAAACTTAGCTGTAAAAGAAAAAAAGAAAAGGGGGGGGAGGAGTCTATCTGATGTTTCTCCTTTGATGCTTTCTGGAGTCCAAGTGGATAACTAGCGCAGAGAGGCCGGAGTGGTGAATGGCTTGTTTTTGTTTAATGTACATTAGCAGCGCTGATTAGTTGTCATCTCTGCCATTGCCTTTACCTGCTAGATTGTGGACGAATCCGTGCTCGGGGGGTACCTTGCAGCGTGTCAGCCTGGTGCGACGCAGTAATTGTACCATTTGGCAGACGTGGGGTGGACACTGAGTGAGTGCTAGTTTCTCTCTCCTTATTAAGTGATGCAGTTAAGGTCTGATTATACACAGAGCCCTAATGTTAATGTGACAGTGTGCTTTTCTCACGGGAGGTGGTGTGCTGCGTGAGCAGCTCCCTCCGTATTGGGAGAGGAGCCCGGAGGATGGCCGTGACCATGGGAGGCTATACTGGTGGGTGGCTGTGGGCTTTGGTGGGCGCAGAGGGAGGAGATGTGCCCATTCCTCCTCTCGCTCCCCACAGACGCAGGTAGCGGTGCTGATGTGTGCGCAGGCTTGGGCTGCTTTTGTTCAGTGCTGGTTTCGTGGGCATGGAGACCCTCAGGCATCAAGGCACGCTCATGTGCATCACTTTGTTATGTTGGTCTCCAGAACTGCTGTCCCTTCCTCAGGTTTCTTTGGGCCTGGAGATGAGTAAAGCCTCTTCTGGCACATCTCCCACTGGTTGTCGCTTCAGGGAGAATTATGGGTATTTGGCCCCAACATTTTCTTTTTGGCACTTGTTTCAGTTCAGGTTATTTCTCTTTTTTATGGTTAATAAAACAGAATAGTGAAACACTGAAAATATGAGGGAAGAAAGGGCTCCTTTGAGCCGTTGGCTGCAGGTTACCCTGCAACAGGGCGGGTTTTGCTGGACAGCAATAGCAGATATGTATCTCAGTGGCTTCCCTGAGCTCCAGCTGCCTGAGCGGCTGCAGCACCCAGCATTGCTGTGGAGGTCCCAGGCCAGGACAGCAGAGCTGAGGAGAGTTTTACATTGATTTCCCCCTTTTTGGCTGGATGCTGGGGCGGTTCACTCAGTGTTTATTCCAGCAGATACTGCATCCAAACGCATACCTGACTGATGGCCTGGTCCGAGGCCTGTTGAACAGCCAGCCTTTCCTGGGCAGGACAGGTTTTGTGGCCGTTGCTAGAAGCTGCCGTGCTGTTGCTGGTTGTAGGGCTGTTCCCAAGGGAAAGCTGCCAAAAATTCAGTCCAGACAAGACTCCTATGCAGAGGATGCTGAGAAAGGGGCTGATCAGGTAGTGAAAGACCATGGGTTGTGAGTGCTGGCCATAGCTCACTTTCCAGAGCTCCCAGTGAGGTGCTTTACCTGTTCTTCAGGTTTTCTGATGCATTTGTGTTGGGCCTTTGGGTCTTGGGCACTTAATGGGCTGACGCTCTGCCAGCCCAGGATGGACCAGAGGACTTTGGCCCAGGTGGGCTGCAGTGAGGTGTCCAAGTGTTGGTGGCCCTTTGCGGGGTCAGAGCTGGCGGATGGGAAGGGGCAATGTGGAAGGTGCATAGTGGTGAACACGGCGCAGGAATCCCATGGTAGCCCTGGGAGGCCTGTAAAATGAGAGCTTAAAAACTTGACTAGCGCAAGGATATTTACTTGATAACTGGTGATGTGACTTATTTCCAGTGTTGTCCAAACCAGAGACTGGCCATGCCCGTGTATACCTGGAGTCTGGGGAGCCTGGGTTCAGACAGAAGGAAAGTAAAGGATGCTGAAGTAAGAATAAAGATGGAATAAATAAACAAATGAAAAGGACACCTGCTTTGACAAGCAGCAAAAGGAACAGCAGCAGCAAATACCAGACTTCAATCTTAGGACTGTCTGGTTAACTCCAGCAGTTTTATTCATTATAATTACACCTATTGATTCTTCAACTCATTCATTGCTATAGCTACCAACCTGCAGTAGTGCAGGTAACTGCCTCAGTGCAGAGGCAGGGCCCTGCTGAGCACTGTCGCTTCCTGGTGGCTCACAGGGCCCAGCTTGGGGAGGGATGGAAGCTGCTGAGATGCCTTCAGGTGTTGTGCGGATGCACATGGAAGCAGCACTTTCCTTTGTTGTGCTTTTCTCCTACCTGCTCTGGCCCTGATTAAGACTGTCCAAGTTCCTCTCTGGCTGAGGCAGGTTATGGGGCAGCCCCTGAAGAAGACCTCCTTCTGTGTGGTCTGCATTGCCCTTGGTCTCTGTGGGGATCTGGTAGAACTCCTCAGAGTTGGTGATCTGGAGGAACACTGGCCCTTCTGCTCTGGACCGCTGGAGAGGGTACAGCAAAGGGCTACAAAGATGATTAGGGGACTGGGACACATCTCTTATGAAGAAGGGCTGAGGGATTTGAGTCTCTTCAGTCTGGAAAAAAGATGGCTGAGGGGGGACCTTATCAATGCTTATAAATACTTAAAGGGTGGGTGTCAGGGGGATGGGGCCAGGCTCTTTTCAGTGGTGCCAGGGGACAGGACAAGAGGCAATGGGCACAAACTTGAGCATAGGAAGTATAAACATGAGGAGGAACTTCTTTACCCTGAGGGTGGCAGAGCCCTGGCACAGGTTGCCCAGGGAGGTGGTGGAGTCTTCGTCTCTGGAGACATTCAAAACCCGCCTGGACGCGTTCCTGTGCAGCCTGCTCTGGGTGACCCTGCTCTGGCAGGGGGTTGGACTAGATGATCTCCAGAGGTCCCTTCCAACCCCTGCCATTCTGTGATTCTGTCACTGTGGCTGGAGTTAATGATATTAAGGGTCTTTTCCAACCTAAATGATTCTATGGTGACCTGATTCTTACCTTTGTGCTTTCTGGATTTCTCCTTCTAGAGACCTACTGATGCTTTTGACATTTAGATTTTTCATTTATACTAATGTATTCCTGTATTAGGTGACAGCCTAGCAAAATGGCCACTACCTTCTGCCTGTGGATTCTCCTGTGCTTTTTCTCCATTTTCCCTGCTTTGATAATTCCTAGTAGTCTAATTACACTGCAAATTTCATCCCTTTCCTATTCATTCTCCTCTCTGAATCACTGGTGCAGTTGCTCACACAGAGCGTGGTGGTTCTTGCATGTTAAGCAGGTCTCTTCTTCAGCTAGTCTGCAGATGTGTATCCTCATCTTCACCCCGCCAGCGCTGCTACCCTCTTGGTGCTCACAGACACAAACACAAAGTGCCGTTCTCCTCTTCGGTGTACGCCTGGCTCGGCTGTGAGTGGTAAATTGTCAGGCATGAGCCTTCCTGCATGCAGCTGCTGAGCTTTAGCGCTGTTGATTGCTGGAGTTTACACATATGTGCTCCTGGAAAAGGTCACACCAGTGCAATACTGGCTTAAATGAAAATTGGTTTATTATGCATTTGGCTCTTCCTGCAGGCAGCTGATTTTAGCAGCCAGCTGTGCCCAGATGTCTACCAGAGATCCTCTGGGATACATGCAGCTTTAAAAGATGTTTTGGGTGACTTGTAGTTGAGCCTGTTTGTCGTTTCAGTTGGACTTGAGGTATTTTTTAATCACGATCGGGCACAGTGCTTCTGGCCAGCGTGCAGGGCTGCCTGCTGTTCACGCCGCTGGTGTGCGGAGCATCAGAAGGGGAGGAACCGGCTCTGGTTCCCTTGATGTGCACGGGCTGCACTGGGCACTGAGGGCGACTCTCATTTCAGACGCTTTTATCTACTGGGATATATAAGGAGCAGAAACTATGAGTACCTTGGTTCTCTTAGTCTGTACTCTTATAACCTGAGTCAGCTGTAATCTCTAAAGCGGCTTTCAGCTAACTTTTCCCCACATAACCTCTATTAATACTCGTGATAAATAACAACAGCTGCTCTTTTAAACAGACTATTTGATAAGATTGGAAAGATATAGACAACGTGATTCATTTGACATCCACAGTTCAAAATAAGAATAGTAGCATCTCCTGGTCTTGGTTTCTGCACCCTGGGGCTCTGTATAGTGTCCAGTTTAGTGACAAGGGGTTGCTCATAGCAGCGCCTCCCTAAACTTCCCAATTTTCCTGACATAAAAACATGCCATGAGCAAACTCATGCAGTGTCCCTGCCAGGCGGTGGCGGGACGGGGGGGACGTGCTGTGCACTGATGGAGCAGCCCTACCTGGCTCCCAGCGGGAGGACGGGGTGGGAAGGGGGTGCAAGTGGGGGGTGCTGGGGCTGTGCAGGGAAGGAGACTGGAGAGCAGGTGGCCGTGGACGAGCCCAAGGGCCAGCCCAGGGCAGGGGCAGGGCTGGTAGCTCAGAGAGCGCAGGAGCTGCTGGGGGAGACGGGGCATTTCGCATGTTATGGTTCACCACCACCAATGTGGCCTCGTCTTAAGCACAAGCAAAGCGTTATCTAATATTGTTTGACCCACGTTCACTAAGACCCGTTTGGGATTCACAGGATGACATGGGGGGTTGGGTTGTTTCTGTTTAAGCCCCCCCCAGTGACAGAGCTAAAAGATGAGGTAATACGAGTGGTCCCTCTGCTACCACTCCTCTGTTATTGGGCATAATTATCCCTGCCTTGAAACTGTCTGCGGTTCAATTAGGTAGCTTTTTGTGGAACTCCTAGGTAGATAAAAGAAAAAAAAAGAAAAAAAAAAGGAAAAAAAACTCCACAGTGCATGCTCTTTTCCTTCATTAGAGGATTTGGGGGAGAGGGGCCCCCTTAAAAGCATATAGGAAAATCAGGGAAAGTGATCTCTGCTAAAGGCCACTTTAAGCAATGTTTGCTAAAATGCACAATCTGGTTTGGCTGCATCCCCGTGCAATTTAAGTGTGTCCTGTGTGGTCCCGAGTACTCCAACACCTGAGATGTGTGGTAGTCAAATGCTCTGGTGGGTTTCCTCACAAACACATCTTAGATTTGGACTTTTATTTTACTTTTTTTTTTAATCCCAGAAACACAGCAACACTGAAGGTCTGTACCTGCAGGACAGAACCTGAGGGAGCTCAGTCCAGCAGAATCAGTTACATTTACAGAGATGACTGTGACAAATGACTAGGAATGTACTGCTGGAAACCACTGCCCGTCACCAGGTTTATAGCGATATTTGATTCACAAGGTTGAGAATGTTTTTCATCCTGTTGTTGGAAAGCCTGGCAGTCCTGAGGCTGGGCTGCAAACTCCTTTATAAAATCCAGCAGGGAAAAGTCTTGACTCATTTAAATTCTGTGCCATTTTTCTAAGCCCTCTTCCAAGTGGGCAGCGTGGCTGAGGGACACAGGGCTTTGCCCTCATTTGTACAATGAAGGCAGTGACTCGGGGCCATGGCGTGTGGCCATGTGTCACTTCTCTGCGCTTTGGGCACTTCCAGCAGCTGAGATGAATATCTCCCTGCTGGTCAGGATGAGTGGCTGATGGGGACCTGTCTACATGACAAGCATCTCCATCTCGCGAGGTGAGCCCCACCTGCAAGGCAGATCTGCGGGGATGGCGAGAGGACCTGGCATGTCTCCTGTGGCTGGCCTGCCTTGCTGTGCTGTGACACTGCGAGGGTGGGAGCCACTGATGTTCAGAAGCTGATCCATCCTGTGGCACTAACCCTTTGATGCTTTTTGTCTGGGGACGTGTGAAGGCCATTGTTCATCTGCAGCGCTGTGCCCCGTACCTGGGGGTCACAGCCGCAGCAGGACTCATCGTGGGGTCTCTCTCCTCACCATGACAAGGACAGCATCATAGGATGCCTCTTTCTGTTTGTTCCAGGTCATTTTGTTGCCTTTCCCATGATCAGTTTCCAAGGTTAACCTGCTCCTGATGGACCTCCTGGAGCAGCGGGCTGTTTGCCTGAACGCTGCATGTCCCTGTGACATCCTCAGGCCAGGTGCTGCTTCATTATGCTGCTGTACACACCAGCCAGCATGGGGTGACACACTCAGCTGAAGGTCTTTGGTACTGCTGTGTTACAGCAAATTAATCTTCTGACTATAATATTCAATATCATACTTCTGCCTGTGGTTCATCTTGTCTGTTTTAGTCTGCTAAAAGAAGGTGCTGAGTGAGGAATAGGCGGAGCAGGGTTTCTAGCCTGTTGGTAAGGCAGGAAAACATAAGCCTTTAATATTTTTTTGGACACAATTTTGTAATTGTAATAAATATTTATGTGTCTTCGGTCCACTGTAGCAAGCTAATAGTAAATTCATTTGTGATGCCTATTTATTACAAAAGGCTGGAGCCTTTCAACCCCCTTGTTGTGTCTGGCAACTCCTGGGGATTAATTGCATGCTGTCGGAAAGGCAGATCTCACAAATCCGCCCCAGCCTGCTAATAGTGGGATTATTATTTAACAGTTCAAGACTGTGTGAGGCTGCTTTTTATTCTACTCTGCTTGGTGGCTTTAAAGAGGTTTTCAAAGAACTGAACAGCTGGAGCAGAAGTCAGTGTGAGTTCAATGGGGAATGCATTAGCAGTGGTCCCCTGTCTGCAGCGTCCTCCGCGAGTGCTGCCAAGTTCATCGTGGCTGTGTGCGGGAATCACTTTGAACAGCCAGGGCCTCTCATGGCTCTTGTGCTGGCCATCTCCCTTGAAGCAGCCCTGGTGGGATGAATGGGCTTGGGGGACACCTCTGCTGCCCTTTGAGCTGAGCTGGGGACCTGCTGAGCCGCCTAGGAGGTGCGGGGGTCCGGAGCAGGTTAGAGTCATGGGCCTGCCAGCTCTGAGCATGCATGGTCCCAGTCCATCCTGCTGCCTGCCTTATCTCATAATCCTGGTTGTCAACGTCCTGAGCTAAGTTTAAAACTGCTGGGGGAGATCTGGGCTGTTGGAAAGGCTTTTGCTGAGCCTCCGTGCTTTGGTAGAGACTGTCTTATAAGGGTACATTTACCTGAGGAAAGTTCATAACCATTTATTCTTGTTCCAGCTCTGTTTCTTTATCAAGTTCTTCTCTACCTATTGCTATTTATCCCTTGAGATGTATATGCATATGGCACATGAAGTCTTCCAAAATGTAATTAATACTATGCTGTATCTTTAGAACTGTGATTAAATTCTGGGATTTTTCTCAGCTGCTTTCTGTTGGTGACTCATCATCATTCAAGCCCAGCTGGCACAACTGGGTTCTTGGTTGTTTCTGACTACTGAGGTTTTATAGCAACTGTATTGTTACAGGCAGATCAGTGGAGAGAATTGTGTTTATTACTATTGAATTCATCCCGTTTTTATCACTGGAATCTTCAAGGTCATCTGGTTCTTACATGAAATACCTTTCCTTCAGTCCTCCACCGGCAGTACAGTGCCTTTTTTAATAATCTGTACATTTCATCGGTACTTCTCATGCTGCGGCCGTTAATGAAAGTAGAGAGACGGGCAGATCCCAGGCTCCCTCCATAAGGAACAGTTCTGATAAGCTCCGTCAAATCTGACACTGCCCCTTTCAGCAGTCCCCTTTTCCTCTTGTTTGTGTCTCTCTGATACTGTCCTTTAAAAATCTGTTCCCAAGCCTTTCGCAGCAGGGAGATCCGATGAGCAGGTCTGGCATTACCTGGATCGCCCTCTCCTCTTGTGCATTTAACCCTACATTTCTTGATCGCTAAGACAGTGGACTTTTCTGTTCAGTTCCTTCTCTATTCCACACTCTGCTTACTTTTAGCATTTTAAAAATATTCTTTTAATGTCCCATTACTTCTCCAGAGAAGCTGCGAGCTTGATACTGTGAAGTTTTACATTCAGCCGGGGTATGAATTCTGCATAGTGTTATTCATTTGAAGAAATGTTGGGCTTCTTCCACATGCCGTCCCCTGAGGTCCTGAATCCACCCTCTGTCTCTAGTATTTTGTATTTTCTCAACATAGGGCATGGGTTTTGCACTTTCTATTTCTGGCAACAGGTATAATATATTTATCATGTTCAGATATTTTAACAATATATAGATCTCTAAGTGCGCTGTTTCATGAGGGATCCTTATCTCTGCAACAGTTCTGGGCCCCTCTGCACAAGAGGGAGCGTGTCCAGAGGAGAGCTACCAGGCTGGTGAGGGGTCTGGAGACCAGGTCATATGAGGAGAGGCTGAGGGAGCTGGGCATGTTTAGTTTGGAGAAGAGGAGGCTGAGGGGAGACCTCATTGCCCTCTACAACTACCTGAAAGGAGGTTGGGGAGAGGTGGGTGTTGGCCTCTTGTCCCAGGTGAATAATGACAGGACCAGAGGAAATGGTCTGAAGCTGTGGCAGGGGTGGTTTAGATTAGATATTAGGAAGAATTACTTTACTGAAAGAGTGGTCAGGCCCTGGAACAGCCTGCCCAGGGAGGTGTTTGAGTCACCATCCCTAGAGGTATTTAAGAAACGTCTAGATTTGGCACTGCTGGCCATGGTCTAGTGGCAGAGATTGTAGGTTGTGGTGTTGGGTTTTTTTTGTGTGTGTATGGTTGGACTCGATCTCAAAGGTCCTTTCCAACCATGATGATTCCATGACCGGAATACCCTACAGTAGCATACGAAATACAAAATGTTTGCGACCAGCTGATGGAGCAGGAGCTCTGGATGCTCATCTCCAGACAAGCATTCTGTCGGAATTCTGGCCCCTTTCTGTCTTTGCAAAATGAGAGGACTTGCAAAGACAGAGGGGACCAGCCTGTAAAACACGTAGACTCTGTGCATGCACAGGGAGAGAGGATTGGGAAGATTTCTTGTTTAATGCCCCGTTTTCTTAAGTTTGAACCAAACTGCCATTTGCCCCGGCTCCTGTGACTGAGTAGAGCCTATTTGTGGGGAAGCTTAGGCCATTAATTCTGTCATTGATTGATGATGGGAATTAGGGTTGTGTGTTTTGCTCTCCTGGGCCTGACTCTCTGGGTAAGTCATCACTTGTGATGGCCGGGGGCATCAGCTTGATTTCCTGGCATCACACCTGCTTTGGACAGGTTTAAATGGTCTCAGGTTCGACTTTCCACTGGTATTAGGGATAGGGATTTGTTGACTTTAACAGCTAAACTTCTTAAAACAGTTGAGACTTTGCTTCAAAATGAATTGGGCCACTAATAATTTATACATCTTATATCAGATATTTTTTTCCAACAAATGAATGAACACCCATAATCCAAGGCTGCATTTTACTGAGTAACGGTTGCCAAGGACTGGTCTTATTTGTAGTATGTCATAAGTACCTATAAATCAAAAGTATATCATAAGAATCTAAAATCAAACAATAGCTCCAAACGCAGTACTAAGTTATGCACCATCTCATAATTTATTATAGTACAAACAAGTTTGTCAAACACAATATATTGTCTACTTATGAAAATATCAATATTCACAATTTAAATAGGTGATAGGTCCCATACTTTTACATACCAGCAACTCATCTAAAAAGTATTTTGTTCCTAGCTGTGGTCTTCAAGGACATATACCTATAAGTAATTGTAAAACTGTCCATTCACAGCTTATTGTTTCTAATTGTAGATATCTGAGATATAAATTAAATAGAGTACAAAAGACCATCTTCACAACAAAGATGGTTTTGTCTCCAGGATACTTTTCCCCTAAATAGCGACACTATATGTGCTTGGTTAAGTTTTTACTACTGGAAAATGAGGAGGTACGAATAATACAGCAAGACATTGGCTAGTTAGCAACAGTCATTGCAGAATGCTTCACACAACCAAAAATAAGGCAAGTATTATCAACAGCAGCTCCCATATGGCAGACTAAAAAGTCAAGGCTTTATTATCCAAACTGGACTCTAAGAAGGCTTCAAATGTCTGTTAACAAGATACTGCTTGATCCAAAGCCCTCCTAAATTGATGCGGATTGGAAAAACCAACCACAAAAACCACAACCAACCTTCCCTTTGACTTCAAGGGGCTTTGGAAGTAAGCTCTTCAAGCCCTAAATTATCAGAAATGAAATGACCCATTCACTGTACATGAAAATTGCACCTTGTCATTTCTAAAAGGATATGGCAAAGGGTTGTGAGTTCTTTTCCAACGAAGTTACAACAACTTAATGGGTTATTTTTAGTGGGAAATGAAATATTCACGCAGAAAGATTTTGTTTTTAAATATGGTAACTTACAAAAATACATCATCAGGACAGGAAAAATCAGATGACACTGCTAGTTTGCAGGATAAACATTATGTTACAAAAACTGATAAATCACACCATGTGAATGGCAGCGTATGCCATGCACTTAATTGAAATTTTTTTAATAAATAAAAGCCCTAAATATTCACTATTTTCTGTAAGGTTACTATTATATTAAGTAAATAGTGAATTTCTTGTATAAATAATTTTTTTCAATAGATACATTCTCAAAAATGAACCACTTATCTACAGAGATATTGCACTTCAGACTCATTCACATGTAACTCAGACAAGCATTCCTCATAACAAATCTAGAATAAAAATAAGTTATAAATACAGTGTTTTCCCAAAATGAAACATACAGTACCTTTTTCATAAGGTAACTTTGGTTACTATCAACTGACAAAGACCAGAGAGAGGTTTCTAAGAGGAGGGTAGAAGGCATGGCCACAAAATTGAATTTCTGTGAAACACTGGTAAAGGGAGCAATAATGTTAACCTTGCTGTGACAAACACAGCAAGGCTGAGCATCCCTCATGCTTTATTATTGCAAGTAAGTGTGAAGTTTTGTTGAGATCACAGGGACAAAGGGCCTACAGGATGAGGGGGCTCTTCGCTTCCCTTTGAATCTGGGGAGATTTAGGTGCGTAGCATCCCTTGGGTGGGGAGGGTCAGCTTTTGCTCTCAGCTCCCCCTTTCCCCAGGCATGCCCCTCTCCTTGCTCTAACCAGCACGGTCCCTGGGGGACTCCAGCACCTCGCAGCTCTCCTAGCTGATCTGCCTGTGGGAAGGGGAGGGGGTGGCGCATGGTCCCCGAGGCGCTGGGCATCCTGTCTCTGTGCTCCTGACTGACCTCAATCTCTCCTGAGAAAGCCCCCCACGCATGAGCCAGCCTTTGCCTGGGGTCCTGGTCTTCATGGCTTGTCCCTTCTGCTGCCATTCCCTCCTGGGGAAGGCATGCTCAGGTTTGGCATGGGTTTTGCTCTTGCAGGACACCAGTATGGGCAGTATGAGTCAGTAATGCAACCTTTGTGGCAGAAGGGGACCAGGCTGTTGTCCTCAGCAGGACTTTGGAAGTCTTGGTGGTTCTTAGGGGAAGTGCACCAAAGCTGAGCCATCCGTGGGTTTTAGAGAGAAGATTTCAGCCCTCAGATCCCACCAAAGTGGGATTGACTGGATCCCTTCTCAGGTGACCTCACTGTGTTAGGTCACCACGAGCTCCCCACTGGCGATGGAGACGGGCACAGGCACAAACGCAGTGCTAGCACCAGGCTGCTGCTTGTTTGCAGTTACTGAGAAGCTGCTGTGACCACATTGTGCTTGTGTTCACCATGCAAGGAAGTCTGCTCTCACGATCAGTAAGGCTGCATTAAGTGTCCAACACAGAAGTAAAAAGGTTGCGGTATGTGGCTCTGAGAGACCACATGCCAAGGTCTGAAAAGGAGAGAAATTAAAAGAACTGCATTTTCTGCCTTCCTGTAAATCTCTTCTCATTTTCTACACTCAGTATTGATGGGATGCTGGTTTTTGAGTGTGAAGGAAGAGCAGTTAAGCTACTTTAAATTAGGTAAATATTTAAAAGCCTTAGTCCAAGCTGATCTATGTTTTTACTGCTATTGGGTATTTAATGGATTTCTTTCACAAATAGTTTTTTTTTTAATTAAATGGCAAATTTGCAATAGGATGGCATAATCTGTCAGGAGGAAATCTCAGGCTGAAGGTTTTTATATGTTAATCCCTAAATAACCGAATGCGGGGGATAACTGAGAATTTTTATTGATTAAGAAGGAACCTGAAGGCTGTGATCACTCCAAATCTCACAGGAGCAGCTTTGGTGGGAGCCCTGCATCAGGCAGGACTTGGCCTCACACTTCAAAGCCTTTAGACACCATAACTGAAATAGCTGGGAAAAGATGCTGCTTTTGTTCTTGGCTCTAGAAACCTCCCTCCCTCCCTCCCTCCAGCTCCCCTGTCTTGGTCACATTCTTTAAAATAACAACTTTAAACACACGAATATCGGCAGCTTGCAGGATTGCTTCCCGTAGTACCTGCAATAGGTACTATGCTGGTCCTTGAGCCTTGCTCAAATGAGCCAAAATGGGCTTGTCACAGTTCGTGTCTCAGAGGCTGCCTCCTGCAACAAGGTCTTGACAGCAAGACTGTGGTGGCATTTCACGTCAGAAAAAACACATCATTTTTGGCAAGTGCACACACCAGAAATGGCACCTTCCACAGTACATAAAAGCATCCGTCGATAGTGAACTGCGTGGTCAAGTAAGGTTTTGTTGTTGTTTTTTAAAAGGTTGTAATTAAACACTGTTGTGGCTTCTCCCCTCCAATGACTTTGGACTGCACTGGTCCAGGGATGCAAATCATTTGAGTGCCACTGAACACTAGGACTTGAACTCTGACGCATATTCAAAATGCTATGTAAGAGACAGAGGCGTTTGCCTTCTCACTTCTATTCCTAAAATCAAGCACTCCTGTTCCCTCCTAACAGTCTGATCTGCCCTCGGTCTCCCAGGGAAATGAAATCAAATGACCACTCTTCAAAACAGCCATTTCAGCAAATTACATCCTGAAGATGTAACCGCTTGAAAAGAACTTGCACCCAGAAACTCCAACTATTGCCCTTTTCACGGTGATATTTTTATAGGCTTTCCATTCTTATCATACTGGTAAACAAGCATTTTGATGCAGTGAGAGTTGGCTGGGGAAATCCAAGGGCTGCTTGTTATGGAAAAGTTATGGTTTGTATAGAATTGCACGGGTTGCTTCTGACACTTAAAGAAGGCTTTCAGTGTGGCAGCTGCCATTGTGCGAAATCTTTTGCTAATAAAACAGTAGAGGAAGAAATTAATTGCAGTGTTCAGCAGTGCTAGCATATTGGCGATGTCCGACACAATATGTACCACCCAGCTGTTGTTTATAGGCGATACGTAGAGGTGATACAAAATCATGATTATTCTTGGTGCCCAAAGTATAGCAAATATAGAAGTTATAGTAAACAAAATGGCTGTTGTTTTCCCCGTGGAGTACCCTCGCAGTCGGAAATTGCTCTTTCGCCGCAGCTTGTACACGATGATGGAATTCAGTATGAAGAAGATGGAGCAGGGCACTAAGTAAACAGTAAAGCAGTGGATCCAGATGAGGACATGATGCATTGATGTGCTTATGTAGTCTTCGATCCAAATGTTGGGCCACCAGTAGTAGGGGATGCTGGTCAAAAAGCAGGTGATATAGACACTTACAATGACTTTTCGAGTACGAGCAGGGTAGGAGACTGTGTGATACTTCAGAGGATGGCACACAGCTATATACCTATCGATGGTTAGTGGAACCGTAATCCATATGGAGGTGTGGATGGAAGAAAATTCCAAGACCTCAATTATTTTGTCCAGTACCTGAGGCATCTGTTTGTTTAAGATGAAGTCTTCCATGAGGAAGTCCACAAAGACGATGAAGAAGAGAACCAGGATGTCAGCAGCAGCTAGAGCTAGAAGATAGTTATAGGAGGACTTCTGCCTGCGAGCCACGAGCTGGGAAAGGATGATGACTGTCAAGATGTTTGCTGTGGAGACAGAAACATAGAGTTAGGCTACTAAGATGTAACATTAGCTTTTCTGAGCACTTGCTTGGAGCAGTAGCTCTTTTCAAGCACTTGGCAACACGACCGCCTTTACTAAAGTTCAAGAAACTAAAAGGGAAATGCTACAGTTGGGTCCCTCAGAGAAGCTGTTGCAATGAGAGGAGCACGTGTCCCTGCTCCCAGCTGTGGGATACACTGACACTCGGTGTCACAGCAGACCAGGATATGAGGGACAGAGATAGTCGGGACCTTCACTCCAGACACAGGGTTAGGTGGTATCTAGCAGCCCTTTGCTACCTCCTTGGAGTAGATGTAGAGTTATGGTCCTGGCTCTGTTGCACAGCCTGTTGCCTATGTGCAAGGAGGCAGGGGTAGCAGGAGGGAGCAGCAGGAGAATAAAAAGTATCTCACACACACTCTTATTTCCCCCCTTGCTCCTTTCCTTTTTTTACAAGTGACAAATAAGAAGGGTGGTGTGGGCTTTGGAGGGAGACCTCATTTTGTTCCTCATTCCCAGCTTGTGGTGCCTGCCTGTTTTAGTTCTGAACTCAATCTAAAAAGAGCTGAAATCAAAGCCACCTGGATTAGGTGATTTTCTCTTGACTAAGTGGGGTCCCAATTGAGAGGACTTCAGGGAAACACGTGTCCTCAGCTCCACCTGAGAGCTGGAGGTGCTTCGCAGCACTTGAAGTTTCCAGCTCTGCTCAGGATGAGTCTCCTGTAATTCAGTCCTGTCTATCTGACCCGCACTCCTACAGCTGGGCTCTGGGGAAACGTCTCCCTTCCCACCACTGAAACAATCTGCTCCACAAAGACCTCCTTGCTGCTCTTTAGAAGTCCTTCTCCAATTGCAAGGCATTTTTCCTCTGGAGTGATACAGTTGAGCCTTGGAGGAAATCCTGCTGGCCACATCAGAGGTGATGGATGTTCCGATTCAGCCCAAGTGTAAACGTCCCTGAGTTTTCCTGAAAAAACATCTGCTTGCAACTCTTTGACCACAAAGCAGACCCGTCACCTAAACCACACCTAGACGTATTGCATGACACTTAAATATCGTGGTGAAGTGCTCAAGTGTCTTGTCTCTGCTGTTTCCCTGTCTGGTTTGCTTCGGCCTTCTAAAGGTGAGATTCAACTTAAAGATAGGCTTTAGTGACTGCCTGAGCCAGTGCTATAAGGGATGCGATAGGAAGGGCTCAGTGCTACAGCCCCTGGCCAGGCAGAGCTCCCCACCATCGATACAAACAGCCCCTGAGAGCTTTCCTGGAGCACTGAGGTGTAGCCGAACTTTAACTGCTTGCTCATGTTTGCTAGAACTTACTGTATAGTCTTGAATCGGGGAGCGGGGGGGGGAATATCCTATTATTCTTACTAGCTGTATGGCTGGACTGAGACAGGTGAGATTGCTCCCATCAGAAGTTTATATCACTTGGCTAGAATACCTGAAGCAGTGCTTAAAAATCAGAGATCTGGTTTACTGTATGAGAGACTGCCAAATGTTTGTATTTGACATTTTCATAAGTGTTCTGTAAATCACCTCTTTTGTGCATTCAGTGCTTCAAATGTTTCTGCCAGCTTTGATGGATTTCCCAAATCAACAATAATTGTAAGGATTCCTTTAAATCACAGAGAAAGGAAGTTGCTGACATTAAGGTAATGATGACCTAGGACATATATCCTACAACTGAAAATGCTCGTTTTCTTTTTTTTTTTTAATAGTTTTACTTGGCACTGGAGAAAACTTCCTCCTCTGTAAATGCTTCCAAGCCTGCTATCTGGGAGCAGACTTCTGCCACTGGGGAAATGAACTGCAGCAGAGTGAATGATCTCGAGTAACAGCCCTCATAAGCGTCACCTATTTTTGTATTAATATATTAATTCTGTATCTTGGAACAAAACTAAACCAAACATGACAATCAACTGACTCCTTCCCTAAATAAAAACACCTGCATGATCTGTCCAACACTATTGTCTCAAATCACCTTCAGGGGAATTTTCCCAAGTCTGCCCTCCTTTAACATGAATGCAACTGCATTGATTTCAGCTCAGAGCAGACGTGGGAGATGGGGGACGATATAGTCAGAATTGCTGTGTCATTTTTCATTTACTTGCTTACAAAATGCCACTGTTGTGCCTGCTGATGAGCCCTAGAGGTACAGTGAGTGATGCACTGTCAAGGAAATCCTCAAGTTACGAGTGTTTTATCATGATTCTGCAGCCCCTGTTGGTTTTGGCCAGACAGGCTGAGCAGCTCGGCTGCACAGATACTGGATGTGACCCATGGGGTTCATCTTCTCTTTAAATCCTCTGGATTTGACTCACTCCAGCAGCAGCAGCTGGAGCCAGCGTGCAGCAAGGGGGACGCTTGAGGATGTTGGTTCCTGCTGGTAGCTCTGGCCGGGCTGCCAGAGGAGGTCCTGCAGGGATGCTAAAGCCAGGCCGTGTCCAGGCACAGCAGCCCTGCTCCCCACCCCTCCTGCCCATTGCGGGGGTCCTGCTGTTGGTTCTAACCCCGCTCCCATTTTCCTACAGGAGCAGATTTATGAGCAGTCCTTTCCCCTGTACCCTCTCCCCTGCCTTTCTCAGGGTTCCCAGCAACGGCAGTAACAGCATGTACTGAAATGCAAGTTATTCATTTTAACGCCAGCGAGCTTTGCTTGGTGAGACAGATATTAGAAAATTGATCTGATAAAGTACGTGCAAGCTCTATGCAGTTTTTCTGCAAAGGTTATGGTATCTTGTATTGGAAATGCTTTCCCTGGGATCACATTAGGGTTTTTCTGTCTGAATGATATGAAATAAAGTACTATCATTTACTTTGTGAAAACAGATATATACGGGGTGCAGCAGAAAGTTGCCAGTGTGACAGTGTCTTAGCACAGGGTCTAGGAGTATTTTTCCTGCTGCATACGGTATAGGGAGAGCAAAGATGAGCTATGGATAATCTCCGTCCTTTACTCATTTCCTACCCAGCGTTAAGCTGGTCCTTGGTGTGTCCTCAAACACTATCTAAAGCTCAGTAAAATAGGAAACAGGTGAGAACACCGCTCTGTGTGACCAACTGTGTCCTTGTGCCAGCATCTCGGTGACTCTTGGGTGCCTACTCAGTGCCCCACAAGTGCTCCTGTGGGCAAAAATTACCTATTGCAGGTGAAAGGTGACAGAAGAGTATTTGCAAGCATATTTTTAACCTTGTTTACCCTAATTCCAGCACTAATATTGTAGTCAGTGATGAGGACTATGGTAGAGGAGATGATGGAGATACAGTAGAGGCAGAGATTTTTGTAATGTATGTGGAGCTAAAGCTGATGGATAGGTCAGTGTCCCTAAATTGTCCTGGATGGTATACTGCCCATTTCTTGCAGTGTTTTTTCTACATACTAAGTAGTTAAGATCATCTGAATTTGAAAGAGATTGATCACTGTGCTGGGAGTTGATTAGAGGATGACAGATGGGAATTTATGCCAGTGTCGCCTGCTGCAGTGCAGTATTCTGAATTTATAAATATCTGGTTGAGAACCAGGGCTTGATTAGGGACTAGCTGGCTGAAGCTTTGAGATGCCACTAGCAGATGCTGAGAAGCAACTGTAAGAAACGGCAGTCTCAATTCTATCCCTTCAGTCACGAGGATGCCTTTGAGACACAGCATCTGAAGGTCTCTGGTGTGCAAACACCATCCATCCATGCTGATCAAAATACAGCAACCTTCTAACTCAGCCAGGCTTCGTCATGGGCCACTCACATCTCTCCTCTGGCTTTATCAGCTTCCAAGTACAAATTGTAGCACTGAAATTCATGCTATTGGAGGCCCTACATGTCTGAGAAGGACCATCCTTTAGAAGTAACCTTGGTTCTCATGTGGGTTTGGGTTTGCTTCCTGTCCCAAAGCCATGCTGCCTCACCTGCAGAGCCCGTGCAGTCTTCTGTGCCTCCTCAGAGTGACCTAAAGGTACAGTTCTTGTTTCATGGATTACAGTTAGAGCTCAAATAGCATCTAACCACGGCCTTTGTGGGGGATTCGCAGAGGTCCTTCTATTGACTATTATCACTGCGTGTGAGCTTAAGCAGGAGCAATTGTATCTGTCTAAAGAAGAAACAGGTGTGTTTCTGGGCTTTGGTTTTTTCTTTTATTGAGAGCATTTTGCATGTACACAGCAGCCTGTGCAGTGAAATAGCCTTTACAACACAAGTGGCAGTGCCGCTGTGTTGGGAATAGGGCCTGCTGTGTGGTTCAGCAGTTCAGCATCATAAACTACCTGAATGAAGTAGCCATGAGTGACGCTTACCGAGCGTGATAAACATTAGGTCACTGAATATAATGGACACCTTTTACCGAATACAGTTGTTGCTAGGATCCCTACAAATTATTGTGCAATGTATGAAACTACTCTGCAGGCCTTGCATTAGTCACCTGACTGGCACAGAGAGAGGCGGTTGACGAACAGCAAATTCTAAATTGCTTTAGAAAATATGTTAGTAACACCTCCTTAGATTTAGAAATTCGGAGACTGTAAATACAATATGCTACAAATATATATATAGTGAAAAAAAGTGATGTTTTGGCTTGATGCCTCCGCTAAGCTAGGAGGCAATATTAAAATGTAAACAGGTACCGAGTCCAGCAGCCAGATCTGACCGTGCTTACTAACAGTCATTTGCCAATAGTTACCAGATTAGAGACGAGGATGGCATTCAGCCCTTAATTCGTGTGGGAGCTCTCTGGAGAAGATGATGACAATGGTTGATTTCTGATGGGGGCCACATAACAGGAATTATTTTTTAAAAAATGCTGTGGCAACGTAAACACATGTTTATTACTGATGTTGGCTATAGCTGGTTATGTGGTCTTTTAAAATGACCCCTGGATGCTGTTTGCCTCTTAAAAAAAGATAGAACAGTTTCATGTTTTCCTCTTCCAGACGGTATGGGTCGAACTCAACACTACAGTGGGTGGGGACAACCTCTGTGGATGGTGCCTGCTCATGGCTAACATAATATTTTCTTCTCTTTTATTATCGTATCCTGAGATCCCTCCTTAAACCGCTGTGAAGTGTAAAGAGATACTTTATAGAATTAGTGTAATGAAAGTTTTTCCTTCCCTGAGAGTTCCTGTGAGGATTAATTTTTAAAATAAATTGATTTATTTGTTGTTCAATTGTCTGAGTGCCACGGAACAGCATGCACCCACTCACCCTCGGAGGGGGAAGAGCCGTCAGTCCCCTCTGCTGCTGCCTGTACCATCTCCCAGGGGATGGAGAGGGATCTAAGCCAAAAAAATGAGCATCACAAAAGCTATGGAAGGCACAGATGCTGGACTGCCAGGGGAGGAGGTTTCACACCTTGTAGGAAGGCTCTCGTGTGGTTTGTGCTTAGAAATCCCACGTGGGGGGAGAGGCCACGCCAGGTCTGAGGGAAGCGAACCAGAAAGTGAACCTGGAGGTAGAGGATGATCAAGCTCCAGCCCAGGACAACCCAGACTCCCCTCCATATGGCAGGAGACTGGTTAGTGACTGTCAGAGAAAACATGGCATGGCCTTGCACTTACAAGTCACGAGTGAATTAAAGAATTAGCGTTAGAGGGCCATTTTTCTGACGGACATCATTTATTAGCTGAGGCAGCTCTGGGCAAGGATGCAGTGAATGGGGTACTCTATGGCTGGCACCAGCCGTCAGTGGCTCATGGAGGCCAGAGAAGGACTTTAATCCAGCCAAAAGCACTTCCTCGCTGTTGGAGGGCACAGATGTGGTAATGGTGTGGAGATGCCAATGGCCACTATTCACTTGGAGCCTTGCCAACTGCTCAGGCTTAAGAGCAGTAACTTGTCTGGCAGACAGGTACAACTACATTGCATCGCTTTTGGCTTTCCTAGACCCTTGGAGTAGGCTTTTTTTCCCTAGTCTTTGTAAAATAGGGCTGTTTCTGCAATATGAGAACAGCCCAGAAGTAACACTAGGCTAAGATGCGAGGAGGCCTGGTATGTGCTCACTGGTGACAGGGATCTGGTTCTCTTCTTGCCGTCTTCACCCTCCTCATCCATCTTTCCTGAGCTGGACCTACAGTGAAGAATGACTCTTGGACATTTCTCCCCCCAAAGCCTTTCTTAGAGGCGCCCACATGAGGATAAAAACGTCTAAAACTCACATCTCAAAATCTACCCTTGTATCTTGTTACCAGAGCAGTAAAGCTTTCTAATGGAAATCGGTGCAGGGAGGAGAAAAAGCAATCTGCAAAATAATGCAGAAATCATAAGAGAAATTTGGTTATTCATGCAACGTATCTGGAGAGACGGAGATTTTCAGGGCAATTTGGGTGCCTCATTTGGCAGGTGTCTGTGGCTTCTAAATGTGGGCTGTCAATGAAGTTTAAGAGGTCTCAAGCTGAGTAACTTCAGCTCGAGGATGACAAAACCATTCTACCCTTTTGATACTGAATGCCAAAGCACTGAGGTGGGTGCCAAAAGTATTTCATGGGATGACTAGGATGGAGGGAGGACGTAATTTCATAAGGGCACTGGCATGAATTCTTTACTGAATATGAATAATTAAGAGGATTTTACCTTTGATTGTGGTTTTGCTAAAAAAAAAACAAAGTCTTTATGTCTTCCTAAAGCATTAGCTAATGCAATAGGAGCTCATGCTTGCAAACCCCATGGCCAAGCTTTCTCAGACACTATGCCAATTTTACACAATATGCAGGAAATTACAGACTATGTAAAACCATCAGTTTGGCTTTATTTCTCCTATGGAGAATATACTGCATCCACACTAGATGTATCACTCTTCGGTGTGCTAGTCTGGGCAGTGAAGAAAACACACTTGGACTAAACAAATGTCCGTGAAATATCCAAGTCTGATGTAACTGACTGACAGGTAATTTGTCTGGAAACCAAAAGCAACCTTTGGTGCACCTATCCACGCGGGCAATGCACCATATGATTGAAAAGATGGAGAAGTTAAATGACTGTACGTTCCCTGGACTCTCTGTTTCAGGTGGTAGAAAAGAACAACTTCAGTGAAAAAATGTGTTCTGTGTTCTAATAGGTAGGCTTCTCTCCTCTTCCATGGATAAAGGGATAAAATTCCTTTTGGTCATCTTCAGTACCGCTAATTCTGGTCTGTCTTGGTTGCCTCTACTTCATTCCCTCTGCACAACCATACTGGTGTCCTGGGAGGCAATCCAACACCATCTTCTCCCTTCAGGTCACCCCCAGAACGGCACCAAAAGTGCTCCAGATATTGGGGTTTAGGATCCTTACATACGTATCTTTATTCTGCATAATGAAAACAGAATTGTGTGCGAGGTCTCCTGTGCTCAAGGGGTTAATTTTGGCTGTTTCCTCTTCTGGTTTCTCAAGGTTAATGGAAAGAGAGATTAAAGGCTCAAAAAGACCACCTGAAACAGAAGGTGAAAGCTTTTGTGGCCAGGGACTGCTTTGCACTTGGCGTGTGAAAGCCGAGCTCGTGCCACGTCAGGACATCTCGGTGTTGTTTGTTTGCCTACAGCAATTTGTTTTGACGTATGCGGATGAAGGCCTTCTCCTGCTGGCTCGTTTCTGCTGATTCACACCCATTTTACGGAGGGGAGCAGAAAGAGGAGGATGAGAGAACTAAGTATGAGGGTGGATGAAGAACAGCGGGATATTAGACTGCCTAGTGCTTCTGAATGGCTTGACTTCTTAACAACTGGGGGCTCTACATTACCCACCTACCGTGAAAACTGGCTGTGCTCTCTCTTTTGTGTCGTTGTCATTTCAAGAAAAAATCTCCTTTGGAGTTTTTCCTTCCCAATCCATTTTAGCAGCCTACCATGCAAGGTTGTGCACTTCATAGTCTACTGAGCCTCCCAAATATTGCACCTCGTTATCCTTACAGCCCCGACAGCGTTGTTTCCTACTGATGTGGCAGAAGAAAACCACAGTTAGCAGTTGTACTCCGTGGTGGCGTTCGGAGATGTGCAAACAAGTCCTCTTCTGCATTAGTGTGGATTCAGACACGTGCTGCCTTTCAAGCTGCAAGGCTTTAGTGGCCACAATCTCCAGACTTACTGACCAAACTAAATCGCTCCCATCTGCACACCTTGCTGTCACCAGCTCTCTGCAGGGACACTGTGATGAAGCTATTCTTTTTCATAATGATTTGTCTTTCCTTAAAGAAAAAGCACTCATTTTACAACAGAAAGTGACTCATTTCAAGCATGTTAGCAGCAGTTTTGTTCCCCTCTGTCCAGTCGTGCTACTGTAATGTCTGCAGTGCCCTTCAGTTGCTTCAATAGCTGAGCTAAAGTTCTGCCAATCTATTTGTCCTCCTTTAAGCAGGATGCAATGTACTGTCTTTGCGTCCAATTCAGATTTTAAGTCAGAGAAAGCATGGTCTTTGAATAAAAGGGGGGTTGAATCAGGCCTCAGGAGGGTTCAGTTCTTATTCATTGTGTGAACTCTATCTAATGAGCGACAGCTGAAGAGTGCTGTTTTTTCAAGGTCATAACTCTGCATGTAACAATTCTCCCACTCATATTTTCAGGCCTTCCTTTAGCGCTTCTATTGTTCAGGTATGCTGTTATGAGAAAGGCTATTTATTCAGGTGTTGGAAATGCTCTCTTTAATCAGAAGGCTGTACTGAGATTGCAGAAGAATATACTAGGCAAGAGATGGCAGGAATCCAAAACGGGTCAGACACACTTCTGTACTGCTGTGTGCTGTACGTACACCTACCTTCTGCCTGCTTTGGTATTTACTGGGTATTACGTGCCATGTGAGTCATCAGCAAACATTGCTACCTGTCCCCCTTCCTACTCATGCTACTAACCAGGTGGCGGCTGTAAGCAGAGGTGGCAATGCTCTTAAGGTCTTGCTCCCCCTACGCTGCCAGGGAGCGGAGGGAGCACAGCTGGGCTGTTGCGTGGTGGTGGTCTCTTAGATCAGGGATGCTCAGCCCACAGCCCACTGGCAGTACCTGCTTTGCCAGGACGATGACCCTGGCCTGCATGCCTCCCAAATTAGCCTCCTCATGCCAAGCTGCAGGAGGGGAGAAGGCTCCAGAAGGAGCAGTTCTCCATGGCTTTAGTTTGCCTGTGATTGTACTGCAGTTTGCACGGGCGCAGTGCAAACGTTACGCACCTGTGTGTCAATCCAGCACCCTAGGAAGCATCTGGCGTGCTGTGCGAAGACAGCCGGTCTGTCATCTGTCAGGGGAAGGTCCATAACACGTAGCACTCTCTTGAGAGTGTGTTAGAAAGGTTAGGCATCCCTGCTGAGCTTACACGTTCCTCTAGGTCAGGACTGCAGCTTCTCTCCCTCTGCATGGAGCCTGCCGAGTGCACTCTGTCCATGGCTGGGCTTTGAATGACCTGGGTTGTCCCCATCTCCATGACACCTTGTTCAGCAGCAGGTCTGACACGAAAGCTACCTGTTCACACCCTCCAGCTGGGAGCTCCCAAGTGTGTCCAGGCTGCTTTCCCAAGCTTGCAAAGTCCTGAATCTGTGTTTACATCGATGTGATGGGTTTTAAGCAGAAGCCTAAAGCATGAATAAAACAAACGTTTCTAGACCAGGCTCTCAGAAGTCTGGAGTGGCGTTTCCCTGGGGCATCAGTGTGGGTCTGGTACTTCCTGGGGATGCTGTAAGGGTGCCGGGTATGTGCCTGTACTTGGTGTCACTGGCATGTGATGATCCCTGAAGCTGAGTTGCTCCCCAGGTACGTGACTGGCCAGGGAGCAAAGCGGAACCAGCGCAATCATGCAATAAGAAGCCAGTTTTACTCTGCCCCTCTGCACTGTCAAGGGAGGAGACCCCTGGAAGCATGGATCAGGCCAGGCCCCAGTCTAGGAAATGCTGCCACTTTGTCCTTTCAGCAGCAGCACACTATATCCCAACGGGGGAAGGTGACTGGTAGGGAAGGCAACTCAGTTGCTGCTGTACCTTCTGATGGAGCAGGAATCAGGTCAAAGCCAGGTATCTACAGCCAGCATAGCTGCCTCTGTGCCTGACCCTCCTGGTCGTGTTTGGTGGCACTGCCATAGCAGGAGCTCTTTGGTGTAGCTGCTTTGTGCAGCTCTCCCTGCCAAAGGGACAGGCGGAGAGTTGGTACCTGTAGCTCTCTGCTTCCTCACCCTACCAGCCCCCCCCGGATTGAATCAGAGCAATTTCTTCCCACCCCCACATCCAACAACACCTCTTCTCTGGCATTTTCTCTCACTAAGGCAAGAAACACTTCCATTAAGCCATCCTGCAGCCCCTCTCTTGCCTCCCCGCGAGCTGGAGGTGCTTCAGAGATCCTCTCCAACTGAGAGACAAGGGGAGCGCAGGGATGACAGTGCAGGGGCTGCGGAACGTCTCTGTAAATTATACTTCACCCCCTCTAAATGGGAGCATGACCCTGTTCCCAGTGCTGCTGCCCCGCTCTGCTCCCCACCCTTGCAGCAGCAGTCTCTCCCTGTCCCATGCAGCCTCTCCTGGGGCACCCCTGCTCCTGCCAGTGGGACTGCACGCTGGTGGGACGCCTTGCACATCTGCACTCAAAACAAGTTTCGGAAAACTTGTTGCTCCCCAGCAAGTCTCTGTCTTGCCAACCTCTGCTTAGAGGCAAAAGAAGAAACCTCCCGTCTCAGCTGATGGAAGGCGCAGTCACCTCTGGCAGAGCTGTAGCCATCTCTGCGCGCGATGGGGCCTCTCTGGTTGCCCCTTTTTGCAGGGCACTTGCCCCTCTGTGCTACTGCCAGAGCAGGGGTGAAGAGAGTTCACTTTGCTCTCTCTCTCACCTCTGCCTTTTTCAGACTTTCTGGTGCCTGGTTGAACAGGGAGGGAGAAAGAGCTGCTGCTGGGAACGGGAGCTGCTGAGATGGCTGGGTGATAGAGGGGAGGGGAAGGGATGCTTTCTCCGCACGCACAATCAGGCCTGGCATCGCTTGGCCTCGAAGTGGAGTTGTTGAGTTAGTGAAAATTCCTTCAGACACTAGAGCAGGAAAGGCAGAAGCAGTTAACTGGTTTCTCCTCTCATCAGTCCTTCTCCAGGATTTGTGGCAAGGAGTTAACCGTTTCCATTTCAGCAACACAAGGCACTAGTGCTGTATTTAAGGACAGATCCCAGTCAGCGTTTCTCTTAAATTCTTGGCACCATGCAAAGCTAATTACTCAGATCCCACAGGCTGCAGGATCCTTCTTCTAACAGGTAATAAGTGTAGCACACTTTACATAAAGTGTAGTACCTTTACAATTTTCTGATGTTAGAAAACTGAAGAGCAGCTCCAAATTAAAACATGGAAAGCTCTTTTTAGCGCTGCTGTTGCCCCAGACCACATCCTCAATGAAGCTTGGCCATGTGGGTCTTTCCCTAAACTTATCCTTGTTCTCATCTCTGTGCAGTCTCAGGGCGAGAATCATAAGTTTCTCCTGCCCTCAGCACACTGTGCATTCACTCAGCACGCTGTACCTGTGCAGTGTTTTCAGGTGTTAGTGCCAATGTTGTCCTCAGGCTGACACATTCGTACCCGATGCAAGCCCACCGGACCCAGCAGTGCTGCACCACCAAACGCTTTGGCTCGTTCTGTTAAGCGCCGTCACTGATGCCACTGCTCTAATCAACCGATGGCAGATCTCTTGAGAAATGTGTGTTGCCGTTGCTAACTTGGATCGTGCACCAATTTTTAACCATTTTCTTAGAATGACAGCGACAGGTCTGTAATTACAATGTAGTATCCTTAAGCAGCTGGTGCAAGTATGTGCAGAGCACTTACTCAGTGATTTTTCTTGTCTGTGCACGTAAGACTTTTCCCTCGTTTCAGAGACATACAAATACAAGCTTAGCCACAGACTGCTTCATAAAAACTTCTTCACCTGATAATCTTGAGAGGGTCTTGGTCAGTTCCTAGGAGACAGGTGTTGAAATCAGAACTTGTCATTACTGTGGAGATCTAAGCAGCCCCTAAGGAATTAATGAAGAGGAAACTACCTCCTCATCCCTGCCGGCTGGGTCTCTTCAGTTCAGGGCTGAGACTCATCAGTGCTGTGGAACAGAGACACTTGCCTATGCCCTGCATCCTCTGTGGGTAAATACAGGGCTTAACTTTCCAGTTCTCTGAACTATTAGCCAATCTTCAAATTTTAATTACAAGCCAGGGAGGGGAAAAAAAAAAAAAAAAAACAAACTAACAACACAACATCAATTTATATGCAGAGTGGTAATTGCATGTGTGCTGTTCAGAGGCAGGCTTCTCTTCATGTCTGATTAAAAAAAAATTCTATTAATTCATTGCTTGAAGAAGGAATTAAGGTGAACAAAACATCTAGAAATTGTAGACTATTAACTATTATTGCTGTTTGCCATTTTACATGGCACTGTACACAGACACAACCAAACTCTCTTGTATTGCACCCTTAAAATACTGATTCACCTTGGTGCATCTAACTTTTCCCCGACTCATTCCGCCTGTCCTTGGGATCGCTGTAAGCTACTCTGAGGCTGAAGGTGTTGAGCCAGAGAGCAAGCCATGATGTTTGCCCACCCAGGCTGTGCTGGGATGGCAGCTCTGCCTGCCGAAGCCCAGTCTCTAACTGCAGAAGTGGTACTGCACAAGCAGCTCCCTGCGGTCCTGCGTGCCAAGGCGTCTCGCTGACAGCCTCAGACAGCCCACTCCAGGAGGAAATACTGATGTGATGCTCATGTACCACCTGCGTGTTTTGAGCTGTGGATACCTGTGTGCTGGAAATGGTGCCTCACAGGTGATCACACACGAGTCTGAAACATCCTTTCCTTCCCCATTTGGGGTCTCCCTTGCTTTTCGCATCCCCAGTGTCTCTATATTGTCTTTGTCCCCTTTTTAAGTAGGAAATTTTGCTGAGGGTTATACAGTCTGGAGGCTGGTGCCTGTGAGCTGGGACTTTCTTCTGAACCCTGTACCTGCACTCAGGGATCTCAGTGTCAGCATTGCCATTGCCTTTGCAGGGCACTGAGCCCAAGACTGGACTTTCTAGATACTGTCCTGCTCCATCAGCCACGGGGACAGGCTCCTGAATAAGACAACTTCTGATAGCGTGCTCCTTCCCCAGCCCAGTTCCTTACTGGTGGCACGTTGCTCCTAAAGCCGACCCTGCCCCAGGATTTGCACCAGAAAAACTCGACAGCTACACTTTTGACTGCTGCCGGCCCGCCAGGCGATTGACAGGGGACAGACCCGGCTGTCCTCGGTACCGCTTTGTCTTCAATTGGCCAAACTGATGAGGGCAGAAACTTCCCGACGGGCTGAGACTTTGTAAACCGAGTTCAAAGTCAGAGCGCCCGAGCCCGGGTGGGGAAAAGCGCCCGCAGCGGTGCGAGAGCAGGCAGGGACAGACCCCGGCGACAGAGAAGCGGCAGGGCCGGCAGCGTGCCAGGCGGCGAGGATGCTGTCTAAGAACCGCCCGCGATAATCCCCACCGGCTACGCCAAAGGACGCGTCCCCGGTGCCTTTGGCAGCCCGGGGACACCGCAGGGCAGGAGACGCCCCGGCGGCTCTGCGGGACCCCCATTCCCCCCTCCCCGCCTCTCCCCGCCGCGGCGGCTCCCCGGGGCGACCCGGGCACGGCGCCCCGTCCCCGCCGGCTCCCCGGGCGCGGCACTCACCGGGCAGCCCCAGGCAGAGCAGCAGGCTGTAGTAGACGACGGGTGCGTATCCCAAGCCGCAGCCATAGCGGTGGTGCGCCAGGAGGGAGCCGTTGTGGAGGTGGAGGTGGTTGTGCTCCATGGACCCGCTCTCCCCGCTGCCGGCTCCGCCGCACCGGCCGCGCCGCCCCTCGCACGCTCAGCGGCGGCGGCGGCGAGCGCGGCGCGGCCCCCGCGGCGGGCGGCGGCACATGGCGCGGCCCCCGGCGCGGCGGGGCGGGACCAGCACGGCTCCCCCCGGCGGGGCGGAGCGGCCCCCGCCTCAGCCCGAGCCGGGATGCCGGCACCCACCGCCCCTCCCGTGATGGCGGCTGCCCTGGGACCCCCCGGTGCCCGGAGGGGACGCCCGGCGGGGAAGGGACAGAGGACACCCGGCGCCCCCCAGCACCCTCTCGCCTGCCCTCAGCTCGGCGCGGCACCGGAGTGCCCGGCTCGACCCCCCGCTGCGCCCCCCCCCAGGCCGTGGAGCCGGCGGGAGCGAAAGTCCACGGGTGAAGCAGCTCCACGGGTGAACCGCCGCCTTCCCGGCCGGCTCTTCCCGCAGCCAAGGGCAGGAAGAGGGAATTTTTCTCTAAGTTGGCACCCGAGTCCGCAAGATAACAAAGACGCAGAGGCAGGGTGTGTTAGCGGTGTGCCTGCTTGTCAGCCCTGGGTTAGCCCTTGAAACGGGCTGGGGAGAAAGCAGTAAGCATATGTATGAGAGTTTATATCTGCGGAACTGAAACACAAAAAAATTGAAACACTATTAAGGGGGTTAGTTACACTGTCATCACTCTCCTCCCCACAACACTGCGGGGCGAGCAACCGAGTGGCCAGTGGTGACGTATGCAGTGCTCCCCATCCACGACAGACAGGCGTGCCTGTAATCCCCGTGATGGAAAGGGAAATTGGGGTTTCAACAACCTTCTCTACCTATTCCTTAACGTTTGTGTGTTTCAGTGCATAGTCTCAGGTGTAACTACTACATGATTTAGAATTAGGCTTGCTACATTAAGGTGGTGGAGCCATGTGCTACTGATCAGTGAGCTGGACAGACGACAGACTATTGATATGTTCAGGAGGGCCGCAGTTTAGTGATAAAATAGATGTTTGGTTACAGTACCCTTCCACTGAGCAGAAAAGAGGACTTTATTTCACCAGAAGCGTGTAAGGTTGAGCCCAAAGCCCGGCACTGTGTGTGGGAAGAATCCCCTGGAATTCTGGGACTGCCAGAGCAGGCCAAGGAGGACGTACGTGTGCGAAACACATGAGGTTGATCAATGAGACAAGTCTGTTGGGATACGCACGAGAATACAAGGGGTGGGTTACAAAACTAAGCAAAGATGTGGTCCTTGCTCTCCAAAAACACCCGACCGTTTAGCATGGTAATAACACAGCATAAAAAGCGTGTTACGGGTAGGAAGGCACCCTTAGGGCAAGTGCTGTAACAGACCATCAGGTTACTAAGCAAGGACATCCATATCTTTGGGTTTTCGTGATCTGGTTTGAAAAATAGTTTAGCTTCTGTTTGGGAACACAAGAAGGAGCGAGTGAGGCTCTGGCCCTGCAAGGGCTTGAGTAGGTTCCTTTGCTGGGAGACTCAGTGAAATTATTCACACGCTTAAACGTTTAATAGAAGAGGTCTGTTTGAACTGTACTGAAACTGCTGTCAAGCTTCCCAGGTTAAACATGCTGGAAAAAATATGCATTTTTCCTGTGCTTTTTCAACTGATGTCTTTGTGAATGTAGCCGTAAAGATGGTTAGAGTCTGCTAGTACAAACTTTAAGTGAACGTGTTCCTTTTAAAGTGAAATCTTTTGAAACCGTTCATTCAAATAACCAAGAGAATTGGATAAAGCAGTGGGGTGTGTGCGATTATACAGTACAAAGGCCTGTGAATTCAACCCTGCCTGTTTTTTAACCTACAGGGTTTTCTTCTTGTTATTTTAAAAAGTGTAATTTCTTCTTGTGTTCCTGTAACAGAGCTGATGAGGAAAGAGGTCTTTTATTGCCTTCCAAAAGAGAAGTGGTAATTCCTGGAACCTTGCCTTGAGCAGAGTAAATGCATCAGCAGGGCTGAAGGCATGACTCGCTGTTTCGAAGCTAAGTGAAGTTTATCAGCAAAGCAACGCACAAAAGAAGGAGACGGCAGCGGAGCAGTGGCTTGGCAAGCAATGGTTAAAAAGCCTCACATCCAGTTTGCAGCACCACGGGTCTCTCAACTTCCCGATTAACAGCAGTGAAATTCTGCAGAAGCTGGAGGCTACGGAAGTGCCTCCGCCATCCATTTTCTGTTGTGCTGCTGCCACTGTTCTGTCTGGCCTAGTTTTAAACATCCTGAGCAATAGGACTTCCCTGGAGAGGTTTCTATAATAGCAGCATTCGTTTCCTCGGAGTTGGAGTTGTCTCCAGGGCGCAGTTCAGGTAGCTGCTCCTGTGCTGAGAAGAGCTGTTGGTCGTAAGAGAAAGAACCTTTTCCCATCTTCCCGCCTGGAGCTCTCACTGGAGCCTCGCCGCTGCAAGAGGTTCTGCTGCCTCTGATGTGTTCCTGTCGGACGAGGGGAAAAACTGGAAAATTCGGTCACGTTCACTAACACTTCCTCTGGCCTGCCCTGCAAATGGAGGGAAAATGAATCTGCTCCCGGCTGGCTTGTTAAAAGCTTGTAGAGGAACTTTTCTGCCTCACCACATGCAACTCTACGCAGAAACAGACACATTATTTGGCATGCCAGGAGACCAGGTTTTCAGGTGTGATTTGCTTTTGCTTCACTGAAGTCAAATTAATGAAATACTTGTTAACATAGCAACATTAAAGGCCCAAGGTAAATGTGAAGATGGCTCTTGCGTTCCGTGTGTAAAACATGTTTTGAGGGGGTTTTGTCCTTCAAACGAGATTTTGGCCTAAATGAAATGAATTTGCTTATTCCGCTCTCTGAATTGTGCAGAACTTTAGGCATAAAGAAATTTCAATAAAGCCAATTCAAAACTAACCACAATGCTTGCCTCTGCTTAAAGCTATATATTTTTAAACTTTTTGTTATTTTCTATCTCCTTTCTAAAGAGATGATGCATAACGTCAGGCCCGCAGTGAGAAGAGCACTGGTCTTGTCCTGAAGAAGGCAGAATGCCTCTGGAGCCTTGAGGAGGATGGTTTCTGAATCTCATCTCATAAACAGCCGCACGCTCAGACAGTGAATGACATTTATTCTTTTCCGAAGAGCAGTTTATTCTTTTTATGATATGCTACATAAGAGGTGGGTGTACTTTGCTTTTAAAATTCCAGAGCCACTTGAACTTGGTTAGCTGTTTTTCACAGGAACTGAGCCTTCCTATAAACTGCTAGGCAGTGATCTTCGGGGAAAGAAGATCGAGAGACATGTTAGTCACATACAGCCCCATCCGCTCGGGCTGTGGAGCAAAGCAATGGTGACTTCAAGAGAAAAGCGGCATTGGCTCAAGGAGTCTGGAAGAACTCAATGTTGTGTTGTTGCACGACACTGGCATGAGTAACGCGCCTGGAAGACAGCAAAGAAACTGGAAGACTAAGTGCGTGGAGCGTGTGTGAGGGATTAGGAGAGGCAGCGTGAAAGGTGGAGAAGCCTCTCAAAGGAAGAAATATGGTTTGGCCAAGAAAAGGGGGTTAATAGTTGGAAGAGGCAAGGGACATCGGCAAGAGAACTGGTTTCTAGTCTGATCAAGGTTGTCTTACTCTTACCTGTGTAGCAGAGCCAGAGGTATTCATCTCAGAGCTGCTGCACAGAAAATGACACCTGTAAGAATGATAAGTCTTAGATTATACTTTATTAGATTCTTGTATATAATTTTGCTGCAATGAAACCTTTCTCTTCAAAGCAATATTTTTATCTTTCCTTACTGTTAGCCTGCAGAATAATTGAGTCAAATCCTACTCCTTCTGAGTTAAAAGACTGTCTTTGTCAATACCATTCTGTAGGTCTCTCCAGGCTTGCAAGGGGAAGGAAATCATTCTGCATTCTTATAAAAGCTGTTAGGAAAAAAATGTGATTATGAAAGTTCTTTACTGGAGCCTCCTCAGTACCTCTGAATAGGCAGCCTCCAGTTTTGCAAGAGAACAGCGAAGATTTATTCATTTTTAAGGTGAGAAGTTTTTCTTGTGCTGGTGGTGATTGCTGGAGAAGGCTGTGGGGCCAGAATGCCCATGGGTCGTGGCTCCTCCAGCTTCTGCTGCAGGTTCGTGGCCTGCACCCTCAGGCTCCGCACCCCCATAGACTTCTCTTCATCTCTTCTTCCTTTGGCCTCGTATCTACTTGGAGACCTCATCAGGGTTATGATGGGTCTCAACCGGTGGCTGTAATGGAGCTTTGCCTAATTGAACCATCTGAAAACACGTTTAAAGCTTTTAAACACCTGGTTTTCTTCCTCCTAAAATTAAATGTTTATTCCCTGAACTCTCTTTTAGTTTTCAACCAACAAATCTCATTGTAATTCATTTGAGCGCTATTGTGAGTATATTTTCCAAGGGAACAGAAAACAGGTGTGATAAATGCCTGAACATGAGATTTAACCTAGCATCTGTTGTTTTAAAGAAGCTTTTCAAAACAAAGGAGGGTAAACCGTGTTTTGTTTGTCTTTAACTGGTAGGTGATACACCTGATTTTCCATGGTACTCTTTTCAGGTTGCATTGAAAACACGTGTCAGAAACGTGCGTTGAGATAAACTCATTTGACCTGTCCAGTTTGCAGTGGTTATGACAATTTTGTACTATTTTTGCAAGAGTCAGCATATAGAAGGTATTTCAGATAAAATTAATCCACTGCTCACAGTAGAAATTAAACTCTTGCTGCAGGATAAGGAAGTGAAGAGATTCCATCAGAGCTTGTATGATGTGCTTGTATGATGCTTAACTGTAGAGTTAATGGGCTAATTCATATGTTTAGCATAAGCATATGCTTAAGTGCTTTGCAGGATTCAGGCATAAATAAATTAGGATTAAAATGTAACTACTTGACAAATACTTCTAAAGACGGAGGCTAATTTATCCTCTCCCCAAGGCAAAAAGAAAGCACATGAGATTCATGTCACACTGATTTTCTGCATTTCCTCTACTGGGATTTTTTAAAGTTGAATAATAAGGTACTTAAATATTTAAGTTTTCACTTGGGCTGGAAATTCCACGTGGTTTAACTGTAGAAAAGGTAGGGTGTGCCCAGGCCTCACAGTGGAATGCTGACAAATGGAGGTGAAACTTTTTTACTCTGAGCAGAAATCAAGTCCAGCCTATGAATGCCAAGAAAAAGGGTGGAAACAGGTTAGATTATATCTTATTTTAAAATCATTGTACCAATTATTGCCAAAAATATTATCATTACAACATAACAATGCATTCATATTCGTCATGCTAACCCTCATTCCAGGATCAAGTCACAAAGTTGTGTACTTTGTTCTGTACTTTGTTCTGTAGTTTAGGGTTTCCCATGCAAGTGCCGTGTTTAGCTGGTTTGGCTAAATCCTCCCTGTGTATCTCAAGATAAAGCTACATGATTTTCATTTAGATTTGGAGCTTTTCTTCACTTTAAGAAAATGCATAATCCTTCCCCATATTTACTTGTTGATGCCTTTGCGTTACTGGAACGTAACGAGTGCCAGCAAAATCAATGCGCCTCTTCATGAGAGCTGGGTACGGAGCGGTCGTCACTGGCTGGTGACGAGGTGCCCACAGAGAGCGTCTTGTCAGAGATGGTGGCTCTGCCGTTGGCGTGCTTGTCACGGGCAAGCACAGCGGCCACCCCTGCAGCTGCGGGAGCCCAAGCGCTGGAGGCAGCTTTTCCACCGACTTGTACGCGGCTTGTTTCTGACAGCTGGGTAGAGCTGGGGTCTTGCAGCATCACCTTCCTTTTCCGTGGGGAGGGACAGGAGGCATGAAGGAGTGTGGCTCCATGGACGAAAGGCGGATGCAGGCTCTGATCTTGTGGCCAATTAAATAGATTTCAAGGCCCCTTGTTAACTTCTGCCCGTCTACCAAATGAGCAGCCAGCCTGAGCAGAATAAGATTACTTTCTCATTTAACATTAGGCTTTCACATGCTACCCCCCCAATTAATTAACTAGATTAAAGGTTCTGGCTTCCTTGAACTTCTCTTTTCTTGTCTGATATGCTTTGAATTAGATGTAACCATTATGAAACGTATCAGAAGCAAAAGACTATTTTTTCTCACTTTCTAGGTATTGTGAGTATTTTTAGGTACCGTACTTAGCAGACACAGCAAAAATACCTTGCTGCAGGTGGATGTTGTAAGTGCCATAAAACCCACTGTCCCTCTGGCTTTATTTCCTTGATGTAAATATTTTTACTTTGAATTTTCAGCAAGAGTAATTTGTCTGTCAGTGGACATGTATTTTCCTGCTTCGAGCTTGTCTTTGTTGTTCTTGTTATTGTTCTAGATAAAAAGAGGTAGCGCTTATTCAAAAAGTAGTGCCATTAAAAATGTTAATGAGCTCTGTACCCAGTCTTACGCTCATGTAGTTCCACTGACTGCGCCACCATTTCTCTTGATTTACCTTGGCATAAGTGAGGCATAAGCAGGATCCGGCTCAGGTTAGCCACAGCTTTACTGTAATCCATAAGGCCAATGAGAGCACAAAAAGAAGGAAGCTCTACATAATCAGAAATCAAATAATGCAGTCTCCCTACATCTCCGCTTAGTCGCTTGCTGGTGATATCAAACATATGTCCAAGCCTACGCTAGAGGCACAACAAGCAGTTGCCTAGGGGAAGAGCAACAAGACCAGTCGTGTGTCTGAGCCCCGAGACTAGGAATGGTTTTGATTAAATTCATGTCATTTTACGGGCAGGTGCAGCGCTCTGATATCCTTATGTTTATTCCGCAGCTCACCTAGCTCTGTCTATGGCAGGAGGAAAAGATGTTGGAACACATCGCTGAAGAAAGAAAAAAAAATAAAAGAAAAATAGAAAGAAAACAAGCTGAAAATTGAAGTTGTCAGTATTAGCGGGGAGAGGGATGTAACCGCAAACTCTCTGATGCGGTTCAACTCAACAGAGACAATGGAGCAATTCTCTGTGCAGCGGCAGAGCTGCGGTAAGCCTGTCTTCTAGGTGGGGACCGGTTTCATTAACTTCAGTAGGATTGCTTCACTGAGCAGGATGAGCAGGATTTGGCTTTTAGAAAACTGCAGAGAATATTATTGCAGGGTTCTTGGGTTTTTTTCCCTGTTTAAATTGGCTCAGCAGGCCTTGCAAAAATCCCTGTGGGTTTGAACAAAAAATGATTTGCAGTTTCCTAGAGGCCGACAACTGTTTCTCCTCTAATCAGATGTTGCCCTGAAGGGAGCTTTGGTCTCCCCGTGGATCAGGCAGCGGTAATCTAAAATTACTTACATGGGGCCAAATCCTGCTTGCCAGCGTGTTTTAAAGAGGGCTAGTAGTTTATTTGACACCCAGATCCACAAAGGCTCTGGATGATATAGAGACTGTGGTAAGATTACATGGCAAAAGTGGCTGTCCTTGATGATATTAGTACTTGGGCACACTTTTGACAAAGACATACAGCTGTGATTTTCCTACCTTGAACTTGAAAGAGAAGTCAGGATTTAATTTTATGTCAGCACCCGGAGGCTCTTTATTTCTTGCCTTTGCTCTTTATTGCTCCCACACTGCAAAAACATACACCAAACTGAAGTCTCTAATAATACAGCCTATGGAAATCACAAACGCAAGGTCACACAGTGCTTGCTATTGGCCCCTGAAGTCCAACTTGGGCACTGCTATAAAGGCAGAGACTCCTCTGCCATTGACTCTTCTCTTCCACTGCTGTTGGCCTGGGAACACTAGAGCATGTACTAGGCTACAGAGCTTTTCTTCCAGATACATCACAAACAGAAGGGTATTTTCCAAAGGAGCCACTGATCTTCACCTGGAAGCAGGGGAAGCTGTTAGTGGTCAACATTTCCAATTAGAAGCCTGAAGTTAATAGTCGCATGCTTGCTCCTGATGGTTGATACGTAAGGGCTTTGTCGGATCAATGGCAGAATTAAATTCTAGAGTCAGACTTGGCTTTAATTTTTTTCGGTAGATTTGGGTGAGAGGGGAAAGGCAAGCCATCAGGAGGACTTCATCCCTTTCCTTTTCCTCTCTTTGTACCGGCCACTGCTCCTGGGCCAGATGATGCAGGTGACTCCCCTGTTAATTTTGTTAAATTCCTGTGGATACATGGAAGCATTGATGGAGTACCATGCTAGCAACGAGTTGCCTACAGCCGTGGCTTGCGTACTCTGCTTTTAGTCTTTGAATGAATCCGCGCATTTCTGAACTTTACTTCTCTTGCACGATACCGGTGGTAGATCTTAAAAGACGCCTTGGATCAGACAGCCAAGCGTTTCCTCATTGTCAGGGGTTTGTTCTGTTTTGTGATGGTTGTACAATGACTGATGAAATAAGCAGTTGTTTTTCAGTTTGAGGTAGCTAATGGATTTCAAAGCTATTTGGTATTGTAATTTTTTGCCTAATTGTTTTCTCTCTGTAACTGTATGCCTTCACTTCCAGGATTTACTCTTACATTCCCATGTAGTTAGATTGATGCAGATTCTGTGCACTTCCACAAAATGACACTCTGTTCAATAGCAATCAGGGATGCAGACAGAGGAGACAGAGGCTGCAAGAAGATTGTTTTCATCTGCCACTCGAAATGTAATTTCTAACCTGCTTTTGGAAAAAATGACACTCCAGTCTCAGAAAGTGGGCAACGTATTGTTTTATGTGGCAATCATTTAAAACTGCTGGGCAGCTGACTAATGAAAGAGACAAAGAAACTGTACATGAGTCAAATTTCTCACTAGGTTTTACAAAGGCGGTTTTTGTGCAGGCACCAATTTATAACCAATGTGCTTTTTGAAGTCCTTGATTTGGTATGGCACGTGGGAAGATTCTTGTAGGTCGGCCCTACGTCTAACATTAGGGTAGTATCTAGTTTCTGTAAATATTGATTTCTTTTTAAACAGGTTGAATTTAACTTGTTTTTAATTAGTAATGGCAGATGTTCAGCTGGAAGAATATCTAGGGATCATTATTCTAATGACGTCCTATTAGCTTTTAAACCTTCCTCTTAATGTAAATCTGTAATTAGAGTGCTCTGCCTGTCTGCGGCATCCTACTACGAATTCTATCTGTAAGCCAATACACTGGGATGCCGAAAAGCTGCAGGGATTGTAAATTGTGTCTTATGACTCTATGTTTCGGGTAGTTGCACTCTGAGGACAAAGCAGAGTAATGCAGCAGAGCTGCAGCAGCAGCCCCCACCTTCTCCCAGTCCATAGGAAGGATATTCCCTTGGATGGAGGATGCTTTGACAGCAGGGGAGGACTGGAGAGGTGGAGCAGTGATTGTAGTCATTGTGCCCCACAGACACAAACAGAATCCAGATGCAGAACAGCCATTGGGGTTGATGACGGTGTGTCCCACAGCCCTGCCTGCTCCTCCCTTGCAGAGGGACAAGCTTGGTGATGGTCTGTCCCAGCAGGGCAGGCCAAGGGAATGCCCCTGGCCCTGGGGGGAGATGGTTGTCCTCTGAGTTTGGCCAAGGATCTGTGAGAATTAAGACTGTTTCACATGGGTCCCTGGCTAGATGACTGAGGTATCGTGTAGTGGGTATCTGAGGAGGCTTTCCCTCTGCTGGAAGCTTTTGGCTTTGTGTGTGTTTAGGTGAAGGCTTCTCCCCTAGGTCTCATGTGTCTTCAGTTCCCAACACAACAGCCCTGACTAGGCACTTCCTTAAAGCAATTTTATATCAGCTCAGCTCTGCTCACTCTCACCAAGCCATTCCAGCACCAAACTGATATAAACCATCAGTGAGTCAGGCCATGGGATGTGTCTGTAAGCACACGTGTGTAGCTGGTTTAGTTGTTGTGTCCTTGTAACTTGTTTCTTACAAACAAAACCCAGCCCATTTCATTCACTGCCCTCTGGTGTCATATTCACTTTTCCTCATATTAATCCTTCTCACGTACAAATATATCATCCCTTTCATCTGTGGATCCCAAAGGATAAATTAATGTCATTATTTGCATGCAGCACAAACCAGATGTGCAGAGATCTTGTTAGTTGCCTACAGTAACGTCGGCAATGTCCATACCTTCGGTGGCCCTCAGGGGTTCAAGAGTAGACCCAGTGTCTCCTGGCTCCCTCCCTACCTACCGTGGGAGGTGCTCCTCAATGTATTACTCACAAAACACTAATCCCATTCACATTTTCTATTGGAATAGAAAATGCTAGTTCTTGCCATCAGATAGGAGGGCATATGTGACTGTGTCTATATATTTAATGTTTCCCTCAAGAATATAGTGCCATTAAGCTCCTTCAGTGTTGAGTCTTAGCCATGTACCCACATTGAAATAAAATGACCTTCTAAAAAGCTCACTCCAACTTTCCAGCCTCCTGGAGCCAAGCCTAGAGGGGCATAAATCTGCCGTGCTGTCTGTGAGAGACTTACTTCTAGTCCTGCAGTGACACAATCTTTTTGACTTACCTGCAAAGATTTCCTTCCTTGCTCTCTCCCCATCCCACCCACCGTATCTTTCTTTTCTCTTTCTGTGGGCACAGTGTTTAGCAGCTACTTGTTCAATTTAAAATAAATAAGTAATGCTCTGAGGCATCCATCAGACTCTCTTCTGGATCCCTCTTGAAAGGTCACTCCATACTCACGTGGTATGTTGAAGTTAGCAGAGCCTGCTGACCTGTTTCTTTTATTCATCCTACAGCCTTCACACCGTCAGTGTCTGCCTTGAGTAATTAATAATGTGCACAAATGGAGTCAACAGGCAGCCGATCTTATGCTGATGTAGGACAAGAACCAGATTCCATATCTTTCTTTGCACTTCTTTTACAAGGTGAAGATACCCGATACTCTGGAAAGCCAGAAGTCCTGTTGGTAGCGATAGCTTACAAACTGCCATCCTGATATACATGCTGATGTGTTCAGTTTATTTCCTTTAAATCCATGCCCCGCTCCCTCCCAGTGTGCTGTGCAGACTTACTCGAATACTATCCTGTATATTACCTCTTGCTGTTTTAGGGGGGAAGATGTTAGGGTTCTTTTTTTTAATTACCTTGTATTTCTCAGTGTTTAACTTTATTCTTTCATTCAGGCTGTGCTTGAAGCATATCCTGCCTGATGTGACTAAGCTGTTGACTCACTTCTTTTATGGCTGCAATAAAACTAGATCTAATGACCAATGTCTGGATATCAACCACCAACAGCATTTGCAAAAAAAATCCAGATTGTTCCTTCTCAAGGTTGCGTGTCCTGGTATAACATTCACTTAATTTAAAATACAAAGTGAGCATGGCCAGTCGTAATCACAATTTTGTTTTCTTCTTTTCTAGAGAGTATCTACTTGGCTTTAGCATTATCCCAAACCCTCTAGTTCTGAAAGTTTTAAATAGCATTTTTTTGGAATCTGTCCCTGCAACCATTAACGCTGGTAATTGCACTCGAAGACTTAATGTAGACAATTAGCCTTGCACTGGGCCCTAGGGATTTCATAATTTTATGAATTTGCAGCTCGCCTCAATTTTGCCATCCGTCTGGTGTAATTTGGGGGCCTCTCCGCCCCTGCTG
The DNA here is from genome assembly GCF_964199755.1 of Larus michahellis. NCBI lineage: Eukaryota > Metazoa > Chordata > Aves > Charadriiformes > Laridae > Larus > Larus michahellis. Next base: position 9,444,933 of record NC_133903.1, on the reverse strand, counting down.
TCATCTCAGGTGGGCTGTCGCCCGTGATTCCAATATGTCTGTGCCACACAGGGATGGGGAAGGGCAAGCGTCTAATTTTTTGACCCTAGCACGTTTCTGTGATAGAAGGACGGCTGCGGGGAGCATCTCCATGAGAATGTGGCCCTTGCATTTCTGCTCATGTCTTTGCTGAGTAAAGGGGAGTTTCATGCATGGGAACGTGGCATGAGAGAATCCATTTCCTCTCTATATATCCTTGGTAGTTTCCTTGCCAGTGGCGAAATAGTGGACTATTAAATGTAGTACAGGGCATGGATAGGAAGGAGAATCAGGGGCCTGGAACTGATTCTCTGGAGCCTGCACCATCTGCTGTACCGAGGAAAGCCCACAGTAATTCTACACATTCAGCCCAGACTCGGGGAAATGACGGGTTTTAGCCCTAAGACATCTGCAATTGCAAGTCTTCCAAATTGAGATTGTATCACAATATTTGATGCTGGAGTCATTCAATTACGTAAGATTCTCAGTTTCATTTAAAAGGAAAAATAAGTTTCTGTACTGCAGAGCTGCAAAGATTACTTGCACAGATGAGCTGAGGGACTAGGAAAGGCTCACAGTCCAGCCAACTAGAGAGTCCAACGTCTGTTGTTTAACATCTCATTATTTTAGAATCCATCTCACAACAGAGCCAATCTCATAATGGGAAGTTGCTTTCAGTGAATGCTAAGTTTTATTATTTAAAAAAAGACCCAAACCCAACAATGGCAGTTTCAGCAGATCTGAAGCTTCCTGTGAATTCAGACGATATTCAGCAAATACTTCAGGAGGGAAACTGGAGACGTTTGCTTTGGAGAAGCTGAATTATTTTTCTCAAGCATTCTAGCTTTTGCTTTGACATGGTGTTTACATTCCAGAATTGAGCTGTTATTAAAAAAAGTAAATTAAACAGAGAAGATAAACGAAACAATAGGGGATGATTAAAAAAAATTGGAAGGTGCAGACATTTTGATTTGACAAATTATCCACCCATTATATGCACAACTCTTAATTTGGAGATCTGGCTGGCAAGCTTTTGGTCTGTTGGGGATGAATGCTGCAGGCAAAGCTGCCCTGGAAAAATAAATTGAGGCTGGACCCTAAACATGCTACACTGGTTTGTGCCCTAGTACCAATGGAGAAAAATCCAGTGCTCCTCAGAATCTCGCCGCCTCTTTTTTAAAGACAGCAGAAGCTTTTTTTGGCACGTGTACAAATGTTATGGACTTCCTTTCCTTTGGCTTTCTTGTCTTGCCACAAACTGAGCTCACCTGCACGCCTCACCGTCCTGGGCATGATCAGCAGGGCATTAAAATACACCTCTAAGCCTTGGTTCAAACAAAGTTTTGAGGTTACATTGAATCACTTTGTTAAGCCCAGCGATGCTGATTTGAGTATCCGACTCCTCTTCCAACTGCTGTTTCTTGCTGCTCCTCCTGTGGTGTCCCGTGGGCTGTCAGCCCCTGCAGGCTTTAGCCAGGGTTATATTGAGAGTTGGGGGACAGGGGCGGGGAGCAGGACTGTGCCCCCTTCCTGCAGCCCAGCCGGAGCTCCTCGCTTTGTGGCAGGGGAGAGACCACGGCGCTGTGTGGCTCTGACAGCTCCTCTGTGATGGCATCTACCTTGCCTAATCTGGCCAGCTAGTAGAAGAGGGGACATCTGTGGTATTAGTTGTGTGTAGGAAAAGCTTTTCTTTTCCTTTTTGCTACGATTTTATGGAGTGGAAGGTCTTTGGGCCAGGGATGGTCAGTTTTCTCTTTGTAGAGTGCCCAGTATGAGCCGAGGACTTCAGACCTCATAGGTGTTGAGTGGTGGCATCATTTGTATTAACGAGATAGTGGGTATGTTTCCAGTACCAATAGTGGCACATGTTGCTTTAACTGTTATCCCAGGCTTTCCAGAAACATCTGACCCCAGAGAAAATGATCCATGTAGCAAAGCTGTTTGGAGAAGGACACCTATCCTTTGTCTACATTATTTCATGAAAAGTTGAACCTCTGAGATTCCTTAAAGGAGGAAAAGGCCTGAGAGGAAAACAGCCTCTTGAAAGTTTGGGTGAGGAACTAGCACCATGCTCCCCTCTGATAAAAGCAAGCAGTGGTCCCAAGGAGGTGTCTGAGGACCTGATCCCCCTTAGGGAATTCTGCCTGGGAGACCTCAGGGTCTGGGCTGACCGTTGTATTCCTGCAGCTCTCACAGGGTCCAGGATTCCTAAAAAAATATGGACTTTTCAGTGGAGCTGAGCGAGAAGATTTTATGTTCGGCTCTAAGAGCAGCACTGGCTTTTGATAAGTGGTTGAGTGGTTTTAAACAATGAAAAATTAAAACAATCATTCAATTAAATGTGAGCGGATGCCCTGAAGTGAACTGGTGTGGCTAACTTTACAGTTTTATTGATGATAAGGCTTGGAAGTATTTGATCATTCTTATTTCATGACTCTTTCTTGTTTAATATTATCCTTTTTTATAGCTGAGGTGGTTTTAATACCTGAGATAAATTTTTGCAGTAGCAATACATTTTCTAAAAAAAAAATAATATGCAAATCTCCACGAACAGCTTATTTAGAGTTTACTGAGCCAGAGGGGATCTTACTCAACTTTTGCTTAGAGGAAAATTTTCAAAGATATTTAGGTGTTCATAGAGGAGACTGACAACTGGGATTTTCAGAATCACTTAGGCAATAGTCGCCCATGAATACTTTTTGAAAACGGACCCTTATTTCATATGGAGACAAAAATCCCGATTAATAAAGCAGCCACGGTCTCTTTGCTCCCCTGAGAGCAGGAGCTGCTCCGTTTTAGCACCTGCAGGGACCAGCATTGCGTGAAAGCAAGGTCTAAACCACTTTGAAAAAGAGATGCTTCCTTTTTAAAAATAAATATTTTATTTGCCTGTTCTTCTGTGAAACTGCAAACTTCTCCTTAGCAGACTTCATCCCTAGCTCCCTTGAATGTCCTATATTAATTGATATACAAATATTTTTTGAAGGTATGAGTTTATTATTTTATTTTGGTTTTAAATTCTGTAAGCTGAGTTAAGGGAAAGAGATGGGGAGGAGCCCCAGCCTGAGGATTCTTCATGTTATTGCATTCACAAGAGGGAACATATTCCTGTACTCTGGATCCTACTGTAAAAAACAGCTTGGTGAAGAATTCCTGGGTATGGGAAACTGCCCTGTCTCATTCCGCTGTGAAGTGGAAACAACTTCAAAGGCAATATTTTTGTTAATTTAATTTTCACCAGCTCTACCGTAGACCCGTTTCACTCTTCCTTCCAGCCCGGCTGCGTTCCTCCCAGGCCAGTAGAGCTCCGGTGTTAATCTGGTCCCGTCCACCTGAGCCCCGTCCCCGGGGTGCTGCATCCTTGCAGCGCGGAGCTGGATGAGCTCTGCCCCAGGAGCATCCCCACCAGCCTCTCCGTGTGGCGCAGAGCTCGCTGTGCCGGGGCTTGTGTCGCCTGGGCTGGAAGCGGTTATGTCGAGTTCAATATGCAGAGTGCATCAGGGACACAGGAGGCCACGGCTGAAGGATCAGAGAACAGCTGACTGGCCTCTTCACTGCTAAAGCTGGACACTAATGAGGTGACATGTCTTAAAAGCAGTTTGTCTTGTCACTGGATTTGAACCTTTGCTTACCTGTGGTCCGTCGTGTCGTTTTCAGGAGCATTTCCTCATCCTTTCTGTATATGCTGGTTCTGCTGTGTTTCTGAATAAACTAGGCAGTAGCTTCACCCCCACTGCAAATGAAGAAGGTGATGCAAGTACTGAAAAGCAGGAAGAGTGCAAATAATGACTTCCTCGGAAAGGTGAAATGTGGTTTACCTCATTACAGTAAACTAATTAAAGCCGGGCTCAAATCTTATCCTTTGGGCTACGCATTGACACCTGGTGATAATACGGCTAAGTACACATAAGTCAATGGGAAATAAAAGTCCCTATTCGTATTAATGTAGCAGAATGAGCTTTATGCCTTCCTTTTGGGTTTCTAAGACCGACTATTAACAATTTGTGCGAAAACGATGCTCTAATGCTTCTACCTGACCTTTTGGAATAGCACATGGCAGCATGGAGTCAGGAAGGAAATACACAGCGCGGGAGAAGAATTTAATTTTCTGGAAGCAAAACCTGTAAAGATACTGCCTGCTAAAGGCCCACTCAGGCTTTACTTCTCTCTGAAGCTACCTCACACCCCAAAATGCTCCGCACCCCTTCCCCAAACCAGGTTGTCCTCAAGAGGTTCACATTCTCTTTCACCATTGGATGAGATGATGACTGTAGAGGTCCTGGTTGAGAGCCAAAGACATTTCCCAATCTCTTCCTTGGTTTTGTGCCTTCTTTTCCCAAATCCAATACCACAAATATTTTAGAGGCACTTCAACGAGTTCCCTGCAGAAGTTGCACCTGTATTCTTGGGCAGCAATTACTCATTATACCTCCTCCTCTCTCGTCTGTTGATTTCAGTGGATTTTGCATTGAGCAAGTCCCTAATTATCTGTATGTCCATACCGCAGCATTTGTGGCTTTGGATCCCAAAGGGATTTTCTAATCTGGGATGCAATAGCTCATTATTTATTGGTAATAAGCTCAAAATAACTCACCCGTCTGTGTGAGTACAAGAAAATAAATGAGATGACGAATGCCGACGAAGCCAGCCGGCCAGCCAGCAGGTTGCCTTTTTTGAGAATTGCAGGGAGTGTGAAACTCAGTTCTACCTGAGCAGAAAGAGCAGCGTGAGAAGCTCTTACGTGCTCAGAAGTGTCATTTTAAAGGTACCGTTGATATTACTGACTTCTTAGCCATGCCACTGCTTAGCAACTGCACATTAAAATGTCCAAAAACTCAGTGTTAAGTTGAAAGAGGAGAAAAAGAGATGGTAACTTCAAAGTGTGAGGCATCAGTGCCTTAAATTTGAAGACCCCATGAGAAGGCCCATATGTGATACTCCAGTCATCTAGGGCCAGATGATCAACCCAGCAGCCACCTCTCGCACCTAAACTGGATTCTTAGCAGATGGAAGAGACAAATCCACCTTCTCAGCAGGCTGGAAAACATTTGCAGGGCTAGTCCATGGCAGCTGTGATGCTGTTGTAGTCCCTGGTGTGGTGTCAGCTGGGCTCTGACAAACTGGCTTCAGTGATGGCAGCCCCTGACCAGCTCTGATCCTCACCGAGCCAGGAGAAAATTAACCTAGGAAAATGAGGAGCTCTAATATCGGCGCAAGGGGGCTGGTGGCTGCAGGCTAGCAGCAGGGCTTGCTTCGGCTTTGCGCTGCTTCTCTGAGAGCTCTGGAGTTATAGGTGAACTGGAAATCCCTTGCTCTGTTCACTAGATGTTCTCCCAGGAGATGTGTTCCGCCTAGGTAATTCTTTGGTTACCATTTGTCGTAGAAATGTAATAACATCATAGAGGACATAAAGAATGTCATAGTGAGTGGCTCTGTTTGGGGAATTTAAGGGAACGTTTCTTAACATCGCTTAGGATTGGATCCTGTAAGGAACTGAAACACTCCTCTAAGGCAAAATGAAAAATTCAACATGAGATGGGGAGTCTGAAATTAACTGTTCTGATTTGGTTTTGAACTCTTAAACAAATCCTTTGAAAACAATCCGAATTTTGATTTTGACAGAGCACTATTCAGTATAAAACTGTTGAGCAAATTCAAGTAGGAGTGTTTTGCTTAAAGAATTCCTTCCAGAGATGCCTGAAGTGGAAGAATACCTCCAGCCTCTGCTAAGCAGTACAGTATGATGTTCATGATAGGACTAAGAGATTATGCGTTACATATTTCAAGTTATTTTCTCAAAGGCTTTTAAAATGAAGGACTATATATTACAGAAGAAAGCCTGTGGATCTTATTCCATGAAAAAAAGCAACATCTGTAAAGTGGAAGTGTGTCTTCATCACAGCAAAGATTAATTGTCAAAGAGGGTGGTAGTTATGAATTACGTCATGTTAAATTGGAAACGTCTGAAAATACTGTGTGAGGAGGTTGGGTGGTAAAAAACCTGCCAACTGTCAGACAGGGGAAATTTAAGGTGAAGAGAAGGTGAGCGTCGCAGAGTGCACAAAGTGTAGACCAATGCACTGGTCTGATTTTTCTGATTAGAAATACAGCAGCTAAATACAGCAGCTAAATAAAATTAAGAAACATCACTTGTCTGAGTCAGAATCTGAAAAAGGTTATAAGAAAAGATCTTTTCGAAATGTTTACAAACCACAGGGGAATGCAAATCCCACTTGAGTTTTACAAACTCAGAGACACTGGTTTGGACTCATATTTTTGTGAATATCTTTACATATTTTCATAGCGTCCCATATTTTTTCCCAATTTTTTTGGGATGGTAGCACTGATTTCTGTGTTCAGCATAACAGATTTTAAAGGAGCTTTCAGTGAATGAGAAGCTATAAAGGCCTACTTGTTGCCACAAAGTTTTTAGTTACTAAAAATGAATCCATATGAGAAGACATTCTCTGGCTTAAGCATATGGGAATTTTGCAGAAATCTGGATGAATAGCTTTTTTAGTTCAATTTTGACCATGCTGAAGACCAACCTGTGTCCATTAGTGACTGCAGCTATTCTGAAGAAAGTTCTTTGTCAATAAAAGACATGTCAGTGCAGAAGGGAACGCTGTGGTGCCTTGTGAGGAGTCAGAGGACAACTTAAGTCCCAAACCGTTCCCATCTCTGTGATGCATTGGATGTAATTAACAGGAATGATGAAGAGACTGGAGGCAGAATCCTCCTGAGCAGAATGTAAGGTGAAATGGTCTCTGTGTACTTATTGAATCTAATAATTTACATCTCATTGAATCCAATCAAGTTGGCAGTTTATCACATTAAGATTGCATTAAGTTGGCTGTCTCCAGCGAGGCTGAATTATTGCTGGAAGGGACCCTGCAGTTCTGTGCTTGGGGCTTTCATATTCCCCAAGTAAAACGTCCGACTTCGGCTGGGATGTGCAGCAGGAAGAAAAAAAGCTTTGCAGAGGCCACCTTGCCCGTGTCGTACTTGCTAGTGATGGAAGGAAGCTGTGGGCCATCAAAAGGAGGCGGCTCCACACTCGCATCTTGCTCACGCTCAGTCACTGAAATATCACTGAAGTCAGCGGCTTTGTTTCGAATTTTCTTCCTTGCAGCTGAGGTCTGATCAAGTCCTTTAAAGGTGGGTTTATGATAGAAGGCTCTTGTGAGCCCGGTGTGTAGGCAGGTGACAGCAAGAGCAGTTGTATAATGCCGCTTGTCTTCACCTATTGAGAATAAGGTGTGATGTGTTTGCTACCAGAATATTTTGAAATTCAGAACCTTAAGTTGATTGGGCGTGATAAGAAAGAAATACCCCAAAGTTTCCAGTTTCCAAAGGATTCAGAAAGGCCACAGAAACGTACAGCAAGCGTGAAGGACAGAGTTAATCTTAATACTGAGAAACAGAAGTTAGAAAATGTGATATTTTGTGGAGCCCAGTTACAATATCCCAGATTGTACTAAAAATACCAAGTATTTCTGTAACTAACTCTTGCTTATGAGGCAAAACCAAATTACTGTGCTCTTTTTTTTTTTTCATCTGTAAGTACCCAGCCTGTAAACCGGAATGAGCTTGAAGAGAAGAGGGCTCTGTAGAGATTACTTGGGTGCCGTATAGATTTTTATGGGGAATTTTGTCTCTGCGGTAGAACTCTGACGGACAGTTTTACAGTTCTGGGAAAAGATTACTGTTATTTCTTCAAGAGCTTCAGGTGCTGCTGGTGCTGCCCGCTGTTGGGCATGCGCAGGGCAGAGCTGAGGTCCTCCCTCCCTGTGGGAGGCAGCACCTGCGGGGCAGGTGGAGGTTGGTCACTCTGGGTGGGTGCAGCCGGGACTCGGAGCAGCATCTCTTGACCTCCTGGGTTTTTTTTGTTTTTGTCTTGTGCAGGATCGTCTCCTATGCAGTCAATCATGTCCCACCTCACAGACCTACCGGTGCTGCCTTGGCCTGATCACTGGAGGTATGGCTGTTGCTGATCCCGTTGCCTCAAAGGGAGTCCTCTTCAGAGCCACTTTTCCCACTCCGTGCCCTGTTTTACTGAAGAAATGGATTGAAGGGAGATGTGTTCCTGCTGAGCTGAAACCCGAACATTTCATCCAGAAGAGAAAAAAAAAACAAAGGAAGAATATAGCGGGAGAAAGCTAGTTACTGTGTACAGCTTACAGGTGTAAAGACAAATGTTTTCATTGGAAGTAGACTTTAAAATAGCTTTTTCTTCTGGATTGCAGCACAATGTCATAAAGCCTGTTGGTCTGATTCTCCATTTTCTCCCTGCTCTGCAGTTTTCCCGCTGCTTTGCAGCCCGCTCACATTCTGCTGAGTAGTGTGCAGGGAAGGGTTTTTAATATTTTTTTAAACAGCTTGTGGGCAATTGATCTAAGATTACCAGTATCCTGCAAATTGGTTGTCATTATTTAAACATCAGATAGAGAATTTTTGCCCTAGGGCCTGGGCCAAATAAATATGGTTTTGCTGGAAAATGATTTTATAATAATAATAATTTGAACATGAGCTGAGGTGAGGGGAAGGCCTTCATCTCACTGCCCATGTCTCATTACAACTTACCCCAGTGCAGCAGTATGGGAATCGTTGGCAAAGGCAGCTCAATTTCTATCAAAGACTCGGTGTTATTTTTCTTGGGGCTTGCAGTAGCTGTAAAATGAATAGGTTTGTTTTGGAATAGGCTGGATAAAGTAGGATTTCACAGAGGCTAAATAAAAATCCAGGTATTCCTAAATGATAATTCTGGGATTACTGGAAAGGTATTTAAATATGTACTGCATTTGCAAAAGGGAATGCAGGTTTTTAGTAACTTCTTATTTCACTTCTGGACCTATTAAAAGTCAGTGAAGTTGCCTTTTAATAGTGACCCAATATTCATGTCTTCATTTACCCCAGCGTGAGTAATTATTCAATGTGCTGTATCTGACCTCATTTTCTAGAGCCCTCTGGACAACTGGACTGCCTTTCAGGTCCTGCAATCCTTAAATTAGCTTGATATTTTTCTCAACTGCCATCTTACTCGTAATCCAGTAACACTTTTAGTCCTTGCAAAGACCTTTCAAGTTTTCGGAAGGGTTCACACCTATTTTAATTCGGCCAGACGTTGGTGCAGAACTGGGGCTGCAGGGACACGCGTATATTGAAGCTTGGCTGGTTTAACAAAGGTGACTTTGAACTACTACTGTGCTCCAGTAATTGTGAGATTGGTGAGCTCTGAAGGAAAACTGGAAGGGAAACTAGATTATATCTGGGCATGAAATCTTTTCTTTGCCATCATTTACATGTTTCTGAGACAGGGGCGCCATTAACGCTTCCAGCTGATTTTATGTAAAGACTCATCAAGTCACTGCATTAGTCTTGCAATTTTTAAGTCTGACTTTTACCATCACAAAAGAGATTTAATGCATTAACGAATGGAGTCACTATGTTTAAGATTTGGCCAATGAGCATATGGGCAGAAAAGACTTTAAGTAAAGTCATCACACAGGGAAAGATGTTTTTACTCTGCTATTTTCGCTCTTTCACCGGGTTTATACAACAATGAACACAATTAACTTAATGGCTATATTCCAAGTTATCTATGTGTTACAGTGAAATAATACAAAATACTCCAAAGTGTTGTTTCAGTGAATTCTCTTGGTGAGCAGTTTAAAAACGGCTGCTGCAGTTGGACTAGATGGAAAATCCAATTTCCAAGGCCGGGAAAATACTTTATTTTTTAAAATCGGGCATGTTTATTAAACTCATAAAAGTTAATGGAAACAACAAAAAGCCAGTAAGATCTGGAGAAGAAATAAGGTTTCTCTCTTTAATAAAATTACCTTTGCCTGGGATGGCGTTTGCTGTTCCTCTCTGCGGGGAGCCCGTCCCAGCGCTGGGGGAGGAAGGCCGAGTCAGTGGCAGGACTTGCAGGTGTCCATCAGGACACAATAACCCTGAAAAACCTCTCAGAAGCCGTGAGCAGCTGCTTACCCTTGAAGTCATGAATTTGCAGAGGAGTTCAGGAAAGCAGCTTCTTCCAGGAGAGCCTGTGAGCCCACCCCTGAGCCAGACAGGTCCCGAACTGGGGCTTTCTGGTGGGATTTTCAGCAGTGACGGAGCTGCCTTGACTCTGCTGCCAGACGAATCTCTGCAGCTTCGAAGGGAACAGAGTGAGGCCGGCGTGTCCCACCCCGGGGACCTGCTTCCCTGGCCAGGCAGTGGTGGTGTGGGGGGAACAGGAACCCAGAGCCCTCCTTTGGGGCCACCTCTGCAGAGATGCTTCCTAATGTCACCTTGCTGGAGTCCCTGGTTAAGGACAGGATTAACTCAATGACAGAGCACAGACCAAAGTTTTAGCCCATTTCCAAGGCTGAAATTGTATTTTATGCAAGCATACTCTGTGATCCTGCTGAAGCCCTGGCCTTCGTGAAAGATCATCAAGCACAGTTCCCGCTTATTCTTGAACATGCAGGACAAAGAAAAGTTTGCTGGTTATTTACTCTACTCTGCTTGGGTTTAGGGTTTTCTTTCTAGCAGTCAGTGCCTACCACAAACTTAGCAAACGAGCCAGAAAATAAAACGCATGGAGTGGCTCACTGATAGTGATGGAAATGGCAGTGGGAAGGCTCAAACAACCGGACCAGAGCCAGGTTATGTTACAGAAACAAGGACTGCTGTAAAGCAGGGGAAGGGCTCTCCTATTTCTCTAGAGTAAACATTAGTCTGAATTACAAGGAAGAAGCCCATCTTCTCTTAGGCGTATAAAGAAGACATTATTAACCATTTGGGTCACAAGAAGCAAGGACAGGGATGCGTTTAATGACTCTGCGTTAGAGCTCTGGAAGATTAATAGATTCCTCGGACATAGCTGGCTATTTGGGTTAGAGCATCCTTCACCAAAGAGCCCAGCTGTGACCCCCTTTCTCTGTAGGGCTATTCTTATTGCCAGGTGCTTGCCCCCGATGAGAGAGTGGTGGCTGCTGGGCTGCCAGTCAGGCCGGCCAGTGAGATGCTGAGTGAGCCCCAGTCGTTAGGAGAATGTGCGGCTTTATTCCTTTTCAATTAACGTCATCATGTATAAATCTGCTGTGGGACTCCAGTGATAAAGACAACTGACGTGCACCACTCCAGCGCAATAAATCTTCGGGCTCCAGCTGTGGGGATGCCAAATCCGCTCGTCAGCTTGTTGTTCTTGAGCCCATCAATTGTGTGGCAGTTGTTGCTGCAGTCTGAACACCATTGTTCTGTGCAGGGGCTGAGCTCAGCTCAAGCAACTGAAAAAATCTTTTAAGTGTGAAGCTCAGGTTTTGCTTTTCTACACATGCTCAGTTTTCTATAATAGAACATGTCCCCGTAACCATTTTAAGAGCCTATAATTCACTTCCCTGCCCCATCTTCTATATTGACAATTTTAGATTTTGGGTTTCAACGCGTGTGCTTGTGCATTTTTGTGCACAGTGCATATGTGTGTGTGACTTTATGGATGCAATCAGACAACTTCCCAAGCTAAATAATTCATTTCTACTGTGATGGTTTTGCACCAACATTTCTGGTTTTTTGGGTGAATCCAGGCAGAACTGACTCGGGTCCCTCTGCCCTCTGTGTATTTCTGTAGAACCTACTGCACAAAGGATTTGCTCATGGCTGGGGCTCCTGGGTATGCCCAGGCTACAGGTAAGAACAATTTGAATTATCCACTCACAGACCAAGGTGCAGCTCATAGGGGTGAAGTCTCTCAACCTCGGGTTCAAAGAGGTCCTCTGCTCGGAAGCTTTCTGACATTAGAGAAGTTGAACATTATTTTTCTTTAAATAAATCATGTTATTTTGCCCGAGACCTCAGTATTTTGTCCAGCTGATGTCAGGTTTAATCCAGCACGTCAGTCTGGCTGACCAAAGTATTTGCAAAAGCCATGCAGTTCCTAGTGATGGACCATTTGGGGCTTATTCTCATTACGAGCTTTTTTATCATCATTCTTAAAGTAGAAGCCTGCCACAAATAATGTATGTAGTGTCTGGCATGAGCTAACTAATGGCCTGCTGGCAGGGCGGCTATTTTGCTGCCTACAGTACTTTGTACTTGAATATTCTAGTGGGATGGGAACGGTGTAATGCTAACTGTAGTAATGATGGGCTACCCGCACAAGTCTATATATATGTCCCAGAAAACTGCTCCCTTTGGTACTCATTTGTTCTTTAAGTACCTTATATTACATAGGCTATAGTAACACCACAATTTAATATTAGAAAAATCAGAGGGAAATGCAAAAAAGAAAATCAAATGCATAAAATTGCACATAAATCATACATATTAGTCCATTTTTCAGAACTATCTTTCTTTCTTGAAGAGAAGGTGAGGGGCTGTGAGAGTTGAAATTTCCTTTCTGAGCAACCCTTATAATTATTTATATCACATCATGACAGCAGTCCCACTAAGGGATGCTATCTTTATGGTGGTTGTATAGTGGCATGAAAGATGAGGTACCGTTACAGCTGTGACAATGTATTACAGCACCTGGAGAGCTAGAGAAGTGAATTGGTTTTTGGGAAGCTTGTGAAAATGATGTGGAAGGGAAAAGACCCAGCGAAAAATGATTTTAAAAGAGATGATTTATTTTTTTTTTATTTCTTTACTGGCTATTTAGATTTTTTTCAAAATAAGTTGATCTCTCAAAATTTCAGCCAACTCCATGGCTAAGCAAGCAACTCCAAAATGTTCAGTCCACTTTGCCATTAAATGTTGGATCTTTTCCTCCTTTACTGTAAAAGTGAAAAAACCCTGTAGACTCTCTCTTAAAACTTGACAAAATTTGAGCAGCTGCAGGGTAAGAGTTTTGTTGAAATCACCCATCGCTATATGAGTATCTTTATATATTACATGAGTATATATGTACACTATATACATATGAGTGTGTATATCTACTATCTACTATATATATCATTATATACTATATGAGTATCATTAGGTTTCAGAAAGTATTTCCGTATGTAAAAGGAAAAAGTTATGTGATTTTTGAGCAAAATTATATGATTGTAACATAATCGTGTGTTTATGATTATGTTTATATTCTGCATATTTTAATATTTTCAGTAATATTTTAATAAGATATTTTTATATTCACATATTTTAATTTTTTGTGTTGATGAGAAAACTGAACAGCAAGTTATCAGTGCTGATTAAGTCTTCCTTCTCCCATCTATCAGAGAATAATCTTTCTTTTTCCTTCTATACAGTCCGAAGTAAATATGATTGAACAATTCATATAATATGTTTGCACACAGAATTGAATCTGCTTAAGCTCATGATGCACAAGCAATGCAGGATCAGTCTCATAAATTTTCTGAAATTTTCTGCTACTTTCTGCATATATTTAGTCCACTTAACTTGGAATCTGCATTAAAACCTAAATGCTTTATAAGCTGCCACCACTATATAATGTGTCAGAAGACTGGGTTGTTAATGCTCTTGCTGTGTTAAGATAAAACTGAGCCAAAACAGAATTTTCCAATTTTTGTTTAATTACCCGCGTTACTTTTTAATAAATTAGGAAGTTGTTTCACTTCTTGTAAACACGTCTATTTGCATGAAACTCCTTTTAACTCAAGGGAACCTGTCAAGCCATCTCTCTTGCTTGAATTTCGGGTGTCACTTTTTATCACTGTCAAGATGATGAAATTTAAATTGGTGATTAAAAACGACACCCTTAAGGATCTCATTTGCTTTTAAGAACCCTGAAAATACAAGTGGTTCAATTCAGACCTGCCAGTTAAGACAAAGTCGTTACAGTTTCTGGAAGTGTGAGAGACACCACTAATGAGAACAACGCGTCTGCTCTCTCATAGGGTGGAGGTGGGTACGGCTGCTTGGAAATGCCCTGAAAACGTTCTCTTTTTAAGGTACTTGGCAGGCAGGAGAGGGAGAGAAAAAGCAGACGCCATTTTGGATGCGTTTTGTTTCAGTCTTATTTTTGCTTCTTTTCAGTTGCTATTTATTCTCAGCTATTATAATAATTCCACACTAAATAAGCACCTAGATAACCAAATACATACGTAAACAGAGATAAATAAAATATTGCTATTATCTGGACATACTGTGCTCCTGCAGCAATAAACTATTTATACTGCTCCGAATAATAGCGTAAATTATAGATCAGATAATTATACTATGTGACTGTGGGAAATAATAGGATGAAACTTAACCAAAACAAACCAGATGTGTAGAGGAAGTAGCCTTATGCTCTGCAGTAGCTTTAGATGGCATTAACTATGAGCTAGAGGAAAAGGTTCAGGTTTTGTTGATGCCAACTATGCAAATAATATTTGTTGCCTGGGCTGCATCTAATCATAGCTGGTGATAAGAGCCTGCGGTTTGAATGCTACCCAGACTAACAGATTTAGAGAGGGATTTTGGTCCAGGAATTTTAATTCAACATCCTCCAGATTTCTACAATATTTGATAAAGACATGTTAGTTTTACCTTTCATGTAGACATTTCATCGGCAATTCTGAATCTTTTCTTTTTTTTTTTTTTTAACATGGATATGCTCTTTTAAAACAACGATTTGTATTTTGGCAATATTTTCATGAAAACTTTCTTGTATTTGGTTGGACTATTGGCAGGTTTTAAGTGAAGGTGAGCTTCAGAGCCTTGCCAAAGTAGCACATTACTGCTTTTTCCTCCTTGTCCTTAAATGACCAACTCTCCAAAATGCCTGAGAGAAACGATGGGAGTTACAGCATGCCAAGAAAATCTGGCAGAAAAAGGAGGAAAGCATTCTCCATAGGTGAAGTTTTCACTGGTAGTTCCTTATGACTGAATATTCTCAGCTCCCGTACAGATCTCGACGGCCGCGATGTAGGTGTGCTCTGGTGGCTCCCCAGAGCTGAATCCTTCCACTGACTTCGTTGGGTCACAGCTGAGCTGCTCTGGACGAAAGGCCATCTCTCTGCTACCCAGGTCCCAAATCACCATCAGTTCAGAGCTTTGGGGTGGCCGTTACCTGCAGACGGGAAGGATCCAGTACCTCAGCTTCTCTGATAGATTTGCACTGATTTGTACTTCACGCTTACAACCAGCGTTTGGTAAGTGATAATAATGATCTTGTCTGCAAGATGCCAAGGGAGCTGAGAAGCCTGAAAGAGTGAAGCTCTTTGAAGTGGTTACCCAGACACTCATTAAATGCCCTTGTTGGGTTTTCATCCTTCCCCTGGACCTCTGTCTGCAACTGCTCAATTGTTTCCATTTCTTCCAGACGCGCTATTTCATTACGATGCCTCCTGGATTGCATAGAAGAGCAATAATAAGTTTAATTGTTTAATCATTGATGAGGTTAGGCTAAATTAGACATGAATTCAGTTATGTAATTCTGAATATATTTCCAGATTGAACTGAGAACAGAGCTGGTCCAAAGCTCGGGCAAAGGAACAGGAGCCGGGCCTGGCAGGCTGCAGGGGACACCTCTCCTCGTCTTGGGCTAAGGGGAATGGGCTGTAGGGAGGGGTGGGAAGAGCTCAGCCCTGCTCCCAGATCCCACAGTCCTCTGCCAGGGGAGCAGGGAGCACCAGCACCGGCAGCACTGGCTTCATCCTTTTCCCCATCCTCCCTGGCAGCAGGAACAGAAGTCCCTGGTATTTGTCCCCTCCTGGCTGTGTCCTTTCACCCAGCCTCAACGCAGAAGGTGCCGGCAGACGCTGCCTGGCCGGGGGAAGGACAGTAGGGAAGGAAGAGAGGATCTGGAAACAGGGAAGGGCTATGCCTTGCTCGTTTCCAAACTCTTCAACAACCCCCCGCAAAAATCACACTCACCCCCCCCCAGCCCTTCTTTCTCAACAGCTTCCTATCCCCACTGGCATCTCCCTTCCCAGCCTCGCCACCGACACTTGCTTCCCTTGCTCATCCCCACTGTCACATCCCGACTTCTCTCCGACCGGACTCTTTGAAAACTGTGGGTCTCCCAGCGAGACACCTCACCCCACACACCCCCCGCCATTCCCTTCCTGCCACCAAGGCAGAGCTGAATCTTGCCTCTGCTGCTGGCACGCTTGGAGGTGGCACTGGGCATAACATCCAAGGGGAGAGTGCTGTGATGAGGAGACATTGTTGGGACAGGAGTTCAAAAGGGAGTCTGTGCAACCAGAGCATGGCTGCCACGGCCTGTGTTTAGATTGCGACACCTATGCGATCAAATCGATAATGCTGCTGGGGGTGATACCCTAGTGTGGATACCAACAAGTAACCTGGTGGCATCATAAATGAACAAAAGAAATCTGCATACATCAGCACAACAGTGTAGGCGTAGATTTACATGAATTTATTAATTTGATTCATAGCAGCCTCCTGTATTCTGCTCCTCATTTTTTTGTTGGCTCTTGTATACACTCGTATGCTTGAGTTTGCTTTGCTATGTAAGAAAAATAACAAAATATGCACCTGCAGGTATTATCATTGTTTATAGTTCTCATATATCTTTACAAAGCAAAACTGGTTATTAGTAAGCCTAGCTACAGAGCAACATTATCTGCAGCACATAAGATGCTTTTCCAAACAGCGTAGTGCGTACACAGGGTAGTCACACCCAAGCTGTTCCCTGGCATTAATGAACTAACACAAAGATAAGAACCTGGTCAGTCAAAAATCCAGTGTAAATAGCCGTGCTGATTTATACTGGAACTTTTGAAATAATTGAGTAATGCTCTGGGACATTTTTCTCTGGAGCCTTTTATTCAGCAGTTTTACAGCCGTAACTGCAGTGCATTGATGCATCAGCTGGTGCAGCTCACGATGGCTCTACTAACATTACCCAAATAGTTCCTGTATTACTTGTAGGAATTAATTCTTGATTCACTCTGTGCAGATCTAAGTGTAAGTTAAGGGTCTTCATGCACCATGAAAATACTCTGCAGTCGGTAGGTTAGCACTGACCTAATAATAGAGATTCCTAGCTAGGAATGGAGTCTATTTTTCATCTGAAAACCTATCTAGATGGAGAACCCCAACGTGCAATGATGTGAGCTGTGATGATTTGCTGGATTAAGGTAGCGCAGGAGATTAAATTCAAGATCACTTTGTGCTATACAACAAACGTGGCTGTGGTTTTTGGAGTTACCTACATCTGTAGCTCTCAGGTATAGTTGTATATAGAGCATTAAGAAAAAATGAGAATAATATATAAAGAACTCTTAGATATATATTCTTTGGTGGAGCTTAAGGGGTTGTAGCCTACCCCGTTGGCACAGAGCACTTGAAAGCACACTGCATGTGGTGGTGTGTGCTGTCCCGATCAAGATCACAGCTGTATCAGAGTTGTTCCTGTTCCCCATCAGTAACAGTTATGAAGACCTTTGCAAAATTGAACTCGCTTGTCCTTGCATCACCCCTGAAGTAATATTATATCCATTTTACAAATGGGAAGCTGAAGCGCAGAGAAGCTAGATGACTGTCTCTGGCCTGCTTCTCAATCAATGTGTATCAAATTAGCTTAATGTTCATCCGAGTGCTCAGATTTGTCTAGAAGAAAGTGTGATCATCACCAGATAATGTCATTCACTTGTCATTATGGTCAAAATGACTAGACAGCATAAAGATATGTTGCTGCTTGTCCTGAGAGCCAAGTCACTCAAGTTGTGTGTTTCAATGGTAAAGTTTCACCCTACGAGTGATCAGGTTGCAGTCAGGTTCAGCTCCCCAGCTTTCAGCTGAGGACATTATCTGCTATCTCAGTTCCCCCCGTTTAGGTGCTATCAACATAGTCTAATATAAGTGCAGTAAGACTCTCTTTTGAATGACGAATGCTATTTTCTGTAAAACAGCAGGGCAGGCTCCCCAGTTCTTATATCCTGTACGTCAGACAGATTAAGTAAATGTGGTCACTCTCAGAAGGTCACCTCTGGTGAATGCATGATTTTGCCTGCCGGGACAAGGATTAGTGTGTGTCTTAATAAAAGGAATGATGAAATGAGAAGAAAAACTCATTTTCAAATCAGAGATTCTGTGTACAAAGCAATTATTCTACATGCTTACTGAAAAGTAAGTCCCTACAGGCTATGATTTTTTGCAGGACTTTGGGCCACAGAGGCACTGAGTACTTCCATAGCCCTGTGCTTGTAAAGAAAATATATGTTAGCTAATCTCATTCTAATTAGCTAATCTTATTTTGTGATTTACAGCACATGAGCCCTAGCACCACAAACACACCCAAGAGCACCTGAAAGTACCTGCAGATGCTTTCAATACTGACAAACTGCCTGCTTTTGGAAAGGTTTGGATGGGTAATGGCTTCTTTTCACTTCTTATTATTCTCCACTGACTTTCCCAAAGATGATGTTTTGAAAACCGGACATCAAGAACGATGTATCAGGTAGGTGTTTGTGTTAGACTATAAGCTTTTAGAGACTTAATCAAGTTTGTGGAGCTGCCTGTAACACTGCATGCTCTGCCTGTTGATTTGTTACCAGGCTCTTTTCAGAACGACAGCCGTGCTGTTCGCACCTTATGCTGAAGACACAATCAGCAAATCCCCTGTTCTGCAGTAAAAGGGGTTTGTTCCTCTGCAAGGGTGAGCTCTGACTAAGCTGTGTTTTGTTGTTGAGTTCACAACTGCAAATGGAAGAGTTTAGGTGGGGGGAAAAGGGAACAACGAGCATCTAAGAAACTGCTGGAGCAGAGGGTGCTGCTAGGAAGCAGATGAAACCTAGTCGCCGGCGTGTAGGTTGGAGGGCTGCTGGAAAGACAGGAATTCGCTTAGGCTGGCTACAGCAGTCATGATTGTTTGCTCTGTGTCGTTTCCACTGTTGCATTTAGACCAAGTTGTTGTTGTTTTTAATTCTGTTTCGAGTCCTCTAAAATGTCAAATGTCACAGTTCCAAATGGAAGAATGCGGGGGAGGACAAACCCAACCTGACGTATCTGTGTACCTGCGACCAGGGTACCAAGTCACAGGTAAAGGGTGATGAAGAGACTGGAGAAGGGAAGGGTATCGCTATCCTCAAAATGTAGACTATAAGGGTCTTTTTTTAGAGACTATTTTAGGACTCATTCTAGTTGAGGGCTCTGTTCTTTGATTTCTGCGTACATTAGCATCTTCTCATACAGCCATATGTTCAATGATCCCTCCATCAACATTAAGGGATGCCCTACAGATTTGTGATTCCAGTGAAAGGACCAGAAGGCATCCTAACTTGCCTCTCTTAAGGCAAGGGTGTTAGGGTTCATTTTAAGTTAAATTCTGCTAAGGCCCCTTCTCAGTGCTACCTGAGGGCTCGGAAATCTGAACTCAAATTAAAATTTGGTGCAGTAGTCTACCTCTTCTCACTGACTGTGTTATGATTCTCTTCTGCAATTAGATTCTCCCCAGCATCCATCTAAGGTGGACAAGTCTCCGTTTACCTTGTTCAGGAGTATTTTATGTTATCAATTAAGCCCTTGGTGTGTCAAAAAGTTTGCAGCCCATTTTGGAGTATAGCAAATAGACTGTGCAGTATCCTATTGAAAGAAGAGGAATTTGTGTCTTTTCATTAACTTCACCACCAGAGTGTTACCTCCTCTACTTGATGTCTGAAGCCAGATCCAGTGTAGTTCTCCATCTGAACTCAGCTGCCTTCTGTCTAGCCTATTGTGTATCCCTTGCTTTTATCCCAATAATCAGTATTGAGTAACAGTGTGCACAGGTCCCCGGAGAGATGACTGTGCCGGGCTGGTGTAGGATGGAGGAGTGGGCTGTGTTTACGCCGTTGCTCTCGCTGGGTTGTGGATGCCTGTGAAACTCCCAGCACACGGGGAGCATCACTTCAGCGCTGCCAGCTGTCCCCTGGGAAGCGGTGGGATATCACAGCTGCCTCCTGGCTCCGTGGGAGGGGACCCTGTGTTGCTGTGTGTCTTCGACTCAAAGGATTGCTTTGATATTTATTCCAGGAGTAGGAATGAGATTCAAATCTACAAAGTATGTTTGAATACATACCGAAGGAGTTCCTCTCTCCTGAGAAAAGCCCTAGTGATGAGCAGAAGGGAGAAGTAACTTCACCATCAGCCTTCTCCTGGGGAGGAGCATTTGGTATTTCTCAGATATCAGTCTAATACATATGACAAGCACGGGGAGACTGTGCCGGTGAGATTAGAGAATCTTTTACCTCTGGGATCCCTGATTGAGGACAGAAGAAATAAAGATTAATACTAAGATGTGAAGTACAAGATTTGAATGAATACCCCAAGCACTAAGACGGAAATGAAATCCACTGAAGCAGGAGCAATATATACCTTCAAATAAATAAGACAGTGCATTTTGACAAAGAGCGTTGATCTGATCTCTGATTGTAATTATTTTGCCAAATCATGCTTAAAGAACATGAAAAAAACCCAAGACAGAATAGCTGAAGAATTTTCAAATGGAATAAGGAGAGCTGCAGATGTGTCTTGTAATTGCTGCTACGTATTCAGCTTGAGTTTCTCTGCATTGAGACATATGTATAAAGATCTGAAAGTGCTGCAGTAACATCTGGATGGTGTTTTGGTGGCATAACGGGCTGGTAAATAATGTTGTTGAAAGTGAGGAATGATGCTCTGCATATCTCTTTTTCTGTGTTTCCACTCTAGCAGTAGTTTTCAAACAGTGTTTAAATGAAGATGCCTGATTAATGATCCATCCAGGCACTTGTATCAGATTTGCAGTGGGGTTCTCAAGGGTAAAATTCATTAATAACTAATATTTGTTCTGTTAAGCTTCCTAAACTAAAGTCTGACTGACCTGGTGGAATTCTAAATCCTGAGCAAGAGTACTGCTACTCTTCAAAGAGGTTTTAGAGCCTTGATGATATATTGCTAGCTGTAAGGGAAAGTTTCAAAGCTAGAAAATCCTGGAAGCGTCCACTTTACATAAAGCTACTAACGAGAAGATGACAAGATCAGTCATCGCTAGCCCAGTGTTTGAAAATAAAAGGTGGGGATTCCGATGAGCACCTATCCTGACTTCTACAGCCAGTGCCCCGGTGATAGAAACCAGTAGTTTCCACTGCAGGCAGTGGAGTTGTACCAGTTTAGAGTAGGGGAGAGATGGGTCCTGTACTGCAGCAGACTGTGAATGTCAGATGTTTCTTGCAGAAACAGAAATTATGGAGCACTGTTGTGATCCACTGCATGATCTTCAGCCCTTAATCTACTTAATCAAGCAGAAATAATAGAAACTGGCTAATTCTGACAGCTTCACTGTTCCTTTCCTGGGCAGAGTGCTGACTTTCTCAGAGATCCCTGTACTAATGAATTTTTAGCAATATGACTAAAGCAGGAAAAAGCAAATGACAGCGAGTTTGCTATTTGCACACATTTTCCTATCATATAACATAAAGCTAATCCAACTATTCATATAAAGGTACGCTCTTGTCTCCAAACACTTCACTGCATCATTCTATTAGCATTCTGCTGAGATACGTTTCCTATGTAATCCAGGACTACTTCGTAGTTACTGATAGTGGAAGGGCTTTAAAAAAAAACCCAAACCCTAGAAACAAGAACAGTACCATAATCTATTTAGAAAGCGGTGAGTTAAATCAAGTCTCAAATAAAATAAAGGAAACTCCACAGGCTCAAGTTAATTTCTTCTGTATGTATTTTCTTCTATTCATTATACCGCTGCGATACAAAGAGCACTGTTCCTCTCTCTTATAGATGAGATAGACCTTGACTCCGATATAATTCTTTTTCTGCACTAGCTCAGCCACCAAGAGCCGAACACCTCAGTTGAGATCCTCCAAATGGCGCTTTGAAGAATTTTTTTCTTTTCATTTTTATTTAGTCTCCTTGAAGATATTGATATGGAGGTAAAGGGAAGAGCAGCTCTTTCAGATACTGCAAAGTGTCGGGGTAGCCTGTGCAGTAAAAATGCAAAACTTTTCGGGACATGTCTTTGGACTATGGAGGGAGCTGTGCCTGCAGCATTTGGAGGGACCTTTGGTTAAGACAAACCTACAAAAAACATCCTAACTGAGGGTGCTGTGATGGAGCTTTTAAAGGGGAAGGGGGCAGAGTAGGGGTGGAGAGCTTTCCAGGACGAAGGAACAGAACATTCCTAGGTTTCTGACACAGACAGTCCCACAAGAAACTCACATTTTTAACAAGTTATAAATGTCCTATCAAAATGTTTCTAAATATGGGTGTTGAGGTTGCATATTCTGATTCAAATGCAGAAGCAGATACAATCAGTGGAAACTCGAGGTGTACGTCATTAGGGAGCCAATCAGGTAGATTTTACGCAAACACAATTAGGGCTTGCATGACTCGGTCGCTGGTGCTCTTGCTATCTCCTTCCCACATTTATTGAGAGCCCACTTTCTGTGCAGCTGAGCACATACCAGATACTGAGGCACGCAAACATTAACTTTGTTTGTATAAAGTCACTTTTTGGCAAATTGGCTTCATAAACCGTGATTATGCATTGATAGTGTTGATGTGTATAGTCAAGCTAATTCCAAAATATAGAGACAGACGATCCATTTTTTATTAAAAGATTGCAGAGAGAGCTGACATTGTTATGGGTAAGCATAGGGACATTTCATTAAGAAGGGTTAGATTTTGTTGAAGTTATGAAATGCTCATGTAGATGCACTGAAACTGGTAGAAATGAATGATTTCTGGTATCAGTTTCAGGACTGCAGCATGTTAGGGAGAGAGAAATTTTTTGGCATATACTCTGGCAGCATTTAAGAGTTGAGACTTTCTGGAATGGCAAACGGCTTCTGGAAAGATCGAGAATGGCTCTAATTTGGTAACTAATTGCTGTGCTTAAAGGTTTCTAAAAGTTTATTGTTGACCGTGGTGCATTTCTGCTCCAACAGCAGAAAAAATGACTTAAAAGTTATCTACAGGTAACTTAAACACGTCGCAGGACTCTGCAGACATTGAAATTTTAAAGCCCAGTGAATTCTGGCTCAGGTGGGCCGGTCGGAGGTGTGAGAGGTTGGACGACCATGAGAATTTGAGGGCTTGTAAAAACACCGAATGTATGTGGGGGAGCGGCAGCAAGGGGAACAGTGGCAAGGATGAGATAGTCCTTGGGATTCTCCTGTCGTTGTGACCTTGGGAGCACATTAAGTGGGGAGCGGGTGTGCAGGTGGGCTCACGTGTGCCAAGCCCAATAGCTTGTGCTCTTTCTTTTCCCAGTTTGCCTTTATGTCTGGGCTTAGGAAGAGCTGAGACTGGGATGTAGCACACACATCTCTCTCTGTGCCTACTCCTAGATTACAGGAGTGAGTGCTTGAGCCTACGCAGAGACGCCAGAGGTGATCGGACTGATCCCTCCAGAGAGCTCAGCCTGAGTTTGTGTCTTAGGGCATGCTGGTATACAAAGTGTGGCTGATAAGTGACTCTAGGTTTAAGAGCAGGTTTAGGCTTGAGCTAAATGGCAGTGAAGGCATCTTATAGATGCTAGCAAAGGACTGGGGTATTGCTAGACATCCATTCCCTCCTTTGGGATTTCTATATAATGTCTATAACAATATTGGATATCCAGGAGCATTTTGGAGCAAGAATCACAGCAGACTTGGCAAGGTTTCTTTGGGTTAATGCAGCCCTTGTGGAATTATAAAAATGTGCTTAAAACTGAAGGTGGTACTGGCGGAGGCAATGGATTGGGAAGCGGGATTTGCATATTCTTGTGAAGTATTTTGCAAGGTGTAGGTGGGACCGCAGAAAGCCTGGCGTAACCTCCCGTCAGGCTGGGATCCTGGGTAACCAGGCGCTTTTGCTGTTCTGAGCGTAGCAGTCTTGAATCTTCACGTGGGAACTTTCAGTGAGGGATGATATAAACAGACTGCACTAGGTATGAGTTAGGTTTTAAGAATATAGAATATTCTAACTTTATTTAACTCATGTTTTGAAATATGGCATTCCCTCCCTGTAAAGGAAGACTCTTAAATTGTATGTACCTAGTGGGCACGCATTGACACTCAGTTAACTTTTGCATATTTTTTTTTTCCAGAGTATCATTGGTATAGTATGATATTATTTATACAAAGTGTGCTTGGGCTTAGTGTTTTTCCATTTCCAAACTCTTAGTTTTATTTTCCATAGCAGGGAAACTGCATTAGATGTATTTACAGCTCGTACAATATGAGTCTTAAAATTGTAATGCTTCAAGAAGCGAAGAGATAAGTGATATAATATGTGATGAATGAATGAATGAATGCAGCCAGAATGGTTAAACACCTCCATAGCAATAGTACTTTGGTGAATCGTAAAATAATGATGAGCTGCCAAAGTGTCCAGTCTGAGAAGAGCTGACATGATTCTCAATTGCATCAATTAAAATATTCTTGGTAATGATGGGGAGTGTTTATACTATAGGATAAGGCATTGTCAAGTTTTCATTTAGAATAATCACAAATACAAGAAAAACTATAAATTAGCTCAAGTTTAAAAGCATCAGTGTTTTAAATAAACTAAGAAATGTCAGGTCTGTTAGGCTCTTCAAGGACAAAGTGCATTCACAGTCGGTGGGGTTCTGTCCAAAAATCCACACTTCTCATTTATTACAGAACATTTCTCAGCTCCAGTGAATTAGCCTCTAATTAGAGGTCAAGCTTTTCTAAACTAAACATACTTGGGAAAATATAAAAAGCCATCCTACAGTAAGTTATCTTGAAAGACAAACTTGGAGGAAAAAATAAATGTTTCCCTATGTGCAGAAAATATTACAACAATTTATCTTTTTATGTCACGGTGAACCTCTAGGAAGGATGCAAAGCAAGGAAAAATAATGGTGATGCCAGATATTAAGTTTAGAATTGTAGCACTTCATTTATTAGACAGCAGAAATCAAAATGTTCCAAAATGTCTATTTTGTCTGGAGGCAAATGCCTTAAAACAACCCCTGTAATGCTTTATTGCACTGGTAAACATTTTAGGAACCTCTGTATGGAGAATTTTATAAGGAAATTAGTTAAATTAAATTTTGTGTAAAGCACACATCACTTAATGACTCTTTAGAGAGCCTACACACTGTGGAATTCGAATAAATACAAAAATTAGATTTTTTTCTATTTCCACTTAACACTCACGACCTGATTATTACCTTGCTACTAAGGAAAAGCTATGAAAATGGGAGAGCTGCCGTTTCAGGTGAACAGAACAGGCCATAGAGTCCGCTTTTCCTAGGCATATATTGCCAGGGAGTGGCACAGGAAGACTGAACCCGTACAGCATGTCTCCAGATCTGTAACACCTCTGCATATACTGTTCGTGCCTGTCAGTTTAGGGTTGTTTACAACTGTTTGTGTGCATCTTTAAAAGCAGAAGTGAGCACAAAGCTGCATTGTCAAATTCCCCATTTGCCTGCATGCAGGGGAAATTCCTGGTTTTACATATATGTATGTGAATGCTCCTGGGTCTGTATGTTGAGTATATTATGAAAAATATTTAGACTCTCCATCTCTCAGGTCAAGATGAACCAATAGTCACGTGATATCGCGTCCAGTACAACACAGGCTATAAAACCTCATTTACAGGTTTTACAGAGGGAAACATTCTTCTGTGCTGCTTAAGAGCGCCCAGTTTGCATCCAACTGAAACATATTTTTTTCATTCATGATAGCACACACACACTTACACAGATCAGGCTGATGGTCTCAACTTTCGCATATGTCCAGTCCTTTTGAGCACCGGAACCATTACCAGCCTCAAGTTAAGAAAGTGTACTAGAGAACGCTTCCTATTCTCAGGCCTAATCATCAACTGCAACAGGTGCAACAAAAATACCATTAAAAAGTCATTTTATATCAAGACCTGTAAAAGAAATCTATTTACATGCAATTGCATGAATACGTCCAATAAAAAGATGAGAAGAAAGAAGAAGCCAACCAAAACCATAGTAATGGTATAATATCCCATTACCACAGTTAATGGAAATGGCATCGTACGCAGTATTGAAACAGAGTAAAGGCATGAGCCATTAAGCTGTATTCAGAGCTATAATTGCAGCCTCCAAGTTTAAAACATACTGGGCCTTATCTTCTGCAGGTGTAAATCAGTCTTGCTGTACCGTTGTCAATGGAGCTGTACTCGCTGACAGCCACCCAGGATCTGTCTCATTAGGTTCATCTGACACACTGTGCTGGAAACCGCATCTTTTGCAAGCTCTACAGTTATTGCTGCCAAAAACTTTTCAACCTTGAGAGAGTGAAAGAAATATGTGACAAAACAATTGCACTTTGGGGATAAAGCATCTCCTAAAAAAATCTGGTTTTCTCTGTCCAGTTGCCAAATGCTTCCTCCTACATCAGCAATAGAAAAGCCTCATTTGAGCAACTTCTTATGAATAGTGTAACTGTTGCAAAAAATATGTGGTCTGAAAGCCCATCATAAGTATTTAAAACAATCTTTTTCTCATACCCAAGGGGAATAGCTGCCGACCTTCTCTAATAAGCAAGTTCTGGCCAAATGTAAGGTTGCCGGTAAGACAGGGAGCCACTTGGAAGATGAACTTTTGTCCTTTCTCTTCCCACAAACACCTGCCATACCTGAGCTCGCAGACCAACTATGAGGCTGATCACCTGCCCCTTTGCCCTCTGTGGTCAGTCATGGGATATTCCCAACAATCCAGAGTGTTTCTCTAGGTCACTACCAGAATTTCATAAATACTTACACAAAATACTCATATAATTCATAACGGTACAAAAAAGTGCCTGAGAGGTAGCCTTAGTGATCTGAGACAAGGAGACATTTAAAGCCACCAGGCCAAAATCTCTAGAAAACGTGGGGTAAGGTCAGAGCAGAGGCCATGTCTGCTGCTCCCTGGGAAATCGTACTCTTCTGTTACCTCTAGCCTAGCTCAGCCAGACATCACAATGACAAAATAATTGGAGAGAAATGCAGTGGGACAACTTGATAAAGCAAGGAGCTATGCTAGGAACTTGCTGGAATTGCTGAAAAACAAGAAGGGGAAAACAAGATGGGAACAAGTGTAATATGGGTCGAGGAGTAGCAAAGATGTTATTGAAGGACAATGTTTCATGCGACCTGGGGGGAAAAAGTAAATAAAGACATATCGTCCTAACGGTGGCATCTAATTTAGCAAAAAGGCCCAGGACAGAGTTATCCTGTCACTAAACCACAGTGGTGAACAATGCTAGGTGAGAAACTCCATCAGGAGGGCTGAGCCCTGGGCACTAACACCTTCCACTCTCTTCAGAGGTGTCTGTGTCTGTGGGCTGTGGCTCTGGAGTTTTAGCTAATGGCTTACAGGCAGGTGGAAAGCGTTTGGAGGTGGCCAAAAAACAGATTATCAAGTTTGTCAGACCAGTGTTTCTCTGTGGTCCTGGGACAAGGGTGTCTCCCCCAAGAGGGAGCTGCGCAGTCCTCTGTCAGTACAGCCGGGGCGGAGTGCAATTGTGTGAGGATGACGAGCATCAGTAGGACTCTTGGTACTCTGGAAAAATAGTACCTCTGGAAAAAATAATATACTCTACTGTTCAAAATTTAGAGCAGCAGATAATTGATGTTTTACCTTGCGTTTTAAAATTGAAGTAAAAAGTAAATTTAAATTATTTTTGTCATCTGATGTACAGGATTTTTATGCATTAAAGGCTCTGTTATTGTAACATTTATATAGCTGGAGAAGTCCTAATTTATCCCTATTGATTTTAACTTTGACTTACTTTTACACTGTGGGCAAACTTCTTCAAAAATCAATATTTTCATTTTGACAAATCTGCTGCAAATGCTTTGTTTTACCTATCAGTCATTGACTTTTGAGCAGCAATAAAATATCCGCCAAAAAAAAGGAAAGCTAGTCAGCATAAAACCTTTCCTATCTTACTTAACGTTGCTCACAGTAAGCCTCATTGAGCATATGTAGTACATGCTCTCTGCTAAGTGATCAGGGTTTGAATTTAAGGTCTCACTCAAAATTATGGCATTGCAGGATATCTTATACCTCAAATTGTGTGATTTAACAAAAACACTAGGGAGAAACTTCCCAAGTGTATTAAACTTTAAAAGCACATTAGAAGTTCAGATGACCGCTGGCATCCTCATTTTGCGTGCAGAGGAAAAAAAGGTCAGTCAAGGTGATAAGAAGGCTGCGTAGCAGATAAGGAATTTTCTCCAAGTGGATGTGCAACTTCTGCCTCGGGCACTATTTAGCGGGGCACATCTGACTGTATGGGACCAAACTTCCTCCCAGTGTAGGTCCCCAAAACTGCGATGTTGCACAGGGCACTTGTTGTAGACAGTCTCTGTAAGTTCTGCTTCGTTGCTTCACTGAAAACAGTGGGATTTTGCCATTGACTTCAACAGCAGCAAAGACAGCTCCAAAATTTTTTTTTTTTTTTTTTAAATAGGGTCCTTCCATTAAAACTTCCCTTAAGCAACATTAACTTTTGTGACCGGCACTTAGCAGGTCATCTTGGGTCCCACTGACGTTGGCAGGATTAAGCAGGGTCTCAATTTTAATAATGAGAAGCTGTCAGACAAATAATTTCTACTGCTGTTTATTCACAAATGTAAATTTCTTTAACAGTCATTGAGGGCTCCGAAGGACACCTGTTGTTGTTTAACTTCTTCCAGCAAATGCATTATGATCCCGTGGCTCTTAGTCAGGAGCACCTCCCTGCCTTTTGCAGGGAGCTGAAGAGGAAGGATGATGGGCATCTCAAGTCCAGTGAAGTCTGCCCAGGAGGCAAATATCCAAGGGTGCTGCACACATTTCTCCTTGGGACGGGTTTGCTGGCTATTTTAGGGAGAGGTAGAGACCAGGAGCCGCTATTGCAGCTCTCGCTGATTTCACCTGAAAAATGGCCTTTAGTTCACAGAGTTCCTCAGACGCAGGAGCCCACTCCTGCATCCCCCCAGGGGGAGGACAAGGCTGAGGAAAGCTCCTGCTGCAGTCCCCGAAGGTGCTTTTGACTGGCCTTGTTCCCCTCTGCACTGCAATACGTGCAGGCTGCAGCCCAGGAGCTGCTCTGTCCCAGCCAAGCAGTGACGTCTTATCTTCAAAGCAAGGGAGAGGGTGTCCCACCCAGTGGAACAGCCTTCCTGTGTTTAGGAGGAAACTGTTCTGCAAACGAACTGTTCGTGTCAGGTGAAGTCTCCCATGCCTTCTTCCCACAGCTGTGCCGGCAGGCTTCTTTCTTGCAGGAGTGCACACAAGGAGCACGCAAAGGCAGAAACTGCCTTTCAAACAGAATGAATGCTGATGGCACATAATGCTTATTGCTAAGTTCATGCTGTGCCTGACAGCATCACACTAGATAGTTACACTTAGTTGCCTATTATTCCTCATCCTTAACCAGCAGGAAGAGGTGTGTTCAAGAACGTCATACAGAGTAGCGCAAGGTAAGGTACAGGCTTGTTAGGAGGAGAGAATGAATCAAGAGCACAAAATGAGAGGTCTGGAGCCCTGCAAAATGAGGCTCTGAAATACATATTGCTACTATTTAATGATAGTATTAATCCAGCTAGACAGTTTATCGCTTCCTGCTCTTACCCCACCCTGTAAGCCCTCGTCCATATACTGCACAGAGTTGGTGGCTTTGGAAAAGTTTCTCTGTCCAACCGAGAAAGCAGGAAAAACAGCTAGAGACTACTCTGCGGTTCCTCAAATGTCTTGCAGTGCTAGCCGCTCCACTGCTGTGTCCGTGGGGATTCAGGGTCTTACTCTGTAACTGCAGAGGATGCAGTCCTGGACCCCTTCCTCCTGGTACTGCAGGAGGAAGTGCTGACTCTGAAGTCACTTGGCTGCTAAAATACATGTATTTCTCTTTCAGTTTTGAGATGCTCTCAATGGTAGTTATAGTGACTTGCTAACAAAGATCCCATTTTTCTTTTGAGATTTCACAGGCCAATGGCTTGATTTCTTGCTCGAGAAGGGTGCCGAGGGTGCCCCCAGCCCAGTTTTCAATGCTGTAATCACAGAGGTCTTGCTTTGACAAGTAAGAATGGGGAGAGCTTTTCCAATTTCTAGAGGCCAAGGACACCCGTAGGATGAGTTATGCATGAAAATCCTGATTTGTTGTTCCTTCTTGTCATTTCTCCTAATCAGTAGCCTCCGTGAGCTATCAACTGCATCTCTGATTTAGGGGACAGAGATCAATTGTCTAATAGTATAGTATTACCCTTTTGATAGTTACTAGTATTAGCTATATATAAAATGATAACACGACAGTGATTGGACTGCCTCAGTGTGAGTTATTTATATCTTATTGCTTGTATCCAATCTGATTGTTATTTTGTAGGATTTTCTGGAACTTCTTCAACAGTCCTACGGTTTCACATCAAGCTGTGAAGTGCTGTACTGCTGAGGTTATGCTATACATCGGATGAAAAATCAAAAATGCTCAGGGTACGAGCACCTCGGTGCTGAGCTATGACATCAGGAGTTAAAAGCTGTAGATAAGAAAGGCGTAACTGCACTTGGGGTTTATTTCCCACTCCAAGGACAGGATGCCATTTGCACTCTTGGCCTTTTTGTTTTTAGATGCAAGCCCAAATCAAGCCAAAGAGATCTTGTTTTGCTGAGATGTTAAGCAACTTTTTTTTATTTTTTAAATGAAAGGACTCAGCTAAGTAATTCTGAACATTTAATTGGAAAATACTCTGTACTGTTCTTGCTGGCCCCTCTGAACAAGGCAACATTATCACCAGCACGCAGAACAGTCCCTGACAGAAAGCACACATTCAGAGTATCTTTAATACAGTACAAATAAAGGGGTGGGACTGAACTTTGGGGTGCTCTTGGAGTCGTGCCATCTATTCCTCTGAAAGTGCATGCCCTCTGCCTGCTTCCAGGGAAACATCAAATTGCGTTATCGGCTGCTCTAGATGCACAGAACTGGTGCAGAGATTAGAGCATCTGACAGCATCAACTATTTGTTCTGCATTCAAGAATACCATTCTCCACAGCTGTCCCTTATCTGTAATATTGTATATTCAGTCAGTACATTCAAGTAATGCACAGAAGTAGAATACCTGGGGCAGAATCCGGACTGCGAAGCACTTGGCACAGCCTGAATCGCAACAGTAATACAAAAACCCTTTTCAGCAATGCTGGACAATAAAGCCAGAAAGAATACAATTAGTGTGGTCTAAAATTCACCAGTTTCTGCTCAGAGGTTGGAAACTTACTGAATGCTTTCTTTGGGTTTGGTTGCTAACCCTTTCCCCAGGACCAAAAGCTGTTTTCCTCTCCATTTGGGTCAAATGACTGTGAGTACCTGCAGCCAGCTGGGGAGGGAGCACGGTGGTGGCACTTTGCTGGTGCCACCTGGATGGGTGGCATGTGGGCACTCCTTTTCCCCAGCCCTCACTGCCCCTACAGTGCTTCAGCCACCCCAGGACCACATCAGCCAACATCCTCAACGCAAACATCGCCATTGCTTTAAAAAATAGTGCAGTACTGAAACACATGGATGGAAAAAAGTCTTGCCTTTTTTGTCAAAATACTGATTATTGGTTTTAGGTTAATATCTTTCATGAAGAGGGTTTTAATTCCAGAATGTAGAAAGCACCTTGAAGGTTGGTAGCTTTGCTTGTTGTTATAAATGTTGTACCCGATTGTTAATACTACAGGCTCTTGCTCTTCTGTCCCCAATGGGGTACAAGGCATTGCTTTTTTCATAAATAGGAAACACACAATCATTTTCTATGCATAGGGGAAGCACTGTGTTCTCAGGGAAAGATGAATTATGTAGTCCAACCAGGTGACACATAGTAGATGTTGTTGCTTTCCATAACCTGAGATGTAACCCAGCTGTGCCCTTTGCTTTTGCAGATGTCAGCCATACCATCTGCTGATGAAAAAAAAATACGTGCATCGCTGTGGAAACACTGAGCAGTTCTGTGGTCTTTTCTGCACTCTGCTCAAGCTGTGCATTTTTAAATAGCATGACCTTTATTGATTCTTACAAAAATGAACAGTGCAAAATGGAAAACCTGAAAAGTATTCTGTCAGAGTTTCCTTTTAGGACAAAGAATACAATTATATTACAGAAGTGTTAAAACTAGAAGAGATGAAATCAGTTAATTTCCTCTGAAAACATTTGGAAGAGCTTCAGAAAAACAGAATGGGTGACAACAGGAAACAGAGATCTGATCGGAGAGACAGTGGGATAGGAAAAATACTTGCTTCATTGAAGTCAGATGTAGTTTTGGCATTGCCTTCAATGGAATGAGGATTTCATCAACTATAATGTTTAATAACCCACGCTGTTCTAGCCTTGTGCCTAAGGAGGATGCTGTACCCTGAAATCCTTCTTTTTGCCATAGGTGTGCGCTGGCGCTGGGAGCCGGCTGATGTCAGGTGCTGGCCGGGGAGTGGTGCAAGCAGCCCGGGAAGGGGAAATCTGTGTAGCAGCGTGAGCCTTACTGCCCTGCATTCCTCCTGTTCTCTGCATCCAGGCCAGCTGTTTTCTTCCTCCTCTCATGAAAGCTATGGAGACATTCTTTTTCTGTACGTGAGGTCCTCAACTCTGGTTTCTCCATGGATCCCTAGGACAGCTGCTCTCAGCAGGCCCTCCTGAGGGCTAATTCCCAGACCTGACAAATCAGCTTTTCTTCCCCTCTTCACTCCATGTTACCATCCCCGTGCTCTTTTAACATTGAGAAGATATGTCAGAAAACCTGAGCCCTTTTGCAGCTTCCGTCCTTGTTCCTACCTGCTCCGTGCCCCAGCTGGACAGCATACGGTCTTCGGTTGTAGTCTTTATAACTAGGCTGCAGTGAGAGACAACCTTAAGTTGCTTTGTAAAGGACTTGGCAATGGCTTTGTTTCCTCTTCTTTAATTGATCAAATTCCAGATGGCTCTAGAAGGAACACAAGTGTCGTGGTTTAGCAGATAACCAAATAGTTACAGTGTGCTGGAGAGCACAGCAAGTAGTTTTAACTCCACAGCCTTGTGCTGTTCTTGGCTACTGCCAGCATGAAGTACCAAAAAAGTGTGTAAGTACTCAAATGAAATCACTCAAACGTAACTGGAAAATATAACTGTTCTTACTGGGCTTCAGATTTTCAATGTCTACATTACTCTGGGACTAATGGCAGCAAATTTTGGTTTTGCACTTGCATGGCTTTTAGGTGCAAACTCCATTTGAATAAGAACCCAAAATCTAGACTTAATAAACCAACTTTCCTAATTCAAAGGGGATGGAGGACAAATTTAAGAAGTACTGTGCTGCTTTGTGTCACTGCAAAACAGCAGGTATTCTTCAAACAGCCACAGACAATGTCAGGTGACCCAGACTCCCCGAAGAAAGATAAAAATGGGAAGATCCTACTAAAAATATGAAAACAGGGACTTGTGCTATTAGACCATTAGTCTGGCTGGTCTGAGAGGGGCTATCTAGTGGAGGGGCTGGCTGCTGTGTTATTCATCAGCCTGCACATTCCTTATGGCTGACGAAGAACCGGAACAATTTGCTACATCTGGTTAGGTGAAGGCCGTTCGTGGAAGTTATGACACTTAAATTTGCGAGGGATATTTCTGAGAGTGTTTCTGGGAGATGATTTACCATAATAGTAGGTGAAACTGCAGACTCCTCCAGAAAAGAACATTTGATGTCTAACCCAGGCAGCTGCTGATGTAAATGTTTATGAAGGGTTTGTTAAGTATGTGACATTGCCTGTATGGTAATGCAGAAATTACACTGCTAGTGAAAGATATGTTATGATATAAAAATCAGTGGATGAGGAATGGATGAGAATGCTGCCAAAACAGGACCACTGCTATGACAAATGTAGTGCCAAGCAAGTGCAGTAAGAAGAAAATCTATTAGCTACATATATTCACTGTTAGTGGCACATCTTGAATTTGTCATTTTAAGATGTTATTAAAATTAATGCAGTCCTGAGAGGTACTCTTGGAACTATGTATAAAATTGCCTAATTAGTTAAAAAAAAAAAGAAAGAATTCCGGTGAGATGCTAGATTTTGGGAGAGAAACTGTGGGCAGTTAAGTCCACCACCAGGCACTCATAAAATGGGCTCTCCTTGGAGAAGAATGCTTTGTCTGATTTCTGAGAACTGCCTTGCAGCAGGAACTGAAGTAGGAACTGAAGATCACATCTGGAAATCTTTCAATTTTGAAAGGTATTCTTTTTCTTATTAAAAGGGCATTTTACTGAATAGATTCATACCGCAAATCAGTGGGTTTAATTAAGTGAAATAAATTAGCCTCTTATTGAAACTCTCTTTCATTTACAGAGGCAGATCCTGAAATCACTGGTCACGAGTTTCCATGTCCATGATTTAATCTGACAGTGAAACAGAGGGAATCCCTGACATTCACCTCTGGCAAAACAAATACAAACATTTTTCAGATCTCTTTCTCTTCTTCCCATCCTGTCCACTGCAGGACCCAGAAACATATTTAATGACCTGGCTGTGTGCTGTTGGATCTTAGCTATCAGAATAGCTAAACCTTTAGTCCTACTGGGCTAACAGCTGATAGGAGAGACCAACACATTTTAGAAGGCAGAATGGTGTCAGAAATAAAGAAAAAAGCACAGGCAGGCACAGGAGCTGGCACAGAGCATTCTGTGTGCACAGGGAGCGAAGTGTTAGAAATGCCAGAAGACACAGGCAGAGGGATGCATGGGAGCCAACGGAGACCCCCCCCGGTCCAAGCTGTGGTAACCAGGCCTTTTTCAGGTGGGGTTGCTCTCTGAGCTGCTCAGGTTAGGAGTGCTGATTGTGGTTAGAGTCAGGGAGCGACGGAGATGAGCATTTCTGCAACCCAGACAGAGTCTCTGGTGGTCCCAGCACCTCGGTGCTCCACACATGGATTTATCCTCCCCACCATCAGTGGTTGTGAGTATTCATATTTTCTGGCAGTAAGCACCACCACAGCAAGGCCTGTAGGTATAATCTTCTCCAGTGTGGCAATACCCAAGTCAGTAAGTGAAATCACAGCCTTGTATTGATTTTATGTTCTGCTGATAATGAATTTGGGAATCCTGTGGGACTAGGTAAACACGCTGACACAGAGCTGTGGGGTAGGCTCCTGCATTCCTTTTGCACAGCAGCTAGCCACTATTGATACACACATTTTTGTTACAATGATGTATTAAAATTCAATATGTGTGTCTCGTCTTATTTAAAACAAGACAGGGTGGAGATGTGGGGAGGAGGGATGGGATTGCCCTGCTAATCCTAATAAAAGGAAACCCATTCAAGTGAGTAATTTTATAAACTACTGAGCATTCGTGCTGAATAAGAAGCAAAGCCTACTGCTATTAGCTTTGGCAATAACAGGCTGCTTTGATTATTAAAGTCACCGTGAGGGAATACCTAGCAGCAGACGCTGCCAGCGAACGACATAGACTTTGGGCAGGACATCCTTTCAACATGTAAGTGCAGGGAAACCTTTCCTTTATTTAAAAAAAAAAAAAAAAGAAGAAAACCAAATTCCCACTACATTCAAAGGAAAACTATTGTGCAAAAAAAAATAATGGTACTATCCATGCTCTAACTATATTAATGATCCTTTTTCTCTGCTAGGAGGTATGTGTTGTATGGTATAAACACACCATTGCACCAAACACTGCTGTGTAATGATTAAAACACATGCAGGAAAGACAGAGATACAAAAGGAGGGGGATGTGCATCAGGAAACCTGGAGGCGGCTCTCAAAGTGCCAGACCCTGCCTCAAGCAGACACTGTTACAGCCCTCTCCCTGTGAGTACAGGGAGACACAGAACAGGAACCCCACATGAAATATTAGAAACCATTTGAGAACCAACTTTAATAGTTGAAATTTAATTTTGGTACTTCAGTGATTTATATATTAATATTTCCTGATTCTTGCTTATGGAAGGCATCACTTCTAACATTTACAAAGCTCCCACAATCCTCAGAATTTGCTTAGGTAGTGATTTTTAAGGCATGTGCTGCTAATCAATGTGTTAATGATTTCTTCCATGCTGTAATCCATCATTTTATCACAGCACACAATTTAGCAATTTGCTTATGCTAATTACTACAACAGCCAGTGCAGTTCTGAGCACAGCTCCAGGCTATGGCTAGAGAAATGTTTGCCACGTTATTTACATTTCCTCCGTTTACCACGGGAAGGCCCAGAATCAAGAAAACAACTGAAAAATTTACTTAAATACAAAAGATATGTATCTTGCAATCAGCAAGTTACTCTCCATGGTCACTGCAAAGGAGGCTTATGGAAAGCTGCTCTCATCTCCGGAACCTCTGCACTCCTGGGTGCAGATGTGAACACAAGAGAGCCAGGAATTAGGGGTAAAAGGGGCTTCTTGCACTGCTGCTTGTGCTACAGGATGTGTTCAGGGACCAGGGCTGTAAATCACAAAAGCAAAGCAGTCCAACAGACAGCAGTTTGGCAGAGAGCACACCGGGTGGGCATCACATTCAGGCTTTATTTTCTAGCTTTTGTTGTATTGCCTGCTGAGGCTGTTTTGACCTTTCCGAGGGCAGGAAGCATAGCCCTTGGAACCATGGTACCCTGCTCATGGGTACCCATGCTCAGCGTTCCTAACTGAAAGTATTTTGCCAGGGCAGTCAGCAGCACGCATGTGTGTGCTCCTGCTGTGTTCTGTCCCCACGTGGCTGTTCATTGGGGTAAAGAGTTCCTTTTCTCCCTACGTGTGCTGCAGAAATTTTACCCACCTCTTAAGCAAAAGAGGGGGATTCTGTATATATAGTCAGGTGTCCCGATACAGTGATGGGATTTTATTTGCAAGAGTTGGTGGTCTGGTGTGCCTGAGGAAGCTGCCAGGCAGGATACGGGCACCGAGACACTCTTCTCCCTGCCATCCTGGGGGAATGCAGCAAATATCTGCGTCGTCTTGGGAAGTGTCAGATGCTCTCCTGGACTTGGACAGAGCTCTGTATCTTGAGTGAGCGCTGGGCAGGTGTTTCAGAGGGCAGGTGTGGCTGGAAGGGCATTTGAACCTACTGCCATGCCCCTCGCCTTGCTGGGAACCTCAAGGCAGTGTTGAAATTGCAGCCTGTCACAGAGCAATAGTTTTCAACCTCAGTCATAATTGCCCTCTGAAAAGTAGCACAGAAGACTTTCCTGACAAGGCCATTACTGTTGAAAGGACAAAGGGAAAGTAGTTAGTCAGCTGTGTTCAGAACTGGGTTATCAAATTAGCTTCAGCCACTTTCAATTACAGAATCTCATGGTTTCGAAATGAGCTCTAAATGAGGAGCTATAATTCTTTGTCGGCAGTGAGCAAAAAGAACATAATCATCATTATTTAACAGGGGCCTACAGTCTAGCTAGCTCCAGGATAAGTTTGTCCAAGAGAAGAAAGGATTCAATTGGCATGAGCAAGGCAAAAGACTGTCAGCTGGCCAGGCTTCCATGCGTTTCTCCATCCTGCAGCTATGGAGGTGACCTTGGGACTCATCCAGGAGGGATTTACTCCCAGAGCCATTCTGAACTACTAGCTGAAGAAATGTAAATACCAGAAAAAATTGAGCAGTAGGGGTTGTCCCAGGCATGCATCATTTCACCTTAAACTGAGGCTTTGTGACTTCCACTCTGCCTGAAGACTGTTGTTGTTATTATAATGGCTGTGTTAAATCCTACCTGTCTGGTGGCTGTTGGGTGTTACTGCTGCTTTGTATCACAGTAACAAGGAGAGAGAAGAGCTGGGCTCATGCCAATAGAAAGAAGGTTCATTTGTAGGATGAAGCAGCCTCCTGGAACGAGCCAGTGCCTGTCCTACTGCTCCTCGTTTTCCCCAATGCAGCAGAGACGGAGTAGCCTTTTGCTATGCCCTCCTGCTACAGCCACTCTGCCCCATTCAGCCAGAGGGCCTGGGTGCAGTAGACAAGCCTGGCTGGGGACCACTGGACCACCAGCAGTGGGTGCAAAACTTCTAGAAATGCAAGGGCACGATACAGGGTCTGTGGGAAGCTGATGCTGTGCCATCACCATCCTCACCGGACACTTCAGGAACCCATGTCCAGGTTCAAGAAAGTGGCTGTCCCTATGCGGCCTCCCACCCCAGTCAATCTGTGGTTAGGTTGCTTGGGGTGGTAAAGTCCTTAGAGTCAAGGCAGTGACTGAGACCTCTGAGGTCATCTTCCAAACACAGTCCTTTAACAATGTGCACAGGCAACATCAGTGAAATTGCCCAGGCTTCCTGGTCTCAGAGGGAGCTGCTGATGACATCCAGATCATTTTTCAGCGCGTGGTCCAGAGCAGCTACAGCAACAGAAATTGCAAGGGCACATTGTCATTCAGGCTTTGGTGGGCCACCAAGGGAGATCAACAGATATCTTGGCAGGCTTCATTGCACACTTCATGGCATTGATGTTCTCTGTAACTCAGGCTCTGAAACCAGTTTAAATACATTAAAGAGGATGAATTATGGTCTCTCATTTTCTCAGTGCCTCCATCTGGAAATGAGAGACAACAATTCTTCTCTACATCTCAGGATGGCAATTGCAATGGTAAGTTTGAGAAGACGAGAAACTTCAGGGATTGAGTCACAGTAACAAGCATAGGCTTGTCTCCACATGGAAGTGAGTAAGCAGTACATAGTGCCATGGATGTATATACCACATTCCTAACACAACGTTAAGTGTGAGGTCATCTGTCACATCTTGAAAGTAAATTCTGATCTGGCCTGTCTCCCATGAAGCTGTGTAATTACTCCACCTAACTCCAGACTGACACATCTACTTAAGGAGATTACACGACCCCTAAGGTAGTGGAGAAAGAAGAGTCACCAGATTATGACAAAGTGTGGGTAGGGAAGCAAGTTTTGAGTATTGTCTGACACATTTTCAGGAAAATTTTAGAGAACAGATGGACCATTTTCCTCCTCCTGTTCACTGGATTTCAAAGGTCAAATTTACTACCTTCTGGCTCTTGACAAGTTTGGCCCAAACATCTGGAGCAAAATTCTGTCTCTGCTGAAGTCAAGGGAGTTTTGCCATTTATTTCAACAGGTCATTGACTGTTTAATTCTTGTTCTGCGTTTCTGAATCAACATTGCCCTCAGGCTTGGGAATGTATTTAGATTTACACACAGTCATGAATACACACACAAATGAAAGCGACAGAGAAAGAAACCATTTCTTTTCAAGTCCCGCAGCTTTTATTAATTTGTTTAGTCCTTGTTCTGTACATTAATTTTATATTCAACAAGATTTCTATTCTATACAAGTTACAAAATGAATATCTGGGGAAAACTCATGCCATTTCACACTAGATTTGTTGTTACTGGTGATGTCAGGAATTGAGACATTGACTTTCTTGTTTTCCTTGACAGTTCTGTGGGGTTTATTCTGTTCTTCACCATAAATGGAATTTCACTGACAATGCCTAATAGCTGCTGAAATTGCTTTCCTTGGGAAACATCATAATATTATATCTAAAAATTAAATTATTGTAAACAGTGGGAATATGGAAGTCAGTTAGTTGTGTAGTGTAAGATTGTACCATGAAAAGTTGCAAAATGTCCCCTTAATGGCTGCATTGCTTGACTAAGGGTTATAGCATTTACCCTCAACTTGCTGCTCAGAATGCCAAACAACTCTTATTTTAAAAAATTAAAGATGATAGAAAATTAATGTTCTGATTAGCCCTGGAGTGGAACGATCTCATTTCTCACCAGAGAGATGGACATTAAGAAGAACAGCACATAGTTTGCGGTTAGGACCTTGTGAGGACCATCAGAAAAGGAGTTTCATTCAGGTGTTGAATGAACAAGCAGGGCTCGGATCCACTCCTGGGTTTGTCATCAGGGTCGCATGCTGCTACCATGCCTTGGTTTCACTTCCATGAAATAGAGCTTGATCTTTTGCTTTCCTTGTGTTTCTTTTTTTTTTTTCCCTGTGTTGACACTTAAGTTTTAGATACTTTACAGGAAACAGAGAGAGTCTTGGGGCCTTGATTTTGTCAGGTCCACTTAGTCCTGCTATGAATCAAAGTGTTATTAATTATAGACAGTTCTGTATACATCGGTCACGTCACAAAGTGCTAGTTGGCTCTTGGAAAACCTGTTGTCAACACTGTTAGTGCAAGGAAGTTAGTTCCAATTTTGAACTCTAAACACACAGGAGACCACTAGCAAGTCAAAGCCTTCTCTCAAAGGATCTGTGAAATTCCCTGCAGTTTTTCTTTGGCTTTCAGCAAAGAGAAATCCCACTGTCCGCCCTTGCCTCCATGACCTTGGTACATGCATGCCCTCTGCATGGAGTGCAGTACATGTGCCCTCACAGTCAGTAAGAGGAATTGCCACTTCAATGTGCAAAACAAAGGGGCAGCTGCTGTGGCTGTGCTGTGTTTACACACCTCTTTCACCCAAACCTCTGTTAAATGGTCTAATGAAACAAGGTGCTCTGAGGGAAAAGCCCATTTAACAGAATAAGAAATCCCATTAAGCTCAGTGGAGCTGGAAATCTACTGCATAATAAATTAACTCTGAATTCATGGCTTTAAACATAAATTTCCAAGCGTAGACTGATACATTTTTAAACTTGCGTGCAACTTGGCTAATAAGCTCAGCATTGGTTTTCCTTCAGATACATTTTACTGATAGTTTTTCTCTCTGTTTCTGTAAGAGCAGCGGTTTTATTGCTCAGTCCTCCTGCTACAGAAGGAAGAGCTGTCATTACTCAAATTGCAGGAGCACTTGTGCATTCATGTTCAAGAGTGAGACCACAAGACGGAAAATATCACCCAGACCTGTAAGCAAAGGACTGTCCCTGTCCCAAAGTCCTGGCAATCTAAGGCACTCCAATACAGTCCACGTATCCATAGATCCGAGAGAGGAAAAATGCTGTCTCCAAGTGACACAGTCAGCTGCACACAAGCCATTTTATGCTGGCAAACGGTATGGCTGCGTATGACTTGGTACAGGGCCCACAACAATAAGCCAGGAGACAGGTTTTACTGATCTGGATGTAATTCAGCACAAATGTGGCTATGCAACTTCCAGGCCAGATCTGGTGTGCCCACTGAACTGTGGGAACCTACTTGGGGCCTGTCCAATATCTCAGCTTTGGGCTCTGTCATGCAGGGTAAGCATATGTCGTCTCCAGTGCAGCATGCATCAGCTCTTGTCTTGAAATGGTCTCCCTGGCATGCTACCCGTGAGATACAGAATAGGCAACACAGTAAAATCCTGGTAGAATTAATTTGAGCAACCCCCCTTTCAGTTATTGCTTCTGACTGATCACAGCGGCAACATGGATTAAACAGTGAAGTTACCAAATCAAACTGCTTGAATAAAAGCTAAATTTCCATCCTGTGAAGCCAGAATGCATCCTGCAAAGCTCTTCACCGACAAGGAAGCTCAGGCAGGTTATATAATTGTCACCCTCACAAGCTTTTCATTTTGTCTGAGTGGTACTCGAAAGGAATGAAGTTCTCTCATACCCTTGAAAATATCGATGAAACTCACAGAGAGTGCTTACTGCTGAATGTCCCACTGATCACAAGAAGCCAAGGGCACACTGCCTCATCGCCAACAAGAAAAGAGCTTCTGGAAAGTCAACCTCCCTCCTTTTTTAAAAAAATAAATAATAAAAATCAGTGATTCTCAGGAGCATTCCCACCAAAATTTTTTATATCCTTTGGGTCACTAATTCCTACTCTATGTAAAATAAGAGCTCCAGATCTAACCCAGAGGTTACTTCTTTACAGCTTATATTCAGGAATAGCTGAAATGTGCTCTTTGCCTTTCCATGGCAGGCTGGAAACTTTGCCTAGCCTGTCTGAACACACCATGGTGGTGTATTGAGCCCCTCAACACAGTATTTACAACCTCCCGAGGCACCAGGGGAACTTGGGCTCTGCCTGACCATGGGAACACATTTTGGAGCTTGTGTTTGAGCAAGCAATGTATCTGTCCTTGTGGGCTGAGTGCGCACACGCTTTTGAAGGGCAAGAGGGATGCAGACAGTGAGCTAAAGCCTAACTGGGCTGAATCAATTCTGGAGTAACTTCATGCATGTCAGTAAAATTAGACTGGGTCCAGGATCTGTACATGCTGAGTATGTCACTGAATTTATTGCTCTCTCCTGTAGAGCAACTGAGACATTTCTGTGGGGAGAACTGTCAAGGGCAGAACACCAGCATCCCCCCAGGTACATCGGAAAGGTTAGCTGGATGGTATCATTAAATCTCCGTTAGTATTCCGGGTCAGCAAACCTTAGATAGCAGGCAAGTAGGCAGAGGAGACCCCTCTGAGCGGAGCTGTAGTTGCTGGGATCTTCTTGGCCTTCAGAGAAAACCAGACATGCACTGGGGCCCAGGGTGCAGATCAGCGTACCTTTTTCTGCTTCCTTTTCAGTCAGATTTGGGGGCTATTCATCCAATGCCAGGTACGGGTCGCAGCACCTATCAGCGGCTGTGCTTAGGGGAGAGCTTAAAAGTCAGGAGCACAGAAATGAGGAAAGCGACCAGGACTCCAGCAGTTAAGGGGATAACGCTATATATCACTATAATTGGTGTTTTGGTTGTGGGGTGTTTTTTAACCTTCCAGACAGCCTGACCAGGCTCTTTGTTTGCTTGCTCTTCTTCTCAATTCCCGTCAGTTTGTTGCCTTTTCTGGGCTGCTTGAAACCAAAAAAAGGTGTCAACAGGGTAAACAAAAAGTGGTAAGAAGAGGACAACAGAGCCCATTAGGGACTGAAAGGGGGATGTAAAGAAAACGCCGGGCGGAGACAGGATCTGCAATCACCGGTAATCGCATCGCCTCAGCAGCGGCCATCGCCTCAGCAGTGCTACCACCTGCGGCGGCCATCGCCTCCTCAGCCACACCCCCCGCCTGCCGGAGGGGCGGTGGGCGGGCTGAGGCGGTGCATGCCGGGAAGGGCGCGGCCGTGAAGGCGCTGCCCGGGTTGAGGGCAGGCGGTTTGGCAGTGGTGGAGCCGGGGCTCTGCTGTGGGCTTCCGCTGAGCGGGTTTGAGGCCTCGTGTGGAGGCGGCAGCCAGCTCTGGCCGCTGAACCGAGCGGTCGCCAGCATGGTGGAGATAAGGTGGCCTCGCTCGCAGCTGTGAGTATCAGTGGTGTCTTTGGGTGCTGGGTGCTGCCTTATGAGAGGCAAGTGCTGTACGTGAGCACCAGTTGCCTTGAAATTGGCTTTCTGTGCAAGTTATTTTCCCCTTGGAGCTGTTTATCTCACATGAGAGGAAAAGCTATGCGCAATTTGCACAACAGGTTATTAACAAGCTTCCACTGGCACGTGCTCCCTGGAGGGTTTCTGTCAGCGGTGAGATCCTTATTGTGATGTCTGTGGGATGTGTGCTGGGGACAGCCGTGCCCTGCCGGCTCTCCCCGGCTATGGCAGCTCTCCCCTGTACTGACACCTCTCCTCAGCCATGGTGGCTCTCCCGCACCACACAGCCCTGTGGCTGGGCCACACGCAACTGTTGGGCAGAGCCTGGCTGTGTCTGGTGGTGTGTGCCTGCTTCCACCTCCTGGGCGGAAGGAAGGAGTCTGAACCTTCTTCTTGTTCTAATATGCATTTTCAGTATGTTAATGTTTGAGGGTGATGTTGTTTAGCTTCTCTTTCATCTCCTGGACTTAGATGGATTAAACTAAGAAACTAGAGTTAGAGCTTCTTGTGGGGAATGGGGGAGTTGCTGGTGGAGCATTTTTGCAGGTCTATATGGTGGAAAAAAGGAATTGATTATTAAATACCGTGGGGAGAGAAAAATCCATGAACAGTATTGCTGCTGTGATGCAATTCAGCTTGGTCAAATAACCTGCTGAAGAGGAGAAATGTGCCAGGTGATACTTAAGAGAAAGTGTGTCCCTTAGCTCATGTTGCAGATCCCAGTACTGTGTTAGGTGAGTTGCTGTCAGAGATGGGAAGCAGAGTGGAGTAGGACTCCCGAAGTCTGTTTTGTGAGTTTAAAATGGTCATTAAGTAAGGAGAGTTTATCTTTTTCTACTAGTGCTTTAGGTTCGGGGTGATTCCCAAATATCAGAGCAGAGTATGAGCAACTTCTCTACTGGAGTCGCATGAACAGTAAGAACTTGGGTTAACCTTCTGTATTGTCCTCTTTAGCAAGAGCTAAAGAGTTGTTCCAGTTAGCCCCAAAGTCATGACAGAGCACTGATGCTTGTGAGATTTAGTATTCCTAAAAATGACAATCACCATCACCCATAAAGTTCATTGCACCCTGTTGTCTAGTGTCTCTGCGCTTCTGCTTGGCAATTTCCACATTGCCATTTTAAGTAGTAAGCATTAGCAATCTCCGAAACAATTAAGGTGCATTTTATTGCTTATTGAAGAGATGGAAGATTCATGGAAGCTATTTCTTTTTGTGCATGAGAAACTCACAGACTTCTTTGACCATGGGTATTAAAGTTGGAATTGAGCTCATCCATGTTTCTGAAAGTATAAAGCAAAGATGAGCTCTCATGGGTTGTAGTTACAGCTTTACAGTAAGAGACTCAGCAGCTCTTCATAAGTTTCGTAGGAACATCGGTTGATTACTTTGGATTTTTAAAAGTATTGAAATATGTGGGCATGCTTTAAGAACTGTTGGCTCTCTGACTTTTTTAAAAAATAGCACACAGCATTTTTTCTGTTAAGGCAAAACGCAAATAGAGGAAAGCATCTTGCTTTCTTCTGTGTGCTTTTTTGTGTAGTAGCTTCTAAACTAAACTGCTAAAATAAAAATGTTTAAAATAACCTCTTCAGATAAAAACATTTCACTCCTAAGACTGAGCATAAAATTTTCATGTCTTGCACTTCAGCTCTGATGTGCCTTGCCCTCATATTTTGCCCAGAGGTTTGATTATTGTGCCATTACTAATACAAATGGAGGAGCTTTTGTTTCGATTCAAACTCTTCAAGTAAACTCTCTTCAAGTCATCAAGGTCTAGCCACTCTCTAGGTATAACTTCCTTACTT
Source organism: Larus michahellis (assembly GCF_964199755.1). Lineage (NCBI taxonomy): Eukaryota > Metazoa > Chordata > Aves > Charadriiformes > Laridae > Larus > Larus michahellis. The sequence goes on along the minus strand of NC_133903.1, from coordinate 9,400,082 downwards.
TTTCTGCTTACTGCTTCAAATCTGTACCCTTTTATAACTTAAATGTAATGGTATTTTTCCTCTTTTCATCATTGTTCTCCTTGCTTGCCATCTTCCGTGCTTTGCCGTGCCCTTACAATGGTGTATATTTCTTGAATTCTCTGCAGTCCAACTTGAACCCTGGAGACTGCACATGTGTGTTTGAAGAAAGGTGTAAGAGGGTAGCAGTTCCCAATAACTAAGAGGACAGCACTATTTATAGTACTGGTTAGATTTATTGCTAGGTACTACAAACTTGTGTATGCGTTGAATGAGTCCAGTTCCTTGCCTGTCAACTTTGTAATTAATGTAAGCTATTGTTATCATGGTTCATCTGCTTGTTCAGTGTTTCAGTACTGCAAGTTCGTTGTTCCACTAGTTGCCCCAGTGCTCTCCTAAATAAAATGACAAAATGTCTGTTTCCCTGCAGTGGATGCAAATTAAGAAAGTGCTGCTTCTGACAGAAAGTTCATAACAGTAGCAAAACCAAAATAGTTTCACATCTTCTTTACAGTAAACTTAGACATTCTCTTTGGCATTTCTGTACAATTTTACTGTAGCATACATGTACAAATTACGGCTCTGATGAACAATCATTGAGGGCATTCAAAACTCAGTGCTGTTGTAGTATCTTCTTGTTTTCACTTAGAATATAAGAGTCAGATTAACTACATTGGTATATGCCTGAGTCTACTGAAGTGGAAGTGTCATTTTCCTAATAGTTTTGTTCTATGGCTGCATTGCTAATGGCCTGTTCACGCTGCTTTCTAGGAACAGCCTAATTAAAGGTTTGACATTGAAAAAGTGATGAAAATTTGCATGAAGAGGTATTGAAGGAATTAATGTTTTTGTTGTGAGTCAATAAGTAATAACATGCATTTTGGTAAATATTAGAGCTCTGATCCAACAGACTTGCTGGACAGAAGCATCTATTCAAAGGTGGGTGTTTAGTTCTCACTATTTTCGTTGAGACTTAAGCATGTGTTTAAAGTTAAGCAGATATTACAAATGATGTATCCTGAATAGGGAATGAAACCTGTATGCCAGTATTTGGCAGGATCGTACCCGTAACTCTGCATATGTATTTACTTTTTAATACACCTTTGGCAGTTTAAAGGATGGCCCTTCACAAAATTTGATGGGTGAATAACTAATGTAGGATTAGATTCTGGGTAGTCTTACTTGTACTGAGTAGTACACGCTTTGTACAGTAGCCCCACTGAAGTTATAGACTGTCAAAACCATATCAGTAACGCTATTGGAATCTGTCTCATTATTGTTGGCTGGCTGAGAGTATCAATATTCCTCACGCCTAATATGAATTTACCTATATATATATACATATATTGAAAAGGCAGTTGTGTTTGCAACAAGCAGGGAATAGGCCTTTGTATAGACACAATGGCATAATTCTTCCTTTTAACACGACTGTATCGGCCTAAGTGAAGTTATAGTAGTCCAAATTAGTCATTGATGTATGGAATAGAAGCTGTAGAACTACTGGAGGGAACTTTCTTCCTGCTGTTATATTGTCAGAGAACAGTTTCATCTACCTCCCCTGCCATGATATACAATGTTTTCAAAAGGATTCAGACCTGCAGGCAGCTTCTGCACTCATCTCTAGTGCCTAAAATGTGACATGTAAATCAACTAAGGGCAATTATAAGCATTGCCAGGAGTGCTGCAAGCACATGACTGAATGCTTGTAGGCGAGAACATACTGTGCATTGAACGTCCATGGAGTTCAATAGTGCAAGTATTTCTTTCCTGCTTTAAAGCTGTGTGTGTACGTGTGCAAATTTCACTATTAGTTGTCTCTGCTCACTGAGGAAGGAGAGAGTTGCTGGTCATCACAAGCTCTGTATCAGGGTCCCCTGTGAGCAAAATAAAATAGGAAGTGTCTCAGTGGGTCATACAATTCTGTGTTAACTGTTTAGGTGCCTGTTCCTTTTGAAGCGTGCCTGCAACACATGGTTGTAAGTATCTGTAACAAGAATTTATGCTATAGTGTATCAGGCTTAAGTAGAGAAGGCTGTTGTTGCTGTCTCACAAATAGGTTCCATGTTCTGGGGAGATCGCATATTTTAAAGACTTGAATACCGGATTTCTAGGAATACAAAATTCAAATGTTTGAGAAGCCGCTAGTCAGATTAGGCAAGCTGCCAAAACAAGGGCAAAGGATCCTGTTATTACAGTCAGCTAGTGTACTGAGTGTACTGTAATCCTGTTGAGAATCCAAACTTCTGCTGAGTAATTCCTGTAGAAACATAAAACCTTCTGTGTGAAGATCTGACCCACTTCAAGCAGTGAAACCTTATATCAGAGTTTCACAAAAGGCAAGCAACCAGACTGTTAACAAGAATCATTTGAGAATTAGGTAATTTAAATCTTATAAACCCAATAGGGAGAGAGCTCTCTTGAGTGAGCCAGGGGGATCTCTATCAATTCCCTACATTTCCTGGAAACAGTATGTCTGTCCTCACAGTCTGACCTCTCTGTTGACCAGTTTTATTCACAGTTAATCTAAATATGCTGATCTGAATAAAATAGAGGGCCTTGCACCAAAATAGGCACAGATCTGTACTAATTTATTCCTGTACCTCTGGCCCCAGAGGTCTTTACTTCAGTTGCAGGTAGCCAGAGCCATGAGAATGTTGTGTGCGTCCCTGAGCGTGGATTTTTTGGTGGGTATGTGTCAGAAAAGCCACTAAATGTGTTTTTCACTGTAGCTCTGAAGCTGCCTGCTTTGTGGGGTTGATTATCCTTAGTGGCTTCTCTGCATCCATGCTGCAAAGAAATGGCCCTTAGCAGTGTCCTTCCTCCTGCAGCAGGGACCTTGTATGCCAGCGTATCTGAGCAGAAAACTGAACCTATGCTTTCCTACGGGGAAGCTATTGTACCATATGTTTATAAGCTACTCAAATAACCTGCCTGCCTTCTACTCCCCCTTTTATGTGCTTTAAAGTGAAAAGCAAATGTGGTTTTGTTTGTCTTTTTTTTTTTTTTGCTGGGCTTTCTTTTTATATGGACTGGCATCAGGTTTTTTGATTTGTGCATGCAAAGTACATGGAGGAAAGTCATTCATGAGCCTAATAAGCTTTTTCCCCAAACCAAAGATAAAAAAAAAATAACAAACCCAAAAAAACCCCAACGGTAAAAACTTCCCTGTGAGATTAGATTATGAGCTCACTGGCTAGAGATGCTGTTCTTGATCTCTTTGGATAGATAGGCATTGCTTGGGCAATGACAGGTCTTTTAGGACTGCTACAATGTAAATGAAGGATGCCACAAACTTTTTTTTTTTCCCCTGCGCCCAACTAGAGATAGCAGTATATATACATAGGCAGGGTGCTAGAGTGAATTAATTCAACCCTTGGAAAAAACAAGCAAAAACAAACCAAACAAAAAACCCCCAACTTCATTACACCCAGATGCAACTGAACAGTAACACTCATTTTTTTTCAGAGGCTTATTAAACTTTGAAAAAGCATAGTATACAATAGAAGGAGGATGTGCTGTGCATATGTAATTATTGGCCTTAAATGCTCTCTCTGGGCACAGCTGAGGAAAAGGAAGAAACCTGCACAACAGAGTTACAGTGAGGTGAAATACATAAAACAACAAAGCCTGTCCCAAAGACTCTGACAAAGACAAATCTTGTGGGAAGTGTGGAGCCTTTGCAGGTTTTGGGATAAGCAGTGGTTGCAACAGTTGAAGACTTGGCAAACAAGCCTTTTAGCCTGGGAAGTAAATTTGTTTGTGGCATGTAGGCTTATATTCTATTTGCCTGTATTCAGTAGCCATTTTTGCCTGAAAATAATGACAGTTTGAAATTCAAGATGAGCTGCTTGGCTTTGGTACCTCTTTTGGGTGTCATAGCACTGTTTCCCCCAGCCTGTTCCTCAGTGCTGCCGTACATCCAGTCCTCTGTGAGATGTAAGTCTAACACATGCTTTGGGTTGACGTTTGCTGGCTTAACACAGTCTCCCCGATGCTCATAGTAAATGAGCAGATGTGGGATTTAGTGAGCAAAGGTAACTCATCTGAAATGAATAAAGGTAAATGTGTAAATAATTCACTGCCTTTATGCAGCTCTCTGCGCATCCCACACTATAGATGTGAAACCTACCATCTCCATTAATTTCAAACATGAATATGGGAGCCAGCCTTGTTCACTGTTACTCTATTAGCCAAATGTTGTACATATTTTACAAACAAAAATGATGGTTTTAATGATGCTGCTGAGAATCCATCACTGCTGTGCACTGTATAAGAGAAACAACCTTACCTGGAAGAGCTTCCAGTCAAATCATGGATGCCAAATGGATATAGGCAATAAGGAGAAATGCTATGGTCATAGTTACACTGGGTGCCTCAGCAGCCTGCCTATTACATGTATCTTGTAGATGTCCTGGGAAAAGAGGGATTTAAAGAAGAGCAAAGCTGATGTTTGCACATGCTAAGTCCCTTTTGCATAGTTACTGTTAGGTAGAAATGCCTGTGTGGGAGGAAGAAATGTGTCTGCTTCTCACTGACATGATGTTCTCTCTGTATACCTATATCTGTGTGTGTGCAGGTTTTGGTTGTTTTATATATATGTATGTTATTGGTAGTAATTACACTGTGTAAAAGAAGAATCATAAATAATGAAGAAAGAATGAGCTTTAGGCAACCTAATTAAAAACCTGCTCTCTTTATTAGTTAGCAAGGTAATCTAAGTCAACCTCTGGCTCTAAAGATTTTCACTGTACCATAAAGGAAATTAATCATCTGTTAAAGAGTATTTTCTTTAACTCTTCACTTTGGCAAAAGAACATTGGCTCAAAGTGGATTTTGGAAGAAAATGAATAAGTGTAGCTGGGATTGTATCGGGGTTTTTTGGTTTTTTTTGTAATTTGGTGGTACATTCTTTATTAGAAAGAAACACCCTAGATATTGCTTCCTGTATGGGTACTTGCTGGTCTGGAGTGCTTTACACTGAGTAACTTGCATCCAGGGCAAACTGTTCATGTGTATACTTTCCATCATAAGTCCAGTGTTTCTGATAAAACCTTCTCTCAATTTTATCTTCTCTTAACTATGAATTGTTTTTCTATCAGTCTAAGATACTATTACAGGTTTTGAATAGTTAATTTATACTTGTGTTTTGATCATAGCCCTTACTGGGAAAAGTGGAGGAAGAAGAGAGCAGTAATTTTCTAGAAATATTCATGCTTTTAAACATTCCTCTGCTGAACGAAGTAGATCTTCATTAAAAGTTACTGTGTGACAACACACATGAACCAAATGGTACAGATATTGCAATATTTGAAGTCTGTGATGCAGAGTAGCTGATAATTTGGATTTAGTAAGATCTGTCTAAGGTAGCTTTTTGGGTCCTGTTTCTGTTGATGAGAGGACATATAATGAAATAAATCTCCTTTATGACTAAGCTGACTCCTTGTGAAAACAGGCATTACTCTTAAAAAGTCTGTAGGATTTCAGGCAAGTTTGTATCAGCTGTAAATCTGTCCCAGGGTGTTTTCCGTATGTTGAAAGGGGGTTGCCATTGTGATTTTTTTTTTTCCTTAATATATTTACATTTTATGAAGTTTCCAGAATGATTTTTGTTGGGGAGGGGGGAGAGGGTAGAGATTTGGAAAAGGAGAAAGATAATTAACATTTATGTAGCAATCAGGCGTGCCAGGTTCTCTTGAATTATTAAACTTAATTAGTTTCATTTATTATTCCTGCAGGCTACAAATATCTCTATTAAATGCCAATCTAAATTGTGGTATGTTTGATCTGGTGGGAACATGTATTTGGTAATATACTGCGATGCCACTAAGCTTCTGAATAAACCCATAATTCTGCTGCGCTCTCATTTTATGAATAGTGTGTGTATTTTCATACAATGCTGGTAGAAAATAAGAGCATCTTAAAATATACTCGGCATTATCAGAGACATCAGTAGTCCATCGGATGTTTCCATCTGTATTTCTATAGTTATTTAGGTCCTGATTTCACAAAAGCTTCTATGTCTGCAGAACGTTATTTGCTGATTGCAAGTACCTGTGCAAAACCTTGCTATAGAGGGCACTTCTGGCAAAACGTGGCTTCTGAAAAGTGATTTTTTTTTTTTCTTTGGCTTATAGTTAGTAACCTCTCAGGGTGTTGATTGTGTCTTGGTAAATAATACAGCTGCAGCCTCATGTTGAGAAAATACTTCCTCTCATTTTTATTGTGTAGGTGATGATTTCATCTCTGCCGTATGTTAATTATGCTTCTGAAACAGACGGAGAAGACACTTTTAGCTGTAATGGGCAAAGAATAGCCTGTACAGAGAGCAAAAGACAGCTTGTCAGTTAGTGGAATGAGGAATTTTTGCCTATAAGAAGCTGGTCCTGACAAGTGGGGAGGTGTCAAGTAGCTATGGAAATCAAAAGCTGGCTACAGTGCCTCCAGGCCTTACCATGCTATTGGCTGCCAGCTGCAGATTCCTTGTAGACAGATGATCATGGACACCAGGTCTAAGATACCATCACCAGCTTGTTAGTCTGCCACTCCTATTTAAGTCCAAGAGCATCCTTCCTGCTCTTGAGAGATAATCACCCTCTGACATGAAAGTTTTCATTTAGGCAGTGTAGAATAGGGTGTGGAAATAATTTGGTGTATAGCAGGGGTAGATTTGTTGCATAGGAAGTTTTTTTTTTTTACATATTCACTTTTTCAGATAAGACCTTCCAGAATTCTAGGTACTTTTTGCAAGCACTAACTTCCCAGATAGCTATTTCCAGAAGGTCATAAAACACCTCCAAAATAGGAGGAGGAACAGCTAAGTACAGGATTGCAGACTAGAAAGTCAGAACTGTATTGAAGTAGACCCAGCTTAGTCACTTAAAAATTCATTGAAGCCTACAGTTATTTAATTTTGCAAAGAACAGAATCTCCCAGTCCAGCTGACGTTTCAGTACTTTATCTTCGTTTTGTGGCTCAGGTGAGATTTTTCTAACCTTCACAAAACAGTGACTTGATTCAACTTCTTACTTCTAATCAAATCCAGATTAAAATAATGTACCTTTGTAGACTCTTGGGTCCATTTTACATACTAATTGGTAGTGATGGCTGATTAACAATGGAAGAGTAATAAAAATTACTCTAAATTGTGGGCCTGTCCCTGGCCATGTCAATGGATCTTGTCTTTACCGTTAACTTTTCTTTTTTGCGAGATGGTATGCACTGTATCTTTGTTGTATTCTAGTTGCATATTAATCTGTTGCAAAATAATTAGTCTTGTATATTATTAAAGGCAGTGAAAAAGCAAGAAGGTAATTCTCATACCAAAGGGATAGCGCTAGCTAGAAGAACAGCGTGTAAAAGGACATGGATTTTGCCAGAAACCTGATGGAAAATCAAATTGGTAAGAGGGAGAGATGGAAGGGGAAAGAAGATAATGAAATGAATGATGGAATTCTGCCACTCCAGTTTTTCAGCACAATTCATACCTGCAGCCCCACTCATTGAGTGATTATTTACAGTCATATCAGCTGGCTTTTAAATTCTTCTCACATTCCAGGGATTTCAGTATATACATACAATTACACTGCATTAGTGCTGTAATAATGTTGCAGTTGGCTATTAATTACCCTCCTGTACTGTTTGTCATGTGATAGTTTTAGTTTTCGACTTTAACTGGTCCTCCTTTTTAATTATCAATTACTAATGATATATATTTTCCAATTGGTTTTGTTTTTGATTCTGTATTGGAATATCCGAAAAGGTTATCAACAGGCTGCTAGTGAGACATTTTCTCTTTTAAAAAAACAGAGAGGGTGAAAGGATGAATAGGCAACAGCAGCATCCTAAAGCAGTAAGAGTTGTGTAATTTATTCATGTTTCTCTCTCCTGAGGCATGCGTTCCACATTACAAGCAAACGCTGTCTGTCCAGGACAGAATTTTAAAGACCAGGGCTTTGGAGAAATAATTCGTTTCCAAGCTCTGCACACAAACCAAGGTCTGCCCTGCCAGTATATCACAAGTAGACTCTACTATTATACTGAATGTGTCTTAAATAGCTGCTGGCATTTTTAGGTCAACAAGAACCTAGTTAGCAATAATGACACTTTAAATTATCAATAACTTCAGTATTGGCACCATGCTAACAGCACACAGCATGGTGCTTTGATCTGGAGCACCGTCCTGTCTGCAGCCTCACATATGCATTGTCAAGTTGATCACCCTTAAAGATATGTCTGTTCCTTCCCACTCTAAAGAACAAGTGACCCTCTGAAATTAAAGCTTTCATATTTACACCTTTTGGATAACTCTGTTGTCTTTGGAAACTTGGTCTTTACAAAGAATGGTTCTTGCATGGACTATTGTATTGATATACATTTATAAGAAATATATATTGCCATAAAGGTCTATTTAGCAATGAGTCATCTGTACTAAAAACCTGTTTCCTTAAATGAAGCCTTTCCTTCTAAGCCCCATTCATGCATGGATGTGTGCTACCATCTTTTATAAGGCATGTCAGGATACTTGTCCTGTGGATGTTGAGATGGGAAGAGAAGAATATGTGCAGTGTTAGAGTCCCCTTAATGACGAGTGGCCCAGGCGGGAGGGTGTACTTAATACCCAGCATCAAGCAAGAAGATGATTTTGCAAGGGATTTGTTGATAACAACTGTGGAGAGGAGAGATGACAGGAAAGACTCAAAAAACAGTGAAAATTTCACATGACTGTGAAGGCTTTAAGGAAAGTGACTTCTAATGAATCACAAAGCTAAATCACTGAGAATTGTACTAAAAACTTATCCTAAGAACTTAATTTGTGTATTGACAAGGAAGTAAATTCTGTTATGAAAACAGCTGCATTTAATAGTAATTATCATACTTCAATTATTTATGGTATGGAGTACTGTAAAGTATCCTGAGTCCTTCATCAAAACTCACCGTGATACCGATTACTGCTAACAGGCAGCCCCTGTTTTCTCTGAAGTAGTCCCAAAATCCTTAGTGCTAATGCTGTATGTGAAAAAGCTGCTTACAGCAGTTTAACTTTGAACTTCGTTAGTATTATCTTTATATTAAAGTTAGGTCACAAATGCCCAGTCCTGAATGGTTCTGAGTGCCTGTAATACAAATTGATTTAATTTAGGGTTTGATTTTTATTTATTTATTTCCCAGTGGAAACTGGATCTGTGTGCTCAGCAGATGCTCAGCTTCTCTAAGGAACTGAACCCTAATTAATTCGTATTCCCTTTTTTGTATTTATTCTCTGAATGTTTTGCCAGTGTGGATGAAGCTCTTGAATTTAAAAACACTTCTAAGAGCGAAATATCTGAAAATGTGCTTTTTAAAATTCAGTTACTATGTGAATCAGCACTAATCTCTGAAAATAAAATTGGATTTTTCAATAAAAATGGGTCTGCGATCATTTGTCAGATTTATGTTCCTTCACAAATCCAAACAGAAAATCAGACATTGGTAGACTGGGTAAAACACTACCCAAATCTAGTAGGAAGTTAGATATGCAGTAAACCCACATAAACTGTTGATGGAAAGCATGTTAATCTTCTGTTTTGACCTCAGCTTAAAAAAAATAATGGCTCAATTACTTCAAACCATCAGGCAAACTTATTGGAGAAAATTAATACAGGAAACATCCTGGAATATCCCTCTGTATTCTTAGGGACAAGTTCTGTCATCCAGCATAACTGTGTCCTAGCTGTTACTGCTCCCAAATCAGCTTAGTATAAATGACTGTAAAGAGTTTTGATCAAGAGCCCAGATGCCCTTACTTAATTTGAGTCCAAACAGAACAAGAAGGCTATCCAAGTCCACAAAACACTGCAGTCAAAGTTCTCAATGCTACATTAATGTAGTTTTGAGGTCTCCTGTTCCTGTTTTCTTAACAGAGACCATTCAAAAGAGTGAGCTTCTGTTTTGGATTGATGAGAGTGTCCTGGCTAGGTGAAATACAGACTTTATAAAATATTTAACCATGAAAAATGTGACGCTTGGCACCTCTTCTTAACTAAATGACACATGAAGTCGGATAAAACGCAGAGGTGGAAGGGGCTTCTGCTATGCTTGTGAATAAAAGCATAAGTGTAGTGGGAATGAAATGAACCTGTGAAAGTAGACTGTCTTAAAAATAGTTGTCTAAGTGTCAAAACAAAAAAAAAATCCAAGGGCTGCTGTTTTTGTGATGGACTTGATTTACTGTCCTTTACTAGGGGAAAAACAAAGAAATGAGGACAGGCTGTAGGGAAAACAGGCTGGCAAAGAGTGTGGCAGATCCGCACATTGTGGTCTAATAATGTTGTTTCTCTCTTATTAAAGGTAATGAGCTTCTATGAGAAATGAGCAACTGCCAGAGAAGATTTTTGGCAGGGGATAGAGAGGAGAGTCCCCAGCCTGCTCTCCTGCTGCAGAGCAGGGGGAAATACTGAATACTACCTGCATACTGAATTCAGAAGTCAACACATGCCTCATCTTTTTATTGAAGTGCTAAACAGATCTCCACCATTTTGTATTTGACAAAGCGCATTAATACATTGCTTCATTTCAGATGATGCAAATGGAACAATAAATGGTGGATTCAGTCAACTGACATGCTGGTGTGAGAGAGGAGAGTGGCTGTATTATTCTCCAATGCTCTGCAGTGATTTTCTGTGTTCCTGTAAAACAGGTCCCCTATATAATCCCCCACTAGTAATTAATTTATCTTCTTTATTCATTTTAAAGGCAGATTGAGATACCAAGTAAAGTGTGTATTCTGGACCATATGAAATAATTCAGGCAAGAGCTTTTAAAGCCACTGTATTGGCAGTCATATTTTGAAGAGATGCTATTGTTAGCTGTGAAGCTGTTCTTTTTTTACAGGACTTAGCAGTCAATAAATGAAGTCAACTTTCGTGACTGGCAGTAGTGAGGCCTCTAGAAGTGGTTCTGATAGGTGGCTATCTACAACTGGTACTGTTTAGAATGGAGGGAAAAAATGCCACTAGGAAAATGGCAAGAAAGAGGGAGCAAAATTCCCACCTAACTTTGCTCTGTGTATTCTAATCTTTGCTAAATATATTAGGTACTGGTCCTGCACTTGTGGAGGGGTTAGACTTTGCAAACAATGCACAGATAAGTTCCTTTGACATCCAAAGTCAAAATAGCCTGTGAACAACATTTGCAGTAGTGGTAAATATTAAATTAGATATGGGAGCATTACAACATCTGAGCTTCATATAGACCTTCAAAATCCTGTTAGCTTAGAAAGCTTACTTACATCACACTTTTTGTACTGCAATAATGAAAGCAGGAAACATGTAGTATTTTGTAGGAAGCCTACCTGCTTGCTTACAGAGAAAGTGATTTGCTCTAATGGCTTCTTAGAGAAGAACCTCTTACAATATTTCAGTAAACTTAGTTTATTCACAACAGGCTAAGGACTTAACCTGTTTCTGATACAAAATTAAAAACCTGAGCTTACCGAACAAAGAAAGTTTTGATCAGTCAGTGGGAGAGATGTTCTTAAAGGTCATAATTCAATACAGTATAAGCAGGGTTGGGGACTGGGAAGCCACTTACCATAATGACATTGACTGCCCTAAGGATTAAAATTAGAAGAGAGGGTTTAAAGTAGTGCAGACATTAATGCACCATTGAAGAGCGGCTCTGATCCAGAGCACATCCCAGTTTGTTGGTGTGGTCTGATCAGTACCAGATACTGCAGTAGTGCAGGCAATGTCTTCCTCTCCCATTTAATTCAATCTTGGCTGATGACCTGCAGGATGGCAGTTAGTATCCAGCTGTTATCAGCAAGGATGGCATTAAATGCTGAAAAAGAAATTTGGGTGTTAATTCAAAGAAAAAAAAACACCACAGTATTTAAACTGTCTCCAATTTCCCTGAAATCAGCAGAAGTGTACCCCTTAAACTAAAGGCTTAGGCTAAATCCATAAAGGTACAAACAAAACAAAAATAATGCCCTATTCTCTTATCCCCTCCTTTCGATTTCTCCCAGTGGTGTCTGGAAAGATGCTGTATGCGGCAAACGTGTCTGGAAGAGAGGATGTGCTTTCTGCATCCAGAAAGCATGGAGGTGCTGACATGTGAGGAAGATGGTGCCACGGAGCTTGCAGTACTGGAGGTGAGGTGAGCTTTCCCTGTGCCCTGGCAGGACTGTTCGATGTTTTATCCATTGACAAAGTCTCCACTTCGCTACAGTGGCTTGTGTATTGTTTTCCTGGAGCTGTTCTGGGTGTGATACAAAGCTTGTTGTGGACTTGGCAGTGTGGCTAAACAGCTGTCACCTGCAAGAATCCGTCAGTCCAAAATACTAGATGTATCTCTTGAAATTGCCTTTGTAATTGCCCTGTTGTTGCATTGAACAGATGTGTGGATTAGAACTACGGAAGAGTCTCTTAAATAAGGTCAGTAAATGCATAACCAAAGAAATAGGTTTAAAACCACTGGGACAATCTTTAAAAACATGACAAAATTAGGTTTGAGCCTAATTCTTCACAGGTATAGAGATGCAGCGTTATACTGATTTCAATGGAGCTGACCCAGTTTTCACTCATACAAAAACAGAACTTAGTGTTTTAGTGTAGCTTTGTTCTGAACCTTTCAGTAGTATGTCTGTATGTGTGTGTTTGCAGTGAGTGATGCAACGGAGCAGTACTAGGGGACCATAGTTACACTGGCAGTCCAGGCTCTGCATGTTCAAGCAGGATCAGATCTGTGTGCCTTCATGGGAGAGTTGCTTATTTGAGGATTTGGGGTGGAATTTCCATTGCTCTGCAAGGAGATCCCTTACTTTTGAAGTAGGGAAGGAGGTGGTTAGTGAAGCACTTCTAGGAGTGAGCAAGGTTGATTATTAGGACAATGTTCTGCCTCCACCCTGTGTGGAAATACAGTCCAGGGTAGTGGGGATGGGAATGAGTCAGCTGTTTTGCATCAGATCATTCAGCTGCTTGGAGAGAGAGAAAACATGTGAAAAGGTTTTATATATTGAGTTTCAGTATATGCTTGCAGCGTTGCATGTTTTATAATGTTCTCCTTCCTCTAAACATGTCCTCTAAAGATATTTATCTTCTACATGGGAAAATTAGCATACAATCTGTTATAAGACTATACATCTTAGAAGTGTCATAGTGCAATATCTTGGGATATAATACTGTCTTTTTCTTTGGAACACCCTTTGCTACCCAAAATAGACAAGTTAGCAGCTTGCCAAAGGGAAGCTTTGGGGTTTCAATTTTACAAACTTGCCTGACACCTCACATGAAGCTGTTAATTTCTTTGGTCATAAAGCAAAGACTGAGGTGCAGAATAGCTTCTGGGCAGATGTTGTGTATAACGAAATCTTAGTTTAGGGATTCATTCTTGGCTCAATATGCAAGGCTTGAATCTTATTCCTCAGATGTGGAAAATATTCAGTGTTCCTCTTAAGACGAGCGAAAGGGAACTTTCACATGGCAGAGAATGCGTTGGCTGTCTGCTTATCCCATTCAGTTTTGTTATTTTGCAAACACATTATTTTTTCTAGTTCCTGGTCCCCCAAAATCTATAGCATGAAAACGCATGACCTATTGTTTTTGATGCCTACTGTGCTCTGTAAACAGTGTGGGAGGCAGAGTAGATGTGACCTTTTCAGGCTGCTAAATAACTCTGTATGTTGCAGTATTCTGGAAACTTTAAAATGCTACTTAATGTGAAGATCACAGCTCATTCACATCTCTAATGAGAGTGGGAGGTTTTCGTCTTACTGTAATCGTTTTGGTCCTCAGCCTGCAAGCTCTGGGTTACAGCATTTAGCTGAAACACAAGGAAACAGCTTGTGAAAATAAGCAGTGATCAGTAGTTCTCTTGGTAGATCTTGGCCTGTTATGAAACCACTGGACCAAAGCTCCTTCAAGTCATGCCACGCTGTATTTGTGTTTTCTTGGGCTTCCCTTTGTTTGAGTGGACTGCAGTACTGCCTTTCCTTGAAGTCTCCAGCATGCTTCTAAGCCCAGTGTCAGTCTTTTATCTCCTCCATGTGGAAGTGGCTCCTAGGACGAATGCCTCTTAGCCTGACTTTGTAGATGGTCCTTCTCTCGGCACCCATTTTCCAGTCCCATTGGGCTTACAGTTCACCTCTCACAGAGCAGAAGATGCTCAAATCATGCAGGATTAAGGCATTATCCTAAACTCCTCTATCTGAGCAAACAAGTGGCACCCTTTTGGCACCCTTTGCTATCAGTGCATCAGCTGCAGTCTTGTCTTCTCATGAGACTTTTATCTTGATGTGGAGACCAAAGGGGACAGCAGACAACCAAACTCCATGTTGTGTCAAAGTGCAAATCCTGTATTGTGTGAGTCTCCATGCGTTCACAGGCTACATGGGCAGATCCACAGTTGGAAATCTGCCAAAAACCTCCACTCAAGGCGCCCTTGGATCTTCTGGTGGTCTGGAGTTTGGTGTGCATTCAGCACCATGAATGGAAGGCTTTGGAAGGAAAATGAAGGTGCTTTACAAGACCCATTGCTAGGATCTGCTGTGGGTCTGGCACAGGCATCAAGCACTACTTTTATTTCCACTGACCAGGCACCATTTAAGCACAGAAATTGGTGCTGTCCTGAGTTCAGAATCAGTTTCTCTCCCCTGCCCAGTCCTCCTTATCACTTTAAATCTTGCATGGATGCACTGTGCCATCAGTGTCTCAGACCAAGCAAAACCTCTGTGGGGAACTTTGGATCAGCAAGAGTAGTAGTACAATGTCTATGGAGACATCTGAATTTCTAGTTACCTTCCAGTGCATTTCTGCAAATGGCTGATATTCAGCTCCAGAGCACATAAAAAATTTAAAGAATCACTAAACGCTAAGTAAAAAAAAATACAATGGAGTTCTCTGCACTCAGTGAAATTATTGAAGCAATAAAGAATAATGCTTTTGCAGATGAGGCTCCAGACCAAGCAGTGCAGTGCAAATCAATAATGTCATACTTCTTGCCAGAATCAAAATACTTGTGGAAATAGCTGTGGAGTGAAAGGGGAAAAGGTTTGTTTCAATCAATCATTCTTGTTGTATAATGCAATATCACAGACCAAGCTAACTCGCTTGCTAGGGACTTTAAGAGCTTGAAAAGCATTTAATCAAAAATGTTGAGGCATTGTTTATCCTGAAGGCTCGTTATAAAGGGAGTATGCAGTGGATACAGGGGAGGCAGGCTGAACCAGCAAGGTTGTGTCACATCCAGGACACTTTCCTTCCGCGTCCTCATGCAAAAAGCAAGTTCCTAAACCTGCAAGCCTGACTCTTTGTTCGGGGCATCTCACTGCATGTTCAGCCTATCACTACCAGTGAAACAGTGGGAGAAATGCCCAGTCAAGGTGCGCTGGCTGGGAGGGGCTTGATTTGTATCCTAATGTTTGTAACACAGTATTGCACCAGAGTCCAGCTGTGACTCTTTCCCCGTTCTCTGGCAGCTCTTACAGGTGCACAATGTTAGGTGGTCCTGCTCTTGGATAATTTACAGTATGCTTAGAGTAGGTGAAAGCTCTCATGAAATTAAATGACCTGCTCAGGAAACTTGTAGTGGAACTAAGATTTGAAAACAGATCTCATGAATCCTAATCCCATACCTTTGTAGCCAAGCTGTCCTTTGTAGACAGCACCAAGCTAATGCTGGCAAACAAACTTTGGATTTGAATTGCTCTGTGAAGCTTGCTGTGGTTGAGAGCAGCTCAGGTTAATGTGTCTAGGGTCAGAAGGCTGTTACAAAGTGATAATTCATGACACAAATGGAGAGAAATACCATGGCCATCCCGAGGTGTGATTCAGGAAAGACCTTGCAGCTGCATGGGAGCTCTTCAGATATAGAGCATCAGACTATGCTCTGAACTTAGGGCTGGGTTGTTTAAATGTTATCTATTTTGAATGTGCCCATGGAACCTCAATTCATGGATGTGAGGTAAAACTATCTTTTGTAGTTTTCCTGTTTGTTTAAAAAAAATTCTTCATTTTATTAAAAAAAAAAGAGGAGGAGCATGATCTTTGGCTTCTACTATACAGAATGATGCAAGAGAAAATATTGTTTCAGTAGCATACACACTCTCTGAAGCAACCTGTATTGATCAAGAGGATGTGACAATTTCCCTATTTTTTGATGTCAATATTTTAGTGATGAAAAGATAGCAATTCCAATTTCAGCAGCTTTTCAGGTTTTGAAACACATGTTAATTCTGCTGTGGAGCAACATGAATGCTTTTTTTTATGTGAATGTGGAATTGCCGTAACTTATATTTTCAGGATGAAAGTCCAGTTTTGTGTGGGGCGCTAAGATGCACATGCTCTCTAACTCGCAAACAGAGTTTATGTGCTTAGGTCACTTTTCATTCCAGATATCCCTGATTTGGTCAGAACAGGGAATTGAACTGATGTCTCCCTTCATCCTACGATACAGCCATCTTGCTCTCTCTATTTTTTTAAAGAAAAGTTCAAACTAATTAATCGCCACAAAATATTTGATAAAATAGCAGACTTTTACAAGATCCAATTGAACCAGAAGAGTTTTGATGACTATAGTCAGACTATCTTGCAGTTTTTTTGTAGGTCATCTAAAGGCTTGAAGCACTTTGAGTTTTGGAACGAAAGCTGTTGTCTTCATTCATTTTGAGTAATAGTGGAAGGAACTAGAATTATAAATTGAGATTCAGTTCTTCTTCCTTCAGCTGCTGAATCAAAAAGTTGTATAAAATGAGATCCATCTTCTGATTACTCAGAACAGGATTTTCAGCCTCTCATAAGGCAGGTCAAACAATGCCCAGAAAGTTTCCCCTCCTTTCCTTAGGCCATTAGAGAATTAAATTGATTGCATCATTTTCAGCATCATTTCACAACAGTCAATAGTCCATATTCCAAATTGTATCAGTGCCTCGTACCATAATACCCATCTGGAAAAAGGAGCAGCTGCCCCTTCCTGATACACAAGGCGTTTAAAATTCTCCTACAGAAAATTATTCAAACAAAGCAGTAAAGTGGCAGCAATTTACCAGCTCTTTTCTCCTGCAAATAGATTCTTCTGTAAGAATAAAATTATTTGCTGCTGTTCTTTTTTTCTTCCCCCATCAAGTAGCCTAAATTCATCATTATGTAGAGAAATTTAGATCAAAAGAGAATACACATTGTAACTGTGCTGTAATAATCATAGGCAGTAACTGAATAAAGCAAAGTCAAGAAGTCAGCTTGAAGGCTGGGAGGAATCAATTCTGATACTCTGCTTCTCTGTTGTACTGTTGTGTCGTCTTACCTGGAGGCTTATCTAATGGTGGAAGGGGGAAGGACTGCCAGCCTGGATGGTGTGTGCCTTTGGAATGAAGCAGGAAAGGTAGTAGGAGCTGGAATATAGTTTCATGCTTCTGGAGAGGTTTTTTCCTCCCAAGCCACAGTGCATTTTTCATAACTGCTTCATGAAAAATACTCTGTCCCTGGCTGACTCTGTTACAGATGATCCTCTTCCTTAACTTAGTGGTGTATAAAAGAACTACTTGCAGTCTTCTCAAGATTACCCTGTAAAGGTATTCTGCATCAGTAATAAGGTGCAGTTGTGGTTCAGAGCAAATATTAACTTTAACCTTCCTGCCTTTGACTCCCAGATATGAACCAAAACACTTTAGGTGTATGTTTTTGTTGTTGGATCAGCCCAGGAGAAGACATGTCAATAGGCTTGCACCAAACATAGCCCCAGTCTTCCTCTCAGCTCCTGCCCAAGTGTTTTCCCAGTCTCCTGTTGTCAGCCACTGCCTGTGGCTGTAGGAAGCTGCTGGTTAAAAGGAAGAGAAGGCATGTTGTTACTGGCAGCAACAGTTCATCACTTACTGGCTAGTACTACTGCCTATGGGCCAGCAAAGACTGGACATCACACTCTTAAATTGAATAACTTCTGCTTTTTCCTGAGGCCTAGAGTTCCCAGAATATTAGAGTGGGTTGAAGGCCATGAGACAGAAAGTGCATCTGTCTGCTGGCCTGATCTTTGTGTTAACTGAACAAGATGGAATCTGGACCATAGGGCATTTCAGTTGCTTGGCCCAAACTTCTGTTGTGCAGCCCTGAAAGTGTTGCTGCAGCACTTGGTGTGAAAAAGCCCAGAGTGAGCCTCTTCTGCTGAGGTTTTTCTGCTTGCTTATGGCTTGAGGGATCCCTGCGCTGCGAATTTTCATTTCCCAGTAGATCTACAGGATTTTCCAAAGAACTGCAAAAGCAAAACATTTGCTCACCTCTGTTGGCTCAAGATGGACATGATCCCTGTGGCAAGGTGAAGCTGTTAGCAGTGTGTTTGTCCACTGAGGTGTGATTGATAGTATTTTAAGAAAAATTGAAAGAAAATTAAGAAATTCACGATTTGTGGTTCTGCTTTCAGTAAGGTATTTGTTCCATGTTAAGTCCTAAATGTCTTGAAGAGTATATGGCAGAGTTTGCCTGTATCTGTTCTGTTTGGTTCCTTTCACTTTGTTGTATTTTTCCCCCAGACAGAAATGTTGGTGTTTGTTTCTTTTTCTGAAGGAAGACATAGGTGATAGTTGTGTGAAAGAGCTTGTCAGCTGTAGTTCATATTTTACTTTGATTTGCTGTTATGGTATCATTTGGAACAGATAGTGAGGTATTTAAGAAATGTATTCAACATCACTAGTTTTGCTTGGAACTGTGGCTCAGTAGTAGTAGCCTGGATAAGTGAGAAACAGTTCTCCTTTCTTTTTCATCCTGGCCTAAAAGTTATTGAAGCAACTGGGAAACATCTGTTTGGTCAGGTCCAAGGTATTCAGACTTCCAACTCACCTTAGGCAATGGCTCGATCAGGTTGTTACCTGGAAGATAGAGTCTCCTGGTGCCTTGTGGTCAGTGTTCATAATTGCCACGTGGATTGAAGTTAGGAATGGAGCTCAGGTTCAGAACCAGAGCTCATGAACTTTTCCCCACTTCCATCCGTCTGTCCGTCCTTTGTCCTGCAAACCGGTCTCCAGAAAATGCTTTCCTGACCTCTGTCCTGCTTCCCTGCCCTTGCCATAATCCCTCATCTAAAACTTCTGCATTCTGCTTGCATTTTGCCACTGTAACACCTTGTAGTCCCCAAGGGCTCCCTAGGAGTTTGCTTCTTGGACATTTTCCAAACTGTAAAGAAACTGCTTCCCCACCTTGCTGTGCTGAAGACAGTTGTCAGTTGTTGTAGGGCTTCTTCTGCAGCATAGACGTTACAAGGGCATCTTTGGTCCAGTGATCCTAAATGGGAGGAAAGTCTATACCAGCAGTAACATGCAGTGACATCCTGGAGACATCAACTCTAAGCTGTAGGGATAAAGTCTAGCAAACATTTAATCCTCAGCATGGTCTTGCTGCAGGGAAGCCTTTGGCAGGAACAGTTCTTGCATTCTGGGAAGCCTGTTGACCACTGCAGTGCTGCCTAGAAGTCTAGCTTGGAGAACTGAGGAACCAATAGATCAGCAGCCCCCACCTTGCAAGCAAGGCTAACTCATAGTGGCTTAAAATGTGGGGGAGTCAAGGTGGATTGTGGTGCCATGTCCCCTTGTACTCGTGTGGTTAAAATCAGCTGCAATCGGCAAGGCTTAATAATTTCAGGCCTAGCTAATACTGCTGTTTGGCTTCTGGTTTTGCCCCTTGGGTGGTGGCTACTTGTTCAGACATCACTGCAGTGTACTTGATTTGCGGTGTAGATGTGCCCTAGGTGTAATAGGGCTGGAGATAAACCGATACTAATAGTGTTATTGGCCAATGCTAATCTATAGTGTTTTGTTTTGTTCTTGATCTTAGCCAATGTTACTTCACCTGTATCCTGCCCAAAATGCATGTATTTAGACAGTGCAGTAACATTCCCTCCTGTGATTGCAATGTGTAAGTGAACTTCTCGCTCCACAGAAACTGCTGGGTATGCTGATTGAAATCCTCCTGCCAGACCATCTGCCTGCAGTCACCACATTATTTTGATCTAGACCACTGTTAACAGGCTGGTAATAGAAAATCCCCTTTGGGACTGAGATTTGAATACGGAAAAGTGAAATCTTGATTTAGAAAGGTCTGATAGTGTATTAACCTGACAGTTTAGGAGGTACCTACCCCACTGTGAATATAAACATGCTCTTAATGAGAGTGCAGGAACTGTCAGGGACCATTTTATAAGTGAAAGCAGCTGCTTCTGCAAGTGCTATCATCTGTTAAATTGTAGGATTACCATTTGAGGTGATACAGGAAGGGGTGAGGATCCCTCTGCTTGTCTAAGAAAGTCGTCTTTTGAGGTATGACGGGAGTTAGTTCTGTTAAGGCTGCTTGTAACAGTTCAATCCACGTAATTTCAGTCTTCCTGGGAGTTAATACAGAGCCAGAAAATGGCTCTCTGGGGTTTAAGTGGGAAACACAAAGCTACTGATCATATCCGTTTGCCTACAGCTGCTGTGCTTGTGCCCTCTCATTTTTCCAGGGGCACATCTAGGCTCACGTAGAAGTGTCTCTGTACCATCTGACTGAGGCAAATTCCAGATTTTCCCCCACCTTAGATCATGTGGATGATGTTGTGTCCTCTCGGGAAACATCAGACTTTTTTCTGCATATTTGACTGAAGCCAACAGTGGCCATTCCCCTGGCTGTGTTACACATTTACCAGCAAGTGGAATATATCAAAGGCCAGATATGGGAAATGAGAGGTTAAACATAAATCTCTTCTCAGAGCCTGCAGTAGTCTGATATATAAGTTGCCTGGGAAGATACTGTGTGCCTCTGATAACAGAGCTTCTCTGGGTACGTGATGTTAATTAATAGGGCACTTGCATCTATAGAGTTTGCTCCAAAGACCTGCAGACTGCATCACAGGCTTTGCACAGTCGAGAGCAGCAGAGGGGGCAAACAAAACAGGTAGGTAAGGAGGCATTTGCTGTGTTTGTTTAAGGGACAGCTTGGAGGGAGCATCCTTTGCTCCTAAAAAAACCTGAAGATCACAGCTGTATTCACTGTCAGTGGGTGAAGGGATCAATTCAGTCCTTTAATGCTCCCCATCCCACAAGTGTGAAGTACAGATTTGGAGGGATTTGTTTTTTCCTGCCCTAGGTGAGTTGTGGGCCAGAGGCAGGCCATGTTTGGATTGGAATAGCATAGCTGTATCTGTAGGCTTCCATTTGATATGATCAGCAGCCTGCATGCCTCACTGAGCACTACTGAAGGTGGGTTGATAGCATGAGCCTCCTACTCTGAGGTCATTGTTTCATATTTTAAAAATGATTTGGACTGTATTCTGTGTGCTGCTGAAGTCTGGTTGAGGAGGGCGTCAGAAACAAATTGCAAAGTGCAAATGTGGCATGATACTCTGCAAAAACTGCTGTGACCTCAACAAGAGTCTTCATGGCTCACCAGGTGAATTTACTCCAAAAAACCAGTGTGAAATTATCTGTCATGCTCAGCTTCCCTAAGCAGTAGGGGGAGGGATTATATCATATATCACTGTCAGCTGTATCATGCCCCTCAGAAGGTGAAAGATTTGCATCTTCTTGCTGTTATTATCAGCCTTTACTTTGACATTAGAACTACCATTATTTCCTCCAAAATGTATTTGTATTGACCAGCAGAGACATCTACCATCAGCAGACCTACATATTCAAATATAATTTCTTGCATTTTGTTCCTTTACTCCAGATGACACTTCCCTCTAATAGCACTCCCACAGTCTCGTTCAGAAATTATAACTGCTGTAGACTGCATGCCCCAGGAGGTGATCTCTGTAAATTGGCAGCTTTGCCTCTCTGTAAATCTTCTGCCAACTTGCAGAGTTCATGTTGTTCATCCTTTAGGCTAACAGCTTCTTTATATTTAAGCATACACATACACTCACCCTCGCAGTGAGTTTTTCATCTTAACTCGGAAAAGCATTGCAGCCTTCTTGCTGTTTCTTTATACTTTTAAATAAAAATTGGTGCTCCCTTTTATAGTACAGCCACACTAGCTGGTCAGCCACTCTGTTTGATCTTTTGGTAACTTTAGTGAGGAAAATGGGGTTCTAATTTTGGCATTCTCTATGCTTATGCTGGGCTCTTTAGGAGCAACAGTTAATATAAATGATAGCTGCTGTGAGTAACATATATAATTGTTATATCTGTTAAAGATAGAGAATACCTTGTACTCAAACTATACTGTGCCATAATTGCATGTGTGTAGCTTCTCTGCATGTGCCACACCCTATACTGTTCTTCAGAAAAACCTGTACCAACCAAAAGGGGCAAAGCTATTGCTGTTAAAGGACCATTAATAGATGTTCTTAATTAGTCACAGACCTATTGTATTCCTTGCTTTTAATGTGATTCTTCCATGGCTGTAGTCATGTACTGCTCTTGCTTCTTGGAGTCAGTTTTGATGAGGAAATACTTACTGTACAGTGCCTACATGACATATATACGGCAAATACAATCAGTGCTTGGGAATGTGATATTAAAGATTTTGTTTCAGAAAAGAATAGGAATGAGATTTTAAGTTCTTCTGAAGCATAATGGATTTAATGGACACACTGCAGAATTCAGTAGCGTGAATGCATGCTGAAGATGTTGACCCTGAACACCAGTTTTAATTTCTTTATTTGTTCAGCTGCCCCTTATCCTTTACCCCTTGCCATGATATAACAGCTTCCTGGGGTCAGATGCTGTTTTAACACTTGCCCCCGACCTCAAAGTCACAAGGGCTGCTCAGAGCTTGGGGTAGAACCAAAGCTGGGCATTTTGAGTGTAGTGAAAAACTCGCTTGCTTTCCCAAACCTGGAAAGCTCTCTGTCCCCCTGTTGCCATGGTAACACCTCCCATCCACATTCCTTCATCACTGCTCACTATTACCTTGCTCTACCGCTGTCTTGAAGCAATCGTTGTCTTTTCCTATTGCTGCACTGAAGCAAGGAGAGAAATTACATAGGAACTGAAGGAATGGCCATAAGCACACAAGGGCAGGTTCATTCTGGGTATAAAACCACCAAAGTGATTAGCCCTGAGGACAGGCTAGTCAGAGAATGAAGAACAAATTGTTGATTAGAAAGTGCAGCTCTGGTTCTCATCAAGTAATTCACTGCATAACTTTTATGTTGACGGTTGCACAGATCATTCCCTGGCATAGTTGCTTTCACTCATGCCTCTGAAATTTGGGATTGCTAGGAAAGGGATTGCCTGGGTTTTCTCTGCCTGGGTTATGGCTGGCCACCAGGCCAAGCTAAAGGTCATCTGGTGAAGAGTGTCACAGAAAGCAGGCTGGCTCGAGACCGTAGAAACTATTGTGAAGGGGATTAAGGTGAAAAGCTTGCTCTGACAGTTCCCAGAGGCTCTATTCCTTAAAGGGATGCTCAATAAACATGTTGAAATAGGCTTGACCCATGTGGTTGAATCTTAAGTTATGTATCTGGTGATCTTTGAAGAGTGTCTAGATCTTTCTACTAGAAAATGCTTGATGGCAACTAGCCTGGCAAACTCTTCTTGTTGATACTAGTTACGTCACACGAATTAATATATGTGTGCTAGTCCCCTGAGTGAAATAAGTTTTACAAGGGGTATGATCCTCTTCATTTAGGTCTGTACCTCTGCTTTTGGTATAGCTGGCTAGAGGTCAAATGTTTTTGGTATACTCTGAACCTACATGGCTGTGCAACATGTCTAATTTTGATGCAAAGGTTACCTGTCTTTAATTAGAAACACTGATAATTCTCTATTGCAAAGTGGATAATTACAGTACTTCTAACTAAAACTCACTCGTTGGTGTCTTCTAGAATGTGAATGAGGGCTGTTCTCCCACTCCTAAAATTTGCATTTTACCTGTCATGGCTTGAGATGGGTTGAGTGCCATCATGGGATGTCCTAATCTGTCTATTTGGTCTTTTTCCTGACAACATGGTAACTAATGTACTTGGAAAAATAACGTAGCACAGCCTGGAGCAACATAGCCACAGTGCATACTGCGCAATTTCAATGGAAACCTCATGATCAGAAAAATTTCAGGGAACTGGTTTTATATCGTATTGACAGTTCTTACTTTAGGTTTAGCTGGAATGTTCACCACTGTCCAGCATTCTTCTGGGATTCAATAAAACTGCACTGAAAGTCTTTCCCTAAAGTAGAGGCTTTGTAAATCAAACCCAAATAATTCCATTGTGGAATCCAAAGGCTCTTCTCAGAAATGGGATGGGTAGACTCGCACTGATAGTTGGTCTTCAGCATATGAGGTGTCTTAGGTACAATACGGCTGTCTATATGCAGTAGCAGTAGTCAGCAGCAGAGCTTCTCCCCTCTTATAAAACTAGTTCTTCTTCAATTCTTCATGCTTATATGTGTCTCCTCTCATGATCTTTTCTTGGTCTGTCCTACTTACCATTTTTAGGCTTTCTTCCTTTGGGAGTCTCATATTTAGTCAGTGGCTTGCTCTCCCACCAGTCCCATGGTATCTCTTCATTTCACAAATCTCCCTCGCCTTTCTTGCACTCTGCCCTTCCTTCTGTATTTTTTGTGACACTAGAAGAACAGGGGAGGGAAGGAGGGATACAACATGATCAACATAAGAGATTGTGTCATTTGTTATCTGCGTGGGTATAGTGTAGTATATGTAGAAAAGTAGTATCTGCAGAAGGAATAATGTGCACAGAACACAAGGCTTTCATGTTGTCCTCTAAAAAAGTCCTGCTGAGAACCCATAAGATTGAAAGGATGGCAGAAATTTCAATCAAAGTAATTCTCTTCTCTCTATAAGCAAAGGGATTGATAGCCTTAAGCTTTGAGAAACGCTGGATTCTCTGGAATGAGATGTTCATTGTGTCTTGCTCTGAAGCCTTATCCTACTCCTAATGTTATATTCAGTCTGCTAAATATAGATAATTTTTCTGATATTCAGACATGAAGAGAAGGTAATTAGTGGTGTTTGTGTACAGAAAAAGCTGATTTGTGCAGGGAAAACACAAACTGCCTCCCTCATTTCCATGACAGAGAGCAAGTGTAAAACTGTAACACATCCTTTTCCCCTCTTGCCACCTCAGAGAGAGGGGAAGGGAGAAGAAAACCAGTTTCTTTAGTCAAAAGTGTACTAGAGAAATTGGAAGAGTTGGTCCAATGCAGCAACTTGAGCAACTTTTAGTTGAGTGTGTTTAGTGGCCAGTCATGTTCATGAGCAAATGAAAATTAGAACAGTATCAGTCAAATTAACTTTAAAGATTTGATACTCAATGTGTATCAGTCAGCTTAGCTCCATTAGTTGAAGGGCATGTTGCTGTTGTCGTCAAAGCTCTTTTGCAACCAGAATATTAAAATCAACAAGTCAATGAGAATGCAAAAGAAGGCAGCAGGAACCCTGCTGCTCCTGAAAACTCCAAGAAGTCTTATGCAGGAGCGCATCATATTTGTATAACAGAGGTAGCTCAGAAATGAGTAAATGAGTGATCCAGTAATGTATAGAGAGCTCACCACTTAGTGCCTGTAAGTACATAAAGGTACCATATACCCATAAAAATATTTTTCAGCGTGAGGGGAACCCATGTCATGTCTATTGACTTGTGATAGGAAATAACCCTCTGTTGATTTTTATCAGGTGTAGGCATTGCAGGTGTGTGCTGAGGACTGGTGTTGTGGTCAGGGGCAGAAATGTAAATGCAGTCATGAAAAGCCAGGCGGTTCATTACCATGAATGGCTGTGCCACATTTCACTCTCCACCAACCTTAGTTTTTACTTCCAACTTTCTGAGGGAGTGAGAAAATCTAGAGGAATTCTTCACGAAATGTGAGTTGCGATCCACTGTAAAAATATCTATCTTTTAAAGAAACTCAATTCTTGGAGCTTCCTTAGCAATGTTAGCCACATGCAAAAAGGTGCTTATAAATAACAAAGCTAATATTGCAGTCTGCAGAGTGGTGATGCGTACCCTCCAAATCAGAAGCGTTACTCGTTTGAGCTTGATAGGAAGGTACTGCCTCTGCTCAGAGGGTCACTGAAATGGTATGTCATTGAAAATACAGCTATTAGAAGGAATAGTTAATATTTTGAATGCATAGCATTTCGCATATACTTTCAGTCATTTTTTGTCATAGTTCATATTTTACTATGTCGTGTTGCTTTTCATTTGACTGTATTTTTAGAGGATTTTGAAATTACTGCTTAAAAAAGGTCTCCATTTCTTTTAATTACAAAATGCAGATCTCACAAAATACAAGACTGTGAAGATGCTTTTCCATGCTTTAAAATTCTCTTGGAATTGGCTTGGACAGGAATTCCATGCAATTCTACAGCAGTGGTACAGAGGCTGTGGTGGCCAGAAAGTGAAATGCATGAGAAACTGTCATAGTGAAGCTAAGGAAAATACAGCAGTGGACATACAACAGGCTTAATAGTGTCTATGTAAACTTGTAAAGGTTTTATTTCAATCAGTTCAAGCAACTGTTGATTCAAATACTTGTTGAATTATGCTGATGGTAGAATGACTGTGTGTCAGCCTCCTTGACAAATGTGTAAATGCTTTTGAGCGTGATGTTAAAATGACAGGGGTGGCAATGGGAAGTCCCCAGCCTGATAGCAAATGCAGATGGTATTTCAACACCTTCAGTCAATCGGTTAATCGATTGGGAAGAAATTCTTATGTTTTGTAAAGTGCAGAGAGATCAAAAATCAACTGTTACTTTGCTGCCTGGATTTGATTTTTCTCTACCTACAAAGAGTTCTTTTTGTTCAGCAGTGGTCTTTGGTCACCTGTAACATACTCTACTCTTGCATCAGTACATCACTGTCTCTAAAGATCACCTTTCTGAAAGCACTAGTGTGTAGTCCTTCAGAGACAACAGTTTTAGCCCCAGAAAGAAAGGAGAGGATAAAGTCTTGAGTGATCTGTATGAATAGAGAGAATTGAAGAAACTAGAGACAGGATGCTAAAAAAGTATTAGAGGAAACAATGGTAATGAAGATACAGTAAAGAAGAACTGGGCAGATCTTGGAAGTAATCCAAAATAGGAACATCTTGGAGGAATAAGGCAGTGCAAAAAAAGAGCAAAAATCAAGACCATGCATAACGGCTGGCTTAGTAGGATCAGGAAGCTATCTTGGGATATTACCCTTGCTGTGAATTTTTGTCAGGACTGTGGCTCAGTATAGGTGGCTGAACTCTTTCTTTTCTGTAAACATCACTAACCCATGTCATTGTATTTCCAGGGAGATATTCTTTAAATTGCAATCTGGTCTCATGATAGACATAGCAATTCTGTGTTTGCAGCATCTCAGTGCATATTAACCTGGTAGCTCTGTTGTAGAGCTGTGTTTTCATGTGAGGAGTTCAATTCAGCCGATGTTAGAATCAGTTGGTATGTCTCATGTAACACATTTTGATGCATTTTTTCAAATTTGTAGAATTGGTCAAAATATTTAGACATTCTTGAAAAAGACATTGCTGTAATTTTATGCATTGACATACAATGATGACTTTGACATAGTAAGGCTTTAGACGGAGGTCGAAATATTTTCATCTTTAACTTTCTAGGTTGAGCGTTTTTCTTGATTTCAGAAATTTGATGATCTTTCTAGCGACCCTAGAGCTTGGTGAGTGTGTTACGTACAGGTATGAGGGATCTAGTACATCTTCATTCAACTGTTCTGTTTCATGAGGGTACATGGATGGATCTGTGATCGTAAGGGTCCCCATAGACATTGCCCTTGATCTTATCTCTCCCAAATATGATGTTCTTTGGCCTTATTGGTGCTCCATGTTCTGTCCCCATGGTCAGTAACTTCTCTAAGGAGGCAACACCAAGAATAAGATCTTTCGATTTACCAGCAGGTGGCATTAACAGAACAGACAGAGATGTGCTGTGGGCATTGCTAATGAAGAAATTAGTGGTACTGGCTTCCTGGGAAGCTTGGCTTATTCTTGTTGCCTTTTTACTTGCCAGCTTATCCCCTTATACTGTGCCTGGGTGGCTTTTCTGACACTTCTAAATCTTGTGCAGAATGGTTGCCTTATGTTCCTGTTGTTTACCATTCTGGGATTTTTTTTTTCCTAAGTAATATGGCCTTATTTCTCACCTCTGGCCTTATGATTGAAATATGTTGTTGTACTAGGCTTGGATAAATTACTAGGAACAAGGTTGTAGAAGAATTTGCGTGCTCACAATATAAATGAGAATTTGTCAGTTGGAACAGAAGATTTTGGGTTGCAAAATGACATTAATCTCAAAACGAAGGCATTCGTTTATCCAAATTGGTGTTCTTTTCTTGTATCACAAATTATGGTTCGCTTTCAACAATGACTGTTCAATAGAAGACCATCTTCCTTGTCCTGTATGAAGTCCTCTGGTTGCTGAGGGAACGCATCCTTCACATTTCCACATCAATGTACTCTCTGAGGAAATCGTCCGAAGAATTCTTATGCTGAACAGCATCTTAGTGCAAGGGTTTCAAGTGGGAAAATACATTACAGCAAAGATTGTTCATGAAGGGCACAATAAAAAGTGTCCAGTCTCTTCTTTCAGTGAGCCTTAATAAAGGATTACATGGGAAATTATTAAGGACTAGAACAAAAATAGTTTAGACTAGAGGCAGGTATTTAATGCCAGTGGGAATGTTGTTAAATCCCATACTTAGCTCTTATAAAGGCTGTAATTGCCACCCATAAACTAAGTATTCCTAGAGGCACTTGGTGCTGTGCAGCCAGTGTAAAACAGTGATACAGATTTTTGCAATGTGTTTGGAGTCTTCCAAGCAAATGTGATTTCCGGGCAAGTGCCTTGGTCTGTTGAAGTTACTAGACTTTGGCAAATTGTTATTTAACAAAAGGATAAGGGCATGGTGGAAGAAGGTGGATTTTTTTCCTGATTTAGCAAAGAGCAATGGTTTGGAGGAAAAGAAAGTGAGGCAGGCAGAGACCCATCAGTGTCAAACTAAGTAAAGGGAAATGGTAGTTAACCAGTATTTATGACCCCTTTCATCCATTACTGTTTGTAAAGAGCTATTTTTCTGACAACCGTAGATGATGTGACCTGGGATGTAGAGGCTGGAGGGAATGCTTTTCCAGGGTGCTGGTTTAGCTCAGGAGTGGTATCTGAGCCTGTTAGCATGTAATGTGTGTGCTAAGAAATATCTAGCACCTGCTGAAGAATGACAAGGCCAGAGAAGGGAAATTTAGGCAAAATTCCCAAATTATTTCAGTCTATTAAATACATGCTTTGAAAAGCTCAGGCTTCAGCAGTGATGTTTACACATGTACAGTCCTTAGCCTCTGCTGACTAATTATGATTCTACCTATGTTGTATTTGGCAAGCAGACAGCATTTGTTCAAAGGGGCTCTTGCCAGCTGTGCCGGTGAAAGTGCTTTTCAATAAGATTCCAATTAAGCGCTTTATTAATATTTATTATTCACTGGTTGCAGTTGTTGGTAACATGCATTTGCCCAGGAGCGCTTGAATGAAATGCAACAAGGTGTTACTTGCTGGGGAGAGGGATGAAATGATTCTTTACTTGTTTGTGTTCACTGTGTGGTGTATGTAACTGCTGATACAGATCTAGTGTGCGAATGGTGAGGGTCTCTGTTCATTCAGTAAATTCCCCACCCAGGACCCAGTGCAGCGTGGCTGTCAGGCTCTGGTGAAAAGGCAACCACTGCATGTTTGTTGAGCAGCAAGAGGCGTGGGCAGCAGGGCTGGCATGGCTTACATTCTGTCAATGTTTTACATAAAGCAAATATTTCCAAAGGTGATTCTCAGAAACTGGAAACTAAGGGCACATTGGGCAATGCGTGTTCCTTTTGGTCCAGTACTGTGCCACGAGAAACAGCAGCTGCCTCTGAGACTAATGAAAAAGCTGAATTTTGCTTGGCATTTCAGTCCCAGTAGTTCATAAATGTAGTGAATCAAGTATGAAATGTGAGCAGTGAAATCCACCTGGAAACCCTTTGAATTGGAAACGAACTTCAGTGAATGACTGTCAGCTTGTGTGGGACTCTTGATGCACAGATGCAACAGTGTGGCCACAAGCCCAGGGGACAGATGGGTTTAAAACATTTTCTAAATCAAAGTTTAAATGAATGCAACCTCCTTTCCCTCTCACAGTTGATTATACCAAGCATGGTTTTCAAATATCTGATCTGAGTAATTTCTATCAGCCAAACTCCACTTGAGTTAACTCAATGGTATGTTTTTATTAAAGTGTGAATTGTTCCATTTCATTAATATTTCTGTATGAAATCATTGTGGCCTTGGAGCAAACTCCCCTATCTCTGATATCAGGAGTGAGTGTGAGAAAGGCACGACAGAGTTAAAGGCTTCCTAACATGTGAAGTTTGACAATCCAAGTCTTTGAATTGAATGCCTGAAATGCTGGATTTAGACACCTCCCTCTGGCCATCACATCAGTCTTCAAGCATATAGCATATATTTCTACCAAAAACAAACTTCTGACCTGCAAGCCAGACCTTTTGATTTATACCAATTATGCCACTTCCGCTCATCAGAGTTTTTTGATCAGTCAATGCATTTGTTGTGCATTTGCATTAATCTCTTTTAATGTATTGTGGTTCTGTTTCTGTTATTATGCTGATGCCAGCTGAGAGTAATTCCAGGGGAGTTAAGCTAGGATGAAGCTGTTGTAAAGACGAAAAGAATTATTGCATTTCTCTTTAGGATTGATTATTTTTCCTGTGCATCTGAGCGTTTATGAATGATTGTCAATTCTGAACCAAGTTTTTCTTCCCCAGGATTTAAGAAAAGAACTTAATGAGATGAATTGCTATCTGCAAGGTGCTCAAAGCTTGTATTTTAAGGCAAAATAGGCTGCCATTTAGTAAAAAAGTCAGCATTTCTTGGGGTGGTTCAGGTTTACCCCCTTTTTTGTATTAAACTTCGCTATGCTTCGCATTTTGTTTGTGAGGTTTTTTTATAAGTAATATTCCTAGCTAGGACTGTTGCTTCTGCTGCTCCATATTGATAACCAAACCATCTCGACATGGCTGATTAGACCAGCTCAGCAGTTGATGCACATTGATATCATGTTACTTAGTCCTGTCGATCTTAATTAATAGGGCTTATTTAGGTGCATGGGGACATTTTTCATATGATTAAAACCCGGTGATGTTGGTGCATTCAAAATGTTGGTATTCGTTTACAGGAACGAATTTGGCTAAGACACATTGATTTTTATTTTTTTTTTGCATGGATTTAGAATGTCTGAGCACAGTTAAAATTATATACTCTTTAAAATGAAACAGATTCACTTCATGTTTAGACTAAAATAAAAAAAAGTAACATTTGACTTAGCAAAGCGTGAGGAAGTGATACTGTTTCAGATGTTTAGGCCTCAGTTCTGCTTGTGACAGTTGAGGAGGCACTACAGAGAGTGTTATGAGTTTTGTTTATTAAACTGACACAAGTTGTCACGATAGGGGAAGTGAGTTGGTGGTGAGTTACTGGAATCTGGTTAAAACCCCTGTAATTTTTTGTTGCAAGAAAATATTCTGGAACTGACCTGGGTCAGAGGAAAAATGAGACAATGTGCAAGGCCACTTGCCTGGCACGGGGGACACATCCTAGCATGGGTTGAGGGTTGGAGGAAGCCAGTCCAGCCAGTAACAAGGCCTGACCACAGGAAGACTTGCCTTTCAGGCCAGTTTTTACCAGATGCTTTATAAAGTCGATTTGCAACTCTTGTCATGTGTCACAGTATGGTATGTGAGTCTACGCTTGGCCCCTTGTCTTGACACAACATCTGAGAGTGGCTGGAATAGAAATGAGAACATCACTTGCCGAGATGGCACATGTTTTCATTAATATGTAATCTTGCACCTTATAATAGGATAGATAGCAGTTTCAGGATTGAGCCTCATATACAGTGGGTAGGCACAGTGAAAATTAATTTTTTTTTCATTATCTTGAATGGTAAACCCATCTGCCAGATACAGAGTGGTGCTGAACATTGCTTGCTCCATTTTTCTGTGAGGAAACTAATTAAAAGATTATAGCTTCTGTGTTTAATAGTTGTTCAAAATATATTGGTGGCACCGCTTGCCATTCAAATTTCATCATGTTGCAAGCAGCAAAGGGAAAGCATGCTGACACTTCCCTCTCTCTGGGATTCAGTTCATCTCATTTGCTTTCTAATCTGATCTCCCAGGATATCAAATGAGGACTTCTGTTTGTTAATGAATGCCCAGTGTTAAATGAAAGATAAATGAAACCCAATATCCAACAGTAATCAGGTTTACTTTGTGCAAGGCCCTTCTGGCAGTGTCCCAGAGAACTCATGTTTGATCTCCAAAGGAGAATTGACTTTTTCACTTGTGTATAAAAGAAGCAGTTTTGGTATACTTCAGTGTTTGAATTGACAAGTTATTGTTTCTGTGCAATATTTGTAAATAAAGTCCTCTTAACAAGGGTGCTGAGAAACACTTCCTGTTAACTGCATCCCATGCTGTCCAGCTGGGGTGGGAGTTTTCACCCACAGCAAACTTAGACTGATCTCTTTAAAACCAGCACCCTGGTATCTGATATACAGTTTTCCCCTTGCTACTAAGTGAGATTCTGACTTTATTTGCACTGTATTGCAGTGCTATCAAAAATTTGCTCTGTCCTAAAGACATGAGAATTAAACTCTACTTGGCATCTTCAAAGAAGAATTTTGCTTTAAATATTAATAGCTCAGCTTTGGTTCACAATTACAAATAAAGGAGTGGACTGCATCTCTCAGATCTACCACCCTGACTTTTAAGCCACAGTTTCCCTATGTACCTTTAAGTTCCTTTTCCCCTTGAAGGTGAGGTTGCGGCGACAGAGGAGGGAGCTGCAACTGCAGAAACCTGAATGTGTGGAACCCATCTGATCAGTGGTTTTCCCCAGTTTCAGGTAGTGTAAGCAAGCTGCTCAAGAAATTAGGTCCAAGACATACAAAGCCTGGGTGGACCATATTAGGAATGGTGATCTAGCACTGAACGTGCTTCCACAAGAATCCTCTCTGATTGAGAGGATTTAATTGCAGTCCCAATGAAAGTTAGCCCCAGCACAGATTAAACTGTGCCCGTGAAATATTCACGTAAACTGGTTTACTTTCTGTGTCTTTGTGTTGACTCCTCATCAGTGAAGGCCAACTGCTGGCCTCATGAGGTGACTGTGTTGCATGTTGAGTGCTATTTATTTGCAAGAACTCTGAAGTAGAGACGTTAATATTTCATCTTAAATCTCTAACTGTGGATATTTAATTACACGTTGCAGCTTGGCTAGCAAACAAGCCATCTGTCATGAACTGCACGTTTTAGCAAATAATTGTAAAGTGTAAGAGGTCCAATACTTTAAAATTGTCCGTCTCTCGTTGACTTGCATGACACGTGAGAGTTAGGAGATCTCCATTGTTCTTTCAGTGCTGTATTCTTCACTGCAGTGATGAATCTTCCTTCCATTCAAATGGGTGTTCCTTCATTTTTAAGTGTTCACCTTTTTTCCTCTGCTTACACAGGAAAGTAACTTATTAGCATTAACAAGTTGGGAACAAAGACTTTGGATATCTGCTTTTGAAATGAAATATTAAAAAATTATCTTCCTTCTCTAATTGTGTAGGAAAAGGTTTCAGATTTTCAGAATTACTTCTGCTTTATCTGGCCCTTGCAGGAAGAAATTACTATTGTCCAGTAGTTTCACCAGCTGTACTGTTGTAACATGTGTGGGGTGGCTATGGGACCTAACGTAACTAAAATGTGAGTCATACCTGTGACTTTGTGTGTTAGGTGTGATATTTTTTTTACTGGAATTAAATTATGTCTTGATTTCTGTGTTTTCTACTGCTTGATAAGAAAAAAAAAAAGTCATGATCTGCCCCTTGGTGCCCCTTTGGGCATAGCCCTTAGCTTCAATTACTTCTTTTGAAGATCACTATAGAAATGCTCTGTGCAATGTTAGTTACATCCTTCTGGGAGCAGTTAATCTCCCTTGAAAACAGTAGGGTTGTCTTAGAGTAAATTGGAGAGCAACTGGTTGCAAACCTGTTGCAGATTTTGTTAGGAAAGAATAGGTTTATATCTTGATCTGTTTGCCATGGCACATATACCTTTCTAAATGAGACAGGTTTTTTGTTATAAAGGCATTATTTAAGCAAAATTGACAATATTTTAAGAACCCATGACACCTGATCCCAGTAAAACTAGGACTTAAATTGGATTTATGGTCACACACAATGAGCCATTCATACTGAATTCTTTACTTTTATTTTTTGATCCAGCTCAGTGTTCATGTAAGATGATTCATTCTTCTGGTGAGTTCTTTCCAGGAAGGATTCCCCAGAATCCTCAGAATTTTGCTCTTTCTCAGTACTATTAAAGTTCTTCTTTCTCTTTTATTGCAGTCTCTTTTTGGCTGACATCCTCTTTCATTCCTCCTGAAGGATCCTATTAAAAGAGGAAATGCAAGAGCAAAGATGCCTATACTGATGTTCACAAAGATAATTGTCCTAGTAATTCTTTACTTCCAAAAAAAATTTTAAGATCATATGAAATGCAGATTTTCATCTTTTTGACCAAGGAACTTGAAGGCCTGTTAATGAGGTCAGAAATAGTGCAGCTGTTGCTAAAATTCATTTTGTTTTCAAACCTTTACACTGGTTTATGGCAAAGCTTTGGTGAGGCTCTCTGTGAAGGTTTAAGAATAACTTGGAAAACTGTGTTTGGTAAGCTGACAGGCATAAGACAGTCTTTCCTAGGCAATCTCAAAAGAAACTACCTTCTTATTTATCTTGTTTGTGTGTTTGTGAATGCCCTGACGTGAGGATGAAGAGTTACTCCAGCAGGGGACTTCTCATCAAGCACTGTACTGCAAATGGTGTAATACTGCAGTCTTCTGGGAAAATCTGGTGGATGTCACATAAGGACAGAGAATGTGAACAGATGAGAATATGCCAATTACTTACCCCTTTTGCTACCCAGAGCATTCTTAAATGGTATTTCCTAAACTGGCTTTTTACTTATCTTTAATAAAGCATGAAGAAGAGATGACAGAATATATGCAGTTCTAACACTGTATGTCAAAGACCGTGTGTGGAACTCAACAGATCTGCTTCAAGTATATCATAAAGAACATGCAACAGAGGCAGACACCAAACGTAGGCTTTGAGTATTGGAAAACAGAGTTGTGCAATGACTGGGCAGAGTCATAGAATCATAGAATCATAGGGTTGGAAGGGACCTCTGGAGATCATCTAGTCCAACCCCCCTGCCAGAGCAGGGTCACCTAGAGCAGGTTACACAGGAACACGTCCAGGTGGGTTTTGAATGTCTCCTTGAGACATCAGAGCTTGGATGTCTGATCTTTCATGGCAGATTTCTGTGTCCTAGTATTAGTATAGTCATCTCTCCCATCTGTAACCACCTATATGAGCAGCAAATTCAGGAGCAAATCAAAGCCTCTGGTGGAAATAAGTCTGAAAACTCAAAACTGTTTATCCGCCCACAGACAGTTTCCCTACTAGTTGAAAAGAGTGTTAATGACAACTATTGCTACTGTGTGCATCTATTTCACTTCCAGGCAGAATGGGCCTATGATTCTTGTACTGGGTAGGCAGCGCCTCCGTCTTTATGTCAGTTTTTTCTGTTGTTTGGAGCTGTGTGGAACTTGATCATGTTCACTTACAGGATGTCTTTTTGCAGTGAGGTGTCTGGGATTATTAAATAACAGGCTGATCTGGGACAGCGAATGCTTATCTCGTCTGATTTACAGTGAAGGAGAAAGGGTTGAGGAATCATACAGTAATCATAACCAGATTGTTCAGAGAAGGGACAGTGTCTACTCTTAGTTGTGCCCTTGCTTTAGGAAGAAGAGAAGCCACACTAAATGTAGCAGGATGAGATGGGCAATGCGTATTTGAACCACTCCAGGCATAGCTGAAACTGACTTAGCTGGGGCTTCTTTTTTCCAGCTAAAAGCCTGTCAGTTTTGCTTACACCTGTCCAGGTGCAGGTTCCTTTCTGCCATGCAGTACTTACAACCAGAGTGTTAAGGTAGTGACTCAGTGATAACATCAGCAGTGGGAGAA
Organism: Larus michahellis; assembly: GCF_964199755.1. Taxonomy (NCBI): domain Eukaryota; kingdom Metazoa; phylum Chordata; class Aves; order Charadriiformes; family Laridae; genus Larus; species Larus michahellis. The sequence continues at coordinate 9,364,044 of NC_133903.1, read as the reverse complement.
TAGGTTTTTGTGTGATGAAAACAAGGATTTGAGTTGGTGTGTGCCTGCCAGGCAGTGGTATATGAGTGCAGCTAGCATGGTCATGCCAAGCTAGTCAGCTTGAAACAAGTTAAGAACTGTCAAGAACTGCCAGAGCATTGACATGAGCAGTGGCTGAAGGCCATACGCATTCAGGTATGCCTATACAAGGTGAGCATGCCTTGAATTGCACAGCAGACCAGTCAGTAGCTGGATCAAATACCTACCTTCTCTCCTGGTTCTGCTTTTGTCTTGCTTTGCTCTTCTAAGAATTCAGAAAATGCCTGCAAGGTATACTCCCCAGCATAGACCACCTCCTGAAAAGAGTTGTAAGGTTAATACTTAACTCTATACACCCAGTGCTGGAAATAACAGCATAATCACCTGGGGGATTTCAGTTCTTTAGACTTAACAAACTCTAGACTCTTGTGCTCAGTTTAGAAAGTGAGAGCAGAAGCACAGCAGGTTCCAACGTCATCTGAAACTCAAGTGTAAAGAAGAAATAGATGTATATTCCCAAGAAGAAGAGGATTTGTATAAAAAGCATAACCATTATTGTATACTAGTCTGGGATCCCGACAACTACTGACATCAGTGTCTTTTCTGTGTTTAACAATAAACGCTTGCAAGATACTCTAAGAACAGAGTCTTTTAAGTGTCCAGC